>NW_006408613.1:1118684-1129980 GCF_000296735.1 Chrysochloris asiatica
AAAGTACCATGTACAAATAAAGCACAAATAAATCTGTCTTAGAAGAAGTACAGCCAAAATGTTCCTTAAAAGTGAGGATGGCAAAACTTGGTCTCACATGCCTCGGACATGTTATCAGGAAGGGTTGGTCCATGTAGAAGGGCATCATACTTGGAAATGTAGAGTGTGAGGAAAAAAGAGGAAGACCTCTAACATGATGGACTGACAAAGTGACTGACAATGGGCTCAAATATAACAATTGTAAGAATGGCAAAGGACCTGGCAGTGTTTCCTTCTATTGTGCAAAGAGTTGGAACAAACTTGATAAGACTTAACAATAACAACAAAAGGTTATTCTTTGTGCTATTTATTTGTCTGTCAATATTTATTTGGTAGTAGTTAACTTGTTTTATGTACACATTTTGGTTGCAGACTAAATAAAAAGCCCTTTGATTGTACATACCTCTTTTAATTACTATAATACCTAGAAACCTCATATTGCACACAGGCTAAGCTAACAGCAAGGTCAGTGGTTCAAATCCTCCAAGCACTCCTTGAAAACCCTATACAGGGTTGCTGTGAGTCAGAACCCACTCAACAGTGCTTAACAGAAACAATAATGCCTAGGAATGCATTCAAATATTTATGGATTAACTAGTGAGTGATTGACAGGTACTAAAACTACTTTTTAGATTACCCACTGAAAAACTTAGATTAGTCAAATATCATACTGTTTGTCAATAGTGCTGAGATGATATAGCTACTACAATTTCCTGGTAGGACTCCTTTAAATTAAGCTAGCATTGTTTGTTTCCCTTCTTTTTGTTATACCACTTCTTTGTAAGAAATATCTTGGTAAGTAACCTATTTGGGCGGTTTACACATTTTTTCAGTGGATAAGCAATTTATTGATTTCAAAATTATTTTTATGTCGTCAGTCCATGTTAGCTGCTATGCTTTTTTCTACGGAGTTGTATCCATGTAAAGGATATAATTTCTGCCTTCCAGTAGCTTGCAGGAGTGCATTCATGACACACCTATACAACCAGTCATTTTATGTATTAACCTAGACATTAATTCTCTGCCTGCATCCGTGAGTCCCTAACAGTAGCAATGTTGTTGTTGTTGTACCATTCAGTTGGTTCTAACTCATAGTAACCCTGTATAGGGTTTTCAAGGAGCAGCTGGTGAGTTTGAATCGCCAACCCTATGGTTCAAACCAACCTTGAGGTCCAGTACTTTTCCTACAGTGCCACAACAAATTATTTTCTATGTTCTATTTCCAAAACTCTAATGGAGGTTGGTGTCCTGGTGTGGCACTGTGGGTTAATATGTTGGACTGCAAAGCCATTAGAACTGCAAGCTTGGTGGTACAAGCTCATTAGCTGCTTCTTGAAAACCCTATACAGGATCGCTATGGGTCAGAACCAACTGAACAACACTAAACTACAGCAAGAGTGGAGGCTGAAGAATCCTCGTGTGGCGGCGCTGTGGGTTAATGCACTGGACTGCAAGGTCAGTTTGAACCACAAGGTTGGCAGTTCAAGCTCACCAGCTGCTGTTCAAAACCACTATACAGGGTCGCTATGAGTTGGAACCAACTTGACGACACTTAATGAAACAACAATGGAAGTGAAGTTGTCAATCAAAGTAGCTTCACAAACTTAGAACAACACTATTTTTCTTTTCTTCACAAAATAAATGAAATGAAATGCAAAGTCTATATATCATTATCTACTTTGAGTGACAAAAATATTACTAATGAATGTTTAGAAAACAATATCTCAAACTTAGGGTGCATAGTGTCAAAAATTGTTAAAGAATGCTAATGATTAAAAGATGTGTTTGGAGACAGTGTTCATCTCCAAATTACTTAAGTAATTTCAAATTACTTAAGTAATTTCAAATATTAATCTTCTCATCCATGCATTTGGACCCAGATTGCTTTTGCCTCATCCACACAGTCTAAAATTTTATATTTTTAAGCAAGCATCTTAAATTGAGTCCTTGAAAAATAATCATACTGAGAGGGGAAATAAACATTACTGAGAAAAGATAAATTTATAAAGGTTTACTTAAGACATTTCAAAATGGAAAAAAAATCCACCAAAGCTAAGAATTTTAGAAAAGAGTATATTTTTAGACTACAAATTGCAGAGGACAGATAAGAAAAGGAAAAAGAGTTCAAGGATGAGGATTTACACAGTTAAAAAACTAAAACAACAAAAAACGTGTCATCAAAACCATAAATTAGTTTTAGATAATCATTCCAAGATGCTTTCTACATTATGTAATTGGCAATAGACTTGACCTTCTACCATTTGTTAAAACTAACTTGGAATAGATAAGAGAAATATAACTAAGTTGTTTCCATTGCTAAGCAGAAGAAGAATATGGTGATTAATGCCAAGACGTCTCAGGGCATTGATAAAATACTAAAAATAATCACTGAGAACCAGTCTCTTCTGACTCAAATTCAATAAATATGTTTCAAACTTTCATCCTACACCAAGCACTGTACCAAGCACTTCATCCTAGATGTGATAATTATTTTGAAGCTATCATGTGATGCTGTTCTGTAGTTTATGTAACTGTACATATCCTACCTGACTTTTATGAGAGAAAACCATAGATTAGGAAAACAATCACTTTTCTGCTCTTATATGTGGATCAGGACAGATTTGGTTCTTGTTCTGTATCATCCACATCACAATATTTTTTCCCAATGATATCTCAAGTCCTTATCAATGTTTAAATTATAAATAACACAATCTATCTGAGCAGGAAATAATGGGTAAAATCCTTTTTGAAAAATTTCCATCAGAGAAGTTTAGAAAAGTTTGATTGTTAAAGAATTTATCTTTGGGCACAAAGAAAGCCAGTAGAGATTCCATTATTGAAAACAAATGTGTTGCTTTATGACATCATATTGGCAGTTCATCAGGAACCCATGGTAATGGCAGTAAGGCTACATTTCTTCTTAGGTAGGAATGACTTCCCAAGTTCTTTTCTTATGTTTTCTTTCTCAGCGTATTAAATAGCTATGCAATCACTGAATAAAGCACTTCTCTGCTTCTTGTACTGTAAAATGAAGACATTAGACACATAATCCCTTATATAATTTTAATTTCTGTGTTTACCCAGTGCCATCAAGTTGATCCTGATTTAAGATTCTAGGATACTATAAATACAGACCAATTATTAAGGATGCGACCATTTTATTGCATACAGTCATTCATCTAAAATTCTGAGTATAGATACCCAGATTGGGGTCAGAAGAACATAGAATAATTTTAGCTCCATTCTTCAATCCACAATACACAAACCCAGAATACCCCAGTCTAAATTATGCATTCTTATGATATGACAAAGAGGATCAAGACATCCTGTCAACTGTGACTTTGTACCGTTCAAGACCCTCAAGAGATTCAGAAGCAGATAGAAAAGCAGACTGTCACAAATGATAAAGAACATACTTTCTTAGATGATCATTTATACCCAGTACCTTCAAATTTTTCTGTTTTTAAACTTTCAAAGAAGTGCCTTATTGGTGTAGACAGGAGAACTTCAATACCCCAGAGGACATAGTCTTCCTCAAAAATCAAGAGAGTTAAAAGCCAGCAGAGTGCAGTAGCAGCCCTTGAAAAACCAACCAGCCAGCAGAAACCATGCAAAAAAAACTCCCATTTTGACTCTCTGTGTAGATCCATATCTCCATGGAGAAGAAACCAGTCTCCTTCTATGTTTAGATCATCCTCTATTTAGTATTCCCTGCACAGCCTGAAGTGAATGCAAAGGAAAATGACATTTGCTGACTGATACTTCTAAACACCTATTAAGGAAGAAGGGGAATGAATTGCTTTTAGGCTAAGGATGCCACATAAAGAGGAGATAAACCCTGGCCAGCTCCAGTATTCATAGGAGTGCCCACTGACCTCAGGGTGAGGGAAACACTGAATACATTCTCTGGGCAAGCATTAGCAAATGTTCACTGCTCCAGATAATCCCACAAGTCAGACTCCTTATCTGAAGGTTTCTTGGTTTATTTGGCACACAAAATTGGGTTTTAAATCTCCAGATTTACAGGGAAGATGGCATGTGGATAAATTATTCCAAAATGGTAGCTTTGGCTCTGTGCAGTGAACTACCACCAATAATTGTACAAACATGACTGTCCTGCCTGTGACTGAATGCTTACCACATTTCCAGATACAAATGTATGTGTTTCCTCTGAGCATTATACCTGGTCTGGACACAGTAAAACTTCTATAGAACAAGTTTTCTTAAAGCTCTTCCCTTTTATAGTGGCATTCTTAAGGATCATTTCGAAGTTTGTAGAAATGCGCACGTATTTCACAGAGTTACTTTTTTCAGAAAGCGGACCTTTTATAGTTGAGGCTGTTTTATCCTTTTGGAGATGATAAAGAGTCTTTTAAAACAAGAGGAATAGAGAAACCTGAGAGAAAGTACAAAAAGAGAGTGCCACACTTTTTCTCATACCCCAAACATGAAAAGGCGTAAATAAATAAATACACAGTCCTGGCTGGTTTCACCATAGTGTGCCAAGGAATCGATGCATTCTGCTTAAAACGCCTATGAATAAAAGAGAAGAAAAGACACAAACAACAACAACCAAATGTATTAAGTAGCTGCAGTGCTACACTCTTCTTGTTCCCAAGCCTCCTTCTCAATGCTACAACTCCAAGTACAAATTTTCCCTCACATCCCTCTTGCACTGACTAAACATTAACTTGCAAAGCTGAGTGGAAACCATACATTTACTGTATAAATTGGCTTTTGAGTAAAACTACATTCACACTACAATAAAGACTTAGTTTCATCATATCTTTATCTAATTCCCTTTAAAGAATGGAAACAACTGTAATCCATGAGAAATTACTCCAAAATGGAAGGTTTGGCTCTATACTATAAACTGCCACCAATAAATTTGTATTAATATGACTCCCCTACCTGCAAGTGAATGTTTCTGGTATTTCCAAGTTAAAAAGACAATGTATGTGTTCCATTATGAGAGAAAATTCTTCTTGATGTCAAATCACAATCCTGCTTCAAAGTAAGACTTTCCCTCTTGAACTACGTATGCTATGAACAATTAAAGGTGTTTTAAAATCATTATGATTAGTTAGGACAACAATGAAAGGACATAGCTTTCTGTCAGGTTAAATGACCATAGTAAAGCAGATTGTGGAACAGTGTCTGTCTGTCTGCATTACACATGCAAATAGGCTGTGCCTCCCACTTCCTGGTCAGAATGATACACATTCATTCACTGGAATCGACCATTCTATGGATGCTACATTCATATGTGACCAATTTACACACATGAGACACTTACACAGTGATGACAAAGTGAAAACCAAGACTGTTAGTTTTAGAAAACAAATTATAGATAGTAACAACAGATATCCAAATGGGAAACTTTTACCCTTACTCAAATTACTCAGTCATTCTTAGGTTACCCGACAGGCACACTGTACCTCAAGTCAGATGCTGTGTTCACATCAGTTTCCTCCCTCCACCATCATGCTGCTCCAGGAGTCTACCTGGCTGCTGAATCCTCTGTTCTGCTGCTGTATGTCATTGGCTCCTGTCACCAGGCCTGTGGGGTTCTCTTGTCATCACACTACCCAGGCACCTGCTGCCAGGAAAATGAGAAGGAGGTAGCCAGCTGCTTTATGAGGCACACCCAGGTCTCTCTTGCTTATAAGCAAATGTTACAGCTCTTTTTGAGCTCCTGTAGCAAACCACCTGCCTAGAGGCACCAGGCATCACCCTACTGTAGGAGAGATCCCTGCACAGGGCACACTCAAGCCTCTGCCCTACATGTTATGCACTCTTAACTCTGTTGGAAAACTTCTTGCCTGAAAGGCACTTAACTCTTACTTCATGGTCCAGCAAGCTCACAACCACTATTTCTCATTGTCTTACACCTTCTTCCATGTTACAGCTCTCTCTCCTCAGTCTAGGAAGTTCTCAGCACAGAGACCCGGGGTCCAAAGGACAAGCTCTACTCCAGACCCTGCTTGATGGCTACTAGGTACCTCTAAACCTCTATGGGGTTAGCTCTTATATAAACATGTTGTTGTTAAGTGTCATTGAGTGAGTTACAACTCATAGCAACCTTGTATAGGGTTTCCAAGAAACCGCTGGTGGGTTTGAACAGTCAACATTGCAGTTAACAGTCAAGTGCTTATCCTACAGCACCACACCAAGACTCCTATATAAGCATGCTTCTTGTCAGTTTCAAGGCATGGCCCCCTCACCAGAACCACAAAATTACCAATGACCTTTATGGACAATAAACACTTGGTTTGCAGTCTCTGCCAAGAATTTTGTTGAGGTTACACAACCGTGGCTTGCAAGGTCATATAAAATTGATTCAATTAGCTGAAGACAGATGAAAGGGAGCTCTGCCTTGGTCCTACAGGCTAATTAGTGAAAGCAATCTGTTGTGTAACATCTTCTCTCAAGAGCTATTTTGACTTTATATAACATTTGAAATAATATGGTGTTATCTCAAGCGTTGTATCAGAGCATACACAATGTAACTATCAGTGCCTATCTTATTATTGTTATTGTTGCTATTAAGTGGATCCATGAAATCGAATTTGAAGAGTAACAGTTCTCAGTTTCCAAAGACGAGATTTGAGAAATAATTATCTGAGGAACCAAAGTCTAGTTCAGTGAAAATTCTATTTATTTGTGAATTAACACTACAACAGAGAAGGTTTCTTTCATACCTTTAAACTTGAAAAAAATTCATCACAAAACAATGGCATATTTGGGGTTAGCTGTCATTTTGACACACAAATATGTTCTTAAACATGTATAGATCCTCAAGAATATATCAAAGAATCCCATCAATCCTGAAGATTCCAATTTAGGAATTTTCACATGACTACTCCATTATCTCCATTTATTTCTCTCCAAATAAATCTTTCAGTCACTGATGTATCATTTCTTTCAGGAAATGTTTCAGAATTCCAACTATATCCCATAGCATTTTCTGTGACTCCCTATTTCTTACAGAATCAAGCTTAAACTCCTATACTTGACTTTCATAATTATCAAAGAGTGTGGCCTACACATTTCCAATTCTAGAGCCCTGATCATTCTAGGGGTTAGACAATGGGCTAGTGACAATGTTAGCTGTTCAAACCTATCAGCGGCTCAATGGGAGAAAAACGAGGCTGTCTGCTAGCCCAGTCTTAAAGTAAAAAATATAAAAATAACGCACAACTCTATTCATTTACTAAATTTATTTTTGGTTTTTGGCTGCCACCACTGAGTTTTAACTTTTGCAGGGCATGGAGACAGCCATTTAGAGAAATCAAAGAAAAATCCAATATAGCCTTACTTTATGTCAAATTGCCATAAAAAATGGAAATCTTCCCTCAAAGAACATATTGTCAAGTAGAGCATCATACTTAAGATAGAAGCTTTTGAATCAGATATTTGTGAATATTAATCCTAGTTCTACCTTTTGATTTACTGTGTGGAATCAGACTGTTTACTTAACAACACCTGAATTTCAATGTTCTGACTTACAAAAAAGGGTTTAAGTGTTAAAGGTGAAAGAGGTTAAGAATAATAAAAAAAAAAAAAGCAATAAAGGCCATGGTGTTATCTCGAGTGTTATATTAGAGCATGTACAAAGTAACTAACAGTGTCTATCTGACCACTGTTGTTGGTATTAAGTGTCATTGAATTGGTTCCAACTTATAATGACCCTGTATAAGGCCTGAGACTGTAACTGTTAGTGGAGCAGAATGCTTCATCTTTCTCCCACAACTTATTATTGGTGCATTAATAATATCCTTTTGAAAAATCAACACAAGGTTGATCCCTATGAGGTGGAGGATAAAGATATACCAAATGTCTGAATTTTCCAACATGTTATACCTCTCCCTCCATATGTGTTGTTATCAATCACCACTCCTACCCTCTCTCACAATCCAGCATTCTGCAACACGCTGCAAAATTTCACCGAACTCACAGCTGTCAAAGGAAATGGCTCATGAAATTGCAGAGACTGGCAAATCCCAAATCCATAGTTCAGAGATAAATCTGGAGGATTCACCTCACCTGTGTAATCTCAGAAACTAAGGACCCCAACTCAGTAGGTCAGACAATAGGCTATTGGTGCAGGAGGCTACAGAAACTGGTGAATTAGGTCAGATTATGGCATAAAGTCCCACAACTAGACGTCCTACGTAGTGAGTGAGATGGAGTTCAGTAGTCATGGAAATATTCATAAAGTTTCTCTTACCTAGATCATCCTTCTTTCTTTGAAGTCATTCAAATTCCATGAGGGCCCTGTCCACTAACTATTCTAGACATTCTTTCAATTCTATACTCACATACTCAAAGTCTTTGTGCCAGACCCTGTCATTGACACTGGAAATCCATAAGTAAGATTTGTGTTTTCCTGTAAAAGTGAGAACTATTTTTCTAGCCATTTGCCTCACTGTTCTTAGATCACCTATAGATTTAGAATTGGTGCCAGAGTTTCTCAATCCCTGCTGCATGGATAGTGGAAAAAAGTGTTTGTGCCTTGAATCTACTCTCTTTTCCACCTACGTTTTTCTTGATGATGTAGTCTTTTTTCCCTAAGACTCTTCTTCTCTGAATCCTCAATTGAAATCCAAGTTATCTATTATTCTATACCACTAAATTTAGCACTTAAGTTTGGACATAAGCTTGTCCCTTAGCATATTCCAGAGAGCAATAGTCTTATGATACATTTCTGTAAGAAATTGTTTTTGCAGTCAAATAATTATAGGGTTATTTGGGATATTTGAGATACAATAATTGCATCCCCTTTTTGGAAATTTGAAATGCACATTAACTTTGGAAATCTTGCAATAAAGAAACCCATTGATTTTTATTCAGGTCTACATTTCCCAAATTTAATTAACCATTGAACCTTTCTTGCTAGTAACAACTATGCACAACAAATGTAACAGATGAGCCATAAAACATGTTGTGGGATTTGTTCCTATATATTTTTTATCTGTTTGCCATTATTTTTCTAGCCTTGACCACAACAAGATTGAAAGTGTCTTGAGAAAAGTGACTTTGTCTTTGGAAATTTTAGTAGTAATAGTGACTAATGTATATATTATTATACAGCAGATGAGCATATACCAAACAAGTTGCCATTAAGTTAACATTGCCACAGGGGAACCCTGTGTGTGTCATAGGAGATCTGTGCTTTAGAGTTTTTCAGTGGTTGTGAACTTTTGGAAGTTAATCTTCTGAGGTTCCTCTGGGTGGACTCAAACCTTCAAAGTTTTGGCTACTGCTTAAGATCATTATACATTTACATTACCCAGGGACTCCACTACGCATATATTGTTGTTAAATGCTGTCAAATCAGTTCCAACTCATAGCAACACTGTATAGGGCTGGTGGGCTTGAACTTCTGACCTTGTGGTTAGCAGCACAGTGTTTATCCTACAGTGTCACACTACATATAGTAGGTACTCAATAAATGCCCTCAGACACCTCTCTGGAATGATCATTTTATTTCTTTTTCAAGTTTACCAGAGTTTTATATAAATATCACTTTGCTTTGGTTCTATCTGCTTCTGGCCTCATTGCTTTGATTCATATTTTAGATGTACTCTTGAAAAATGGGTTGATAGATTATCTGAGCAAAGAATTAAAAGCAGAACATTGACTATGATTGACTATGAGCATGAGCCTAATTCCTGACTTGCTGCTTGACACTGAAAAAGCACTTTAATTTCCTTAGCTTTCAGTAATATTACTTCTAAAATGAAGTTTCTGAGGAAACTTCCTGGTCCAAATACTGAGTGAATTATCTAGTTCATAACTCATAAGTGGTCAGAAAGTAAAGAAGGATACAAATAGGCAAATATCATTTTGTTTAACTGCATGAAATCTCAGCATGTGTATTGGGAGGATATACAGTGGAAGGTTGTTTGGTGTGTGCTGCTTTAAGCATCTCTCCAAAAATTACAAACTTTCATGAGAATAAGTGACTTTTCTGGTTCAAAGAAGGCTGTTCAAATATGTTCTGCTTTGTAGTCTACTTGATCCATGCTGAACAGAAGTGTAATGGAGAAATGGAAGGGCTCCAGCTTAAGTGAGGACTTAAATGGAATGAAGAAAGTCAGATCTTGGCATTAGAAAAGTGTGACTACCTGTCCCATAAACCATTCTGAATTAATAACAATCAAGCCTTGCAGTCAAGGCCTGTACTTGACTTAGATTTTTCCTTGTCAGAAACTTATTACAAAGCTTTCGGGGAAAATAGCATTGCATTTTGAGTGGTTTCTGAAATAACATATTTCTACTTGCATCTCACAGCGCCACTACTTTTGCCTACCCTAAGATAAATCTCATCTATGACTAAGGTTTAAAAGCACACAAATTCCCAGTAGACCAATTAGCATAAAATGTCCAAAAGGAAATTAACCTTGATCACTTTCAGAAATATTTTTGCTGAAAAATATTGAAAAAATAATGAGGCAGCTGCAGAAAAACCAGAGAAATAAGGTTTAAATGTTAACTTTTTACTAGCTTCATGATGTCCTGTGTTAAGCTCTAAGTCATAATGTATCCATCTATCTATATGAAGTTAAAAGAATGTGCATTCTTCCAAATTTACAATGCATTTAAGACAATAGAATAAAACTCTATAAATTCTATTGTTTTGTGAACTGCAATATTTGCTTTGCAAACTACACTATCATCACTGTCTTATCACTGTTATAAAATGTAGACTCCTGGCACATAGATTCAATGCTAATGTTCTTTGATGCCATTTATACAATATTATCACCACTATCATACAGAGACACTACTATTGGAAGCATTGTAGCACTATGGGATAAATATTGACCTGCTAACTGCAAGGTTAGCTGTTCAAACTCACCAGCTGCTCCATGGGAGAAAAATGAGACTAACTGCCCCCATAAAGATTTACAGTCTCAGAAATCCTACGTAAGATCACTATCTACAGGCAGAATCAACTCCAATTGGCCAGTTGAATGGAAGAGATCCATATCTGTGCCCATCTCAAAAATGTGACCCAGAGAGAACAAACAAGATGTCGGATCTGGTGGATGTATAGCAGAGAGCTCCGCCAACAACAACACAGAGTACCTGACCAAGCAGGCTCAGGGGATGGTCCCAAAACTCTGAACCACATATAAAGGAATATTTAGAAGGTTGGAAGGCTCACAGCTAGGGGAATTTGTGGCAGAAGCAAGAAATCTATTGCTTTCTAGTCCGGGACGCTTGGCTGCTCCAGGAGACGCCATCTTGG
>NW_006408613.1:1133023-1140124 GCF_000296735.1 Chrysochloris asiatica
TTTACCTGTGCTTCATTGACTACACAAAGGCTTTCAATTGTGTGGATCATGACAAGCTCTGGACAACAAAGAATGAAGATTCTGGAACCCTTAATTGTGTTCATGCATAACCTAGGTTGTATTATTTCACTATGCTTATTCAATCTGTATGCTGAACAAATAATCCGAGAAACTGGATTATATGACGGAAACATGGCATCAGGAATGGAGGACGACTCATTAACAAACTGTGATATGCAACAACCTTTTTTGCTGAAAGCTAAGAGAATGTAAAATACTTACTGATGAAGGTCAAAGACCACAGCCTTCTTAATAGGTTGAAAATCTTAAGGTAAAGAAAACAAAATCCTCACCACTGCAACAATAAACAATAAACAACATCCACATAAATGGAGAAAAGATTGAAGTTGTCAGAGTTCATTTTGCTGGGATCAGCCATCAACACTCAGGGAAGCAGTAATTAAGAAATCAAATGATGCATTTTGTTAAGCAAATCTGGTGAGCACAACCTCTTGAAAGTGTTTAAGAGCAAAGATTTCAGTTTGAGGACTAAGGTGAGTGTTACTCAAACTATAGTATTTTCAACAACCTCATATGCATGTGAAATTTGGAAAGTGAATAAGAAAGATTGTAGAAGAATTGATGCACTTAAGTAATGGTTTTGGAGGAAAATATTGTAAGTACCTTGAGCTGTCAAAAAAAAAAAAAAAACAGATCTGTGTTATTAGGAGTACAGCAAGAATGCTAATTGGAAGCCAAGATGACCAGACTTCATCTTTAATACTTTGGACATTTAATCAGGAGGGGCCAGTCCTTGAAGAAGGATATAATATTTGGCAAAGTCAGAGTAAAAGAGGAAGACCGCCAAGGGGATGGAATGTCACAGTGGCATCAGCAGTGGGCTCAGTCCAGTGTTTCATTCTGTTGTGCATAGGGTCACTATGTATTAATACCCACTCAATGGCACTTAATAACAACAACATATTTATTCTATTTTAGAGTAAAATAAAGTCACCCAGAACATGGTGAAACCCTTCCTAATTGATCAGGTATTAACTCCCTAAGACAGGAGATGGGAAATCCTTTTCCTCTGAATCTACTAATGTACCCAGCACTTTGAAAACCACTTTTTCCTTTTTAATTTGATTAATAATCATAAAATATAATTAGGATTCACATTTTGTTCATCTGTTCACCACACTTAATTAGTCTGTTTTCAGAACAAATAATGAATATGAAGAATATGAAGTTTTTTGGGTAAGGTGATGCCTCACTAAGGGCTTGTTGCATTTTTCTTTCTTTTTATTATACATTGAGCACATAGTATGTGTTAAACCCTCTTGGTACTTCCAAAATATTATTCATTTCATTTCTATGGGCAAACTTATGATGTAGGTATTAATGCCTATCTTAGAAAATGGAAGCACATAAAGCTAACTGTCTTGCCCATATCTACGGTCTAAACCAGTATTTCTCAAATTTTGCTGTGTGTTTGAATCACATAGGCATCTTCTAATAATAAAGTAGGTCTGGCTTGGGGCATGAAAATCTGAATATCTAACAAGTTCCCAGGTTGCTAAGTGAACCTCAGACTATACTTTAAGTAGCAAAACTCTAAATGAGTATGCTTTGTTCCCTACAGGTCCACTGGCAAATTCAACTGACTTCTCTTGGTTTTAGAACTTATTTTTATTAGCTGTCCTCTAGGCCCTTGACTCATGGAAACCTCACGCACAGTGTAAGGAAACACTACACAGTCCTGCACCGTCCTCATGACTACATGTGGATTATACCATTGTTAACCACGGGAGTTTCCTTGGCTGATTTTCAGAAGTAAATCATCAGACCTTTCTTTCTAATGTCTCTGCCTGGAAACTGCTGAAATAAATTCAACATCATAGCAACACATAAGCCTCCACTGACAGATGAGTGTTGGTTGCACATGAGGTTCATTGGTTGGGAATTGACCTCTAATCTCTGGTAGTAAAGGTGAGAATTATATCTTTGAACTACGACTGCCCTCAAGGCTTTGGTACTTCAGCACAGATAAAATAGTACAATGGTTTGAGAGAGACAAGGCTTTTATTCGTTGAGACACTGTAACCATCTCCAGGGGACTCACGCTGGGCACCTACCATGTCTCGCCAGTTACTTCTTTTTTTAAAACCCAGGAAGGTTTTCATTTCCTTCTCCTTTCCATCAAAATTTAATTCTGAGACACTAGGAGTCCTGAGGTGACTATGTAGGATAAGTGGTGGGAGTGTGCCACTCACAGAAACCCTCTATAGGGTTTGAAACCCCAGGTAAGCCACTACACTACCAGGGCTCCCTGTAAGATAAGTACTGGACTGCTAACCACAAAGTCAGTGACTTTAACCCACCAGCTGCTCCTAGGAAATACAATACAGGGTTGCTATGAGTTGAAACTGACTCAATGGCATTTAACAACAACAACACTGATACACAATGCCTATTCTTGGTAAGCTTTCTAAAACATGGGCCAAACCAGCCTGCGTTTTTGTTTCTGAAATGGCAAAGATAAAGAAAACACTGAGATATGTTCCAACACTCTCTTATCTATCCTATGATTTGAAGAGGCAACAAATGAATCACTAACATTTTTAGTACATTTTCCACTAGAAAATGTAAACATCATAGGTTTAGGCCTCATTCATCTGCTGTTCTCAAAAGCCGAATTGCTTTTAGCAATATTTCATTGACATAAAATATTATATATATTTTAGTAATATTTCAGTTACATTAAAACAATATGTATGGAGGGGATAGTAATCATTGCAATGAAATGAAATATGATAGGATGAGTATAAAACCAATATTATCCCATGTAAACTATCACTCAATTTGCAATAAAAATAAAAATTTAAAAAGTCAACCATCAGCTGGAAAACCAATGCTTACAGTTTTCTTGGATTCTCATGGACCAATTTTGGGACACTATCAGGGAAAAACGTTCAACAATCAGCAGTGCTCCTTACAGTGAGATGCGAGCTGGAGATCTGAAGCTTAAACTTCAGATTAAAAGCAGAGGATTGCTATCCAAGGGCGTTTTGAGCTTGCATGACAATGCACGTTCACACACCTCTGCCCACACTGTTAACACTCTGCAAAAACTTCCTTTTGAGGTGTTAAAGCATCCTCCCTATAGCCCTGATCTTGCTCCATTTGACTTTCACTTATTTGGTCCTCCAGAAAGCAGCCCTTCTAGGACAAAGATTCATCTCTGATGAAGAAATGAAGACAGTGGTGCATTTGTGGCTCGCAGCTCAGCCTAAAACATTTTTCAATAAGGGAATACAAAAGCTTGTTGACAGATGAACAAAGTGTATTGAAAAGCAAGGAGATTATGTCAAAAAATGATGTATTTGTCTTTTTGAAAAACTGATTAAAATAAATTCTACAGCAAAAAAAAGTATCAATTTAAAATTTCTTGACGAATATATAAAAGATTAAATTAAAAAGTATTACTACTAGGGTTCTACCAACTGATCAATGGATAACTGCAGATAAGTTATTTCAGTAATACACTTACCGTAGTCTTGTTGTCTTCAAAAACAGGATATTAGAGAAAAAGAATCACACAAAGAGCCGCTAGTTTAAAGAACAGATCTTTCCACTAGTCTTTTAAGTGAGATCAAAGCTGATAAAGACAATATTATAAAATGAATCATTGTTGCTGTTAAATGCTATAAAGGGTTTCCAAGTAGTGGCTGGTGAGTTTGAACCGCTGACCTTGTGGTTCAAACAGACCTTGCAGTCTAACGTTTTATCCCACCAAGACTCCATAATTAAGGACAAATCTTAGATTTACCAAAAGAATCCAGAAAGCAAGTTCCAATAAAAACAGTGGCTTCTGAAGGGATATGCTGGGCCAGTTTGTTTTATGGCAACTATTTTTTGAGACTCCAAAGGAGTAATCTTGATAGATTTACTTGAAGAGCACAGAGTGATCATAGGGACTTATTAAAACGAAGTTTTAAGAAAATTGATAACTGCATTATTGACAAAAAGACCAGGCAAGTTGTGCCAGGAATGTTTTTTCCATCATGACAGCAGGTGCATTACCTGCTCATTTTTCTAAGGTAACAATGACTGTCCTACGAAAATTTTATTTAGAAACCTTACCTAATCTACCCTATGCCTCTGAGCTTGTGCTTTAAGGCTTCATTTTGTTCCTTAAGCTATAAGAACATTTAAAATGTTATTTGAATATCTCAAGGATTCCAAAGCTGTCATTTTGACGTTGTGTAAATTGAAGAGCACGGAATTCTTTGAGGAAAAATTATGGAGATGGAAATAATGTCTTCAGAAGTATATAGAGCTAGGTGGAGGATATGTTAAAAACCAATAGCTTCCCATATATTTTTTAAAGTTTTTATTGTGATTTGAGTGAACGTTTACAAGGCAGATCATCAGTTTTACATTCAATAAATCATATACTTCATTTCATTACATTGGTTATGATCCCCTCCATGTACCAGCGGTTAACAGTATTTCTCTCTATTCATTTTAGCTTTTTTTTTTTTTAAAAAAAACACTCAGGCATATATAATAATTAAAACCACCAAAGGACACATTCTGCAAGCCTGCTTCCTGGCCGCCAGCTCTCAGTGTCTCTCTTTCCATGAATCTAGAGTCCTCAACTGCTCCCTCTCTCCATGCCCCCATCTCTGCCTCCATCTCTGGTGTCACTGCTTGTCTGGATACGGTCCCGCATTCCACTTCTCCTTTGATGGTCCCAGGGTCTTCTGTTTCTGGACTGTAAGATTAACCACTTCCCCATTTTTGTTACAAAACTTCTGCCTTTACAACTGTGACAGTCTCAATTAGTCATGATAACAATTACTCAGTAATGAATCTTTAGAATCTTATCCCCATCTTTTTTCACAGGATCCATCTAGACAAGATGAAAATTATTCAGTGGGGACTTTATTTCCCCCCTTACACTCTTAAACTAAACTCTTTCTTGAAACCTTGTAAGCCAGTCACTTCGTTCCTTTATCACCCCCTTATTTTGGTAGCCAATGTCTAAGTTGCCTATCCCTACCTACCCTGTAAACAGAGGGGATAGGATTGATACTTGATGTGAAGACTCCTCTCTCTGTTGATATTATTGCTGACGGACGGTCTCATTGCACTTCTCCCCATCCACCATCTCTGCCCCCTAGCTTCACATTTCGATATTTTTGTTTAATAAAAGTTTCTATGATTTTGTAGCAATATTTTTTTAATTTACCCTTATATTCAAGTGAGGGCATTTCAAGAAGTTCTTGGAAATTTTTCATTATCTTTTAATGCACACACATACACATGACAGGAAGCATCTCATTTTCCCATAATTCTAACACATCACTTCAACACATGTGTTAAAACATCATACACTGGGCTATAAATTCTGATAATAAGAGAAATAATAAAATGAAATACTGCAATATTATCTATTGGAAATAGTTACCCTTTTGCTATTTGGGTATGACTGAAATAAAAGCTTAATAAAATGGAGTATCAAGAATGAAGTGTTAAAATGTGTCTCAGAATCTTTCAAAGAATTTTGTCCTTTAGAGATTAAATAATTCTCCAATTGAAATGGCATTTGGTGTTATGGGGGTTTTAAAGGAATATATGTAAGATTTTTACAGACATGGATTTTAAATCTGGCTTTTATAATTATATGTACTGTGTAATCATATGTAAATCACATTTGTTGTGAGTATTCAATGCAATTACATGCATGAAATTGTAGATCAGAATCAGCAGACTGTGGTCCACAGGTCCAATCCAGTTTATGCTACATTTAACCTTACATTTCAGTGATATTTTAGTGTCTTCATAGTTATGTAACAACCATAACCACAATCTAACATTAGAGCATTTTTATCAACTCCTTAAAGAAACCCATACTCATTAGAAGTCACTTGCATTTCTCCTCTCTCCTACCCTAGCTCTTAAGCAATCACTAATCTAGTTTTGGTCTTTACAGATAAGCATATTTAAGATATCTCATATATATGGAATCAAACAATATGTGTTCTTTATAACTGGCTTCTTTCACCAACATGTTTTCAAGATTCAACTATGTGGTCACATAAATTAGTACTTCATTTCTCTAAATTGACAAATAATATCCCATTGTATGGATACACAACATTTTATGTATCCATTTCACTTGCTAGACATTTGGATAGATTCCACCTTTTGTATGAATAATACTATGAACATTCATATATAAGTTTTTTGTATATTCATATATTTTAACTTATCTTGCATATATTTCTAGAAGTATAATACCTGGGTCACATGGTAAATCTAGGTTTAACATTTTAAGAAACTATCAAACTGTCTTCCAGAGTATTATGGAAGCACCATTTTAAATTCCCACAGAAAGATATTTCTGTCATACACTCAATTTCTCAGAGTCCTAATTAACACTTGTTATTGTCTTTGTTATTATTGTTATATATATCTATTGCATATGACCACCACTTGTCTGTCAGTTTGTCATGTTATGGTGGCCTGTATGTTGCTGTGATGCTAGAAGCTATGCCACTGGTATTTGTAAATCAGCAGGGTCAACCACGGTGGATAGATTTCAGCAGAGGTTCTATACTAAGACAGACTAGGAAAAAGGAAAGACTCACTACTTCTGAATGTTTAGCCACTGAAAACCTTATGAATAACAGCAGAACACTGGTAAATAATAGTGTTGGAATATGAATCCTTCAGCTTGGAAGGCACTAAAAATGTTTCTGTGGAAGAGCTGCTTCCCCAAAGTAAAACTGATCTTAATAACTCAAATGGAGTAAAGCTTTCAGGTCTTTCATTTGCATATGGGACAAAACTTAAAATGAAGAAAAATAGCTGCAAATATCCATTAATAATCTACACATGGAATGTACAAAGTATGAATGTAGGAAAACTGAAAGTTTCCAAAAATGAAATGAAACCTATAAAGATAGCTATTCTAGGCATTCATGAGTTGAAATAGACTAGTATTAGCCTTGCTGAATCTGACAATCATATGGTTTATTATACCAGGAACATCATATTCAAGAAGAATGGTACAGCATTCATCATCAAAAAGAA
>NW_006408613.1:1140634-1142511 GCF_000296735.1 Chrysochloris asiatica
TAAAAGACAGTTAATACCATGGACCTCACAAGGCAGAATACACAGAAATCAAATTGACTACATCTGTGGGAAGAGGTAGCAGAATTATATACTTAATGATAACTCAATATCTTTAGGTGCTATGATTATATTTAGATTTTCTGTTTCTTCTTGAGTAAGAATTGGTGGTTTGTGTTTCTCTAGTTTCAGAAGTGGCATATGGTTGCTCACAGATTCCTTAGTGATCTTGTTTATTTTGGTAAAAATAATAGTAATGTTCCATCTTTCATTCCTGATTCTTTAGTAATTTGAATCTTCTCTCCTTTTTTCTTGATCAGTCTAGCTAGAGTTTGCTTTTTTTTTTTTTAATTTCCTTTCTTTTTCTTTTCAAACAGCCAGCTTTTGCTTTCATTGACTTTATTGTTTTTATATTTTAAATTCCACGTATTTCTATTCTATAATTTAACATTTCCTGTATATTTCTTGATTTAATTTGTTCTTCTTTTTTCATTTTCTTGGTATAGAAAGTTGAAGTAGAAAATTTGGATTTTTCATCTGTTTTAATATAAGCCTTTATGGATCTTGTTCTGAAAACTACCTTAGCTGCACATGCAGTTTTCATATATTTTAATTTTAATGTATCTGAAAATATTGTCTAATTTCCCTTATAAATTCATATTTTACACATACATTATTTAGGAGTATGTTTTTAATTTCCTTTTTTTTTTAATTTCCCAACTTCTTATTTGTTATTGATTTTTAAATTAATATCATCTTGGCCAGAGAATAATAGCTTATATGATTTCAATCCTTCAAAATTCATTGAGCATTATTTATGACTTGGGATGTAGATTATCCTGTAGAATGTTCTATGTGCACTTGAGAAGCGTGTGTATTCTGCTACTGTTAGCTACAGTGCTTTACAGATGTCTGCTTGGTCTTGCTAGTCTATATTTTTCAAGTTGTTCATATCCTTGTTGATCTTCTGACTAATTGTTCTTCTGACTAATTGTTCTATATATTATTAGAACTGAAGTATTGAAATCAACATTTTGTTATTTATTGCCTATTTTTTAAATTTTGTCAGATTTTGCTTCATATATTCATGTTGTTGAGCTCACATATACTTATCATTATTTTAGCTTCCTGATGAATTAACCCTTTTATTATTATAAACTGCTCTTTAAGAGTATTTTTTGTTTTAAACTTTACTTTAACTTCTATAAGTACTGGCACTCTAACACTTTTATGGTTGCAATTTGTATGATATAACTTTTTCCATCATTTTAACTTCAACTTATATAAAATGTGTCACCTCAAGAAACATATTTTGATTTTGTCTTTGGCTAGATCTGACAATGTTGGCCTTTAAATTGGATTGTTTAATCTACTCACATACAATGTTAATATGGGTATATTTTCAGCTGAAACTAAAGAAATTCAAAACAAGTACCTGAGAGCCAAGATATGACCTTAAACATATCCCACCTGAATTTTAAGACCATGTCAAAAACATATTTGATGCACTAGACACTAATGACTGAATGAAGACCGAAAGAGTTGTGGCATGCCATCAAAAAGAATGAAAATAAAAGGTTCTTAAAAAGACAAGAAGAATATGATCAAAATGGATGTCAGAAGAGACTCTGAAACCTGCTCTCCAGCACAGAGATGCTAAAGCAAATGGAAGAATTGAGGAGATAAAACAGCTGAACAAAAAAGTTCAAAGGTCAGCTCGAGAAGACAAAGTAAGATTTTAATGAAATGTGCAAAGACCTGGAGTTAGAAAACCAAAAGTAAAGAACACGTTCAGTATTTCTCAAGTTGAAAGAACTGAGGAAAACATTCAAGCCTTGACTTAAAATACTGAAGGATTCTATGGGCAAAATATTGAATGA
>NW_006408613.1:1144089-1159103 GCF_000296735.1 Chrysochloris asiatica
GCTATTGTAAATGATATTTCTTCCCTAATGTCTTTTTCAGCACTGTCATTGTTATTATAGAGGAATCCAACTGAATTTTGTATGTTGATCTTATACCCTGCCACTTTGCTGAATCTTCCAATGAGGTTTAGTAGCTCTTTTACTGAGTCTTTGGGGGTTTATATATGTAGGATCATATAGTCTGCAAATAGAGAGAGCTTTATTTCCTCTTTGCCAATTTGGATGCCTTTGATTTCCCTATCTTGCCATATAACTCTGGCTAATATTTTCAAAATAATATTGAAAAGAAGTGGTGACAAAGGGCATCCTTGTTTGGTTCCTGTTCGCAGAGGGAAGGCTTTCAGTTTTTCTCCATTGAAAGTAATGTAGGCTGTTGGTTTTGTATATATGCTCTTGATTATGTTGAGGAATTTCCCTTCAATTCCTATTTTGTTGAGTGTTTTTATCAGGAATGAATGTTGGATTTTGTCAACTGTCTTTTCTGCATCAATCGATATGATCATTTTGTTCTTTTTCTTATTTATGAGGTGGATTACATTGATTGTTTTTCTAATGTTGAACCATCCTTGCATCCCTTTTATGAGACCAACTTATTCATGATGCATTATTTTTTGATGTGGTGCAGTGTTAAATGTTAGATAGAATGAGGAAGGGCCCAATAGTATCTGCTATGAAGGGTTTTTCAGGAAAGGGTAACAGCATAAGCAAAAGCTTTAAGACAAGAGGCAACCTGGTATATTCAAGAGTCTGAAAGAAGGTTTGATGACTGATAGGCAGAGAACTTGGGTAGAATACAGTGCAACACTCTCATAGAACTTTGACATTTGTAAATATACCCCTTTCCTAGCATATATCGTAGATATACTTCCTTTTGTTTTCTCATCTACCCCAAATATTCAGAAGTAGTCCTTCTCTCCATCTTCAAGTCTGTCTTAGTCTGGAAACTCAGCTGAAGCCTGTCCACTATGGGTGACCCTGCTGTATTTAAATATTGGTGGCATAGCTTCCAACATCACAGCAACACACAAGTCACCACAGTATGACAAACTGACAAATGAGAGATCAAAAATGGCTGCCTAAGAACTGCCAGAGGTTCAAGCACGATTCAGATGAGGACATGGAATGAGGGATATCACTGGTGATTTCAGGTGGATTTTGACTGAAAGCAGAGAATACCAGAAAGTTGTTTACCTGTTCTTTATTGAATATGTAAAGGCTTTCCATCGTGTGGATCATGACAAGCTATGGGAAACATTGTGGAGAATAGGTGTTCTGGAACACTAAATTGTGCTCATGAGGAACTTGTACATAGACCAAAAGGAAGTCATTTTAACAGAAAAAAGGAACACTGAATGGTTTAAAATCAGGAAAGGTGTGCGCCAGGGTAGTATTCTTTCACCATATTTATTCAAACTGTATACTGAACAAATAATGCAAGAAACTTGTTTATAAAAAAGAAAAATGCATCAAAATTGGAGGAAGACTCATTAAAAACTAGTTATATGCAGATGATGCAACTTTGCTTGCTGAAAGTGAAGAGGACTTACAATACTGATGAAGATCAAAGACCACAATCTCCAGTATGGATTGTGCCTCAATATAAAGAAAAGAAATTCCTTAACACTGGACCAATAAATCAAATCATGACAAATGGAAAAACTATTGAAATTGTCAAAGACTTCATTTTGCTTGGATCTGCTACCAACATTTATGGAAACAGCAGTCAAGAAGTCAAACGACATATTTCATTAGAAAAAAATCTGCTGCACAAGACCTCTCTTAAGTGTTCAAGAGCAAAGATTTCAGTTAGAGGACTAAGGTGTGTCTGACTCAAGTCATGGTATTTTCAGTGATCTCTTATGCATGTGGAAGTGGAACAAAAATTAAGAAAGACTGTTGAAAAATTAATATATTTGAGTTGTTGTGTTGGAGAAGTTCTATTGTGCTTAAAGTCCCAACATGACGGTATCTGACAGCAATAACAACAACCTTCAAAATCTTAAGGTCATCTTCTACTCACCTATTTATTCCCAGCTTTTCAGTGCTTGAAGAGTGCCAGATAATTTATCATTTAAACTTTAAATTTTCTTGTAGTTTTGCATATATTATGTCCATTTCCTTAATAAGCAAAATAATGTTTTGTTTTTTTTAAATACATTGTCCATATTTCACACCTGGCAAAGATGAAATGTTTACTGTTGTTATCATAATTAAGATGGCAAAAATAAATGATAAGTGTATAGAATGAGTAAAAATTCTCTGATAATTGTCACAGAAACTCACGGGTAATAAATTCAAGAGATACCGATATATGTCAATGCATTTTATTAATAAAAAACATAATATACACTGCAATGGTCATTTTAGTTGTTCAAGACAAAGGGTATTGAGGTGGCCTCTGATCATTTCTTAAACATAAAAAGGAATATGGCAATGTAGATCCTCTGTACTGTAACTCAAGTTTGAGGAATGCTTCCTAAATCTATGTCAGGTATTCTTACTAACTTCAAGAATTGTTCAGATGTCACCCCATTTATAGGAAGCATTCCTAGTCATTACAATCTGGATAAGATACTGTTATCCCTTCTATTCGTTTCTGCAGCCCTTTGTATTTACCTTTGTCATATGCCTTATCGTACTTTATCAGCCCTCAACCTAGTGTAGGATCCTGACTATGAAGTAAGCCAGGTGGCTTCAGAAACACATCCATGGGGGATATAAATTGCCTATGTGCTCAGCCTCTCTTCCTTTTGCGAACCACCTTGGCTAATCCTTGTGGTCCTGATGTGGAGCCCTACTAGTTGACTAAAGATGAATATCAAAACTCATAATATATCTTGATTGAGTGAATAACCAAAATTTAATATCACCATGTATGTGATTGGTTCCGATATTAGCAGGTGACTCAAGCCAAAGCAAATTAAATTCTCCATTAGAATTTAGGGACATTGGAAAATAAGTTATCTTTCTTCCTATGGGCATCAAGCTAGAAGAAATAAGTTGGAGTTGCTTGTAGCTTTATTAACCAGCTGCTTGCAAGAATAAGTAATATACAGAGATGCTAGACAAGAAGAGAGTGAGGTAGCTGGATGAATAGATGAATAGCATATGATACTTAACACCACTGTTTAAACACCTATATGTAGCCATGATTGAAAATTTTATCCTAGATTTTTATTATACATGAGTAAGTAAACTCCTATTAGACTAAACTAGATTTTGATAGTTTTTCTGTTATTTGTTATTAAAACGAATTGCCTAAACTCCTCTCACTTTTGAATTCCCTTCTTCTTTATCAATATTCTCTTTGCCTGCTCAGTTTCTACCTAGAGCCTTCTCCTTGAATCATGGATTTTCAAAATCTTACGTTTTTTCCTTTTTCTCCATACTCCATATCACTTCTTCTTTCCCTATGAAAATTATCTCTTTTTTTAGGTTCTGGTCTATTGAGATTGTGCTAGGTAACAAGAGTGGTTCCCAAAATCTTTTCACAGTACAAGTAACAAGAACACTCCATACCTTAATTAAAAGAAGTGACTAATGGTGGTTTACTTACTTTAGCTATGTGTGATTCTATTCTTCCTACTCTTGCCCTTTAAATGTCAATCTTCTCCCAGAACCTCACGCTTACAATCCTCTCCTCCAACTCTACACACTTGCCCTCCTGGCAAATCTTTTAAATATCCATGGACATCAATGGGCATGTACATGCTGATGATTCCTAAATGGTTGTTATCAAACATTTTCATATTCCTTATATGCATTTCCAACTACAACACAGTTCCAATAAGATGGCATCTTGGTACTTCAGTAGGTACATCACTACATGTATCATCTTTCTACTTGACCAGTGTCTCTTTCTATATTCCCTAACTCACTTAACAGTGTCACCATCTTCCTAGGCACCCCATCTAGAAACTTGGACTTTATCAACTCGGCTGCCTCTTTGTCCTTCATCTTATCTCATCAAGTGCTTAATCTCATCAATTCTGCCAACTTAGGTCTTATCTTTTTCATTTACTTTCTGACTCTATATCATTCCTTTATACAAGTCCTTTATCAACTCTTGCTTGAACCACAGTGACTATTAATTTATAATCTCATATTCTTTGCTCCAGCTTTATCTCTTCCACACTGCTACAAACTGATTTTCTCTGGCAAAATGTGACCATTTCATTTCATTCTTAATACCCTAGTAGTTTGTGATTTCTTACACAATAAAATCCAAACTACTATGGCTTGCAGGAATCCTTGTGGTGCTATAGGTTAAGCAGCAATAATTAGACTACTAACCATAAAGTAGGCAGTTCAAACATACCAGTGAATCCACTATAGGAAGACTCTGTTTGTTCCCATAAAGATGTACAGATTCAGAAATTTTAAAGAGCAGTTCTACTTTGTCCTATAGGATCACAATGAGCCAAAACTGACTTGATGGCAGTGAAAATAGTTTTGTGTATTATGTCTTATCTGGCACTCTGTGGTCTGTCTCCTGAATATTAATCTAGTCCTGTGTCCCAACACATTCCCAGATACTTTTCACCTTCTAGCCATACAACTCTCACATTAAAAAAAAAAAATTTTTTTATATTTTAATAATTCATAGGCAATTGTCCCAAACTAAACTGTGTGACCAGAAGCAGTCTGTGAACGTATCTGATCCTTTGGTTCCTCATCTATAAAATGAACCAAGATCATTTCTATGAATCCGTGTTGTTTTGCCTCATTACGTTTCTTCTCAATGTGTTTAATAATAGTAAAATATATTTAAAAGTATAAATTGAAGGAGGGGGAAAGAAACAGTAAAATATAAACCCTACTTCACTAAGTACAGTAGCAGGACGGTAGCAATCTTTCACCCAAGACTTCCCTCTACATGCTAAGCATACTATGCTACTATTAAGTGACTAATTGGACACAAATGCACTTAGGTGAAGCAGCATACTGAAGGAGCAAGTAAAACATATGGAAGTCATTAAAGAGAAAGCTAAAATTCTGGATTGTTAAGAATGAACAACAAGAAAACAGTCAGGAAATATAGGAAATCATTACCAAGTAGCTTACATGAATGGTTTCCAAAAAGGTTTGATTTTTTTCCTTAAATAAAACAATCATAGTAATTAATACAAGTCCCAGTGTGGCACTGTGGGTTAATGCACTGGACTGCAAATTTGGTTTGAATCACATTTTAGCAATTCAATCTTACCAACTGCTCCTTGGAAACCCTATGCAGAGTTGCATTGGGTCAGAATTGACTCTACAGCACTTAACAACAACAGTAGTTAATACTTAACTTGCTTGTGATTTTGATCTATGGTTATCTTCTACATGAAATCTGAGTAATAAAATTGTGTTTGTTGCTGATAATTATGTACATTTTAGCTTTAAAAATTCCTGAGAGGAAAATCCAAGATGGTAGACTAGGTAGATATACTATCCAACCTTCTACAACACTCAAGAAAACAAGTGAAATTGATATGAATAACAATGATGGAACCCTGAGATCGTCAAGTGAGGCATTTTATTGAGAACAAGAGAAAAAGTGACTTATCAAGTTCACATACATCGCTTGTTAGTGAAAGAAAGGTGGCAAGCACTTAGTGTGCTAACTTCTCACCCTGGCTGTTTCACTCCACCTTGAAGTGTCTATTAAAAGATGTTTAAATGCAGTCCTGGAATGATTTTTTCCAAAATCAGTGTGTTAATGTTACCTAAAACTTCATTTTTTAAGTAATCATCCAATTGGGTACTCTATATATATATATATAAATTTCTAGGGAACTCTTTTTAAAAAAATAAATGTACTGAAAATATGGATATATCCAACAAGATAACTCCACATTATAACTGGACAGTGCATTAATGAAATCCTAGATAAATGAAAAAAGGAGACATTACCTTTTCTGCATTTCATCGTCAGATGTTATCATGAGTTTCATTAAAAATTCTCATTTGAAATGAATCAAATAATTGATGATAAATCACTGATTATGTAATGAAATACACAAATCTTTCTGGATGACTGCTGCTATATAGATTTATCTTGCTTAGTCTTCTTCAATAAAAGATAGAGACAAAGTGAAAGATTAGTGTTGTTCTTGTGTAACAAATAGCTAACATTTGGACAATGCTTTTCTTTGACCAAATTCTCTGACATCTATCACTTGATTTAAATATGTCACTGAAGTTTCAACAACCTCTCAAAGATTAATGGTTTATATCACCACTTGCCCAACCTCACTATCAATGATCACATTTCACTATAAAAGAGACACCTTTAACATCCAAAACAGCACAGGTTGGCAATTTTTAGGATGGAGTTAAAAGGTACCTGGCACTTCCCTCACTCCAGTAGTTGAGTTCTGCCCATCCATCATCATCCCATTACAAATACTACTGAGACTGTCTTCTAAGTCACCTCATTAGACATTTACAGAGCTAGTTCAAATGGATAATTATTTGATGTAAACAACCTAAGGCCATCCATTCATATGAAGAAAAAATAATACTCCCTGACCTTGTAGTTGTCAGCATAGGGAGCAATTTACAAACAATCAGGATTCCTGTAATAAATCAGTCTATCCACTCATCTATGTTGAGGAGATTAAATAGCAGTAACCACGGTAACGAGAAATCAAGCAGTATTCTGCCCCAGCACATTAAAAACTGATTTGCGAAGAAAGAATATTTTTAAGTATTTCAGCTGCTTACAAAGCTTCTTAGCCAAAGACATTTTTGTAAGTTATCCCAGCACTTAGAAAGGGAAGATGTTAGAGTAAGAAGTATTCATTGGCGATCACTTTACCTATCAGTCATGATTTCAAACTGGAGAACCTAAGACCCAGAGAAGTAAGCATCCTGCTTACATAGAGAGCTGACACTGTTCGTTTTTACACAGTATAATTATAATCATTCATGATGAATGATCTTTGCATAATGAATTTTATATCAGTCTACATGCCTGATAATGATAGAGGAACTCATTGTAGCATTTATTTTGTTATGATTGCATATATGAAGCTTCCTAAGTTTTAACTTGCCACCAATCTTTATTATGTACCAAGTGTAGGATCTTGAACTAAATTTTATAAACTAATTACAAATATGTATAAGACATAGTTCTATCCTCAGGATACTTATAATTTGTTGTTAGGTGCCATTGAGTTGGTACCAACCCATAGCGACATTATACACAGTAGAATTAAACAGTGCCCGATCCTGGGCCAACCTCACTATTGTTGCCATGCTTGAGTCCAATGATGCTGCCATTTGGCCAATCCATCTTGTTGGGGGTCTTCCTCTTTTCCTCTGACCTTCCAATTTACCAAACACGATATCATTCTCCAGTAACTGCTCCCTCTTGACAATATGTCCAAAGTATGAGAGACGAAGTTTAGCCATCTTGGCCTCTAAGGATCACTCTGGCTAAACTTCTTCCAAAACAGATCTATTGGTTCTTTTTGCAGCCATGGCACTTTCAATATTCTCCTCCAACACCATAACTCAAATGTATCAATTCTTCCAGTCTTCCTTATTCATTGTTCAGCTTCCTGATGCATATGAGGTTATTGAAAATACCATGGCTTGGGTCAGGCTCACCTGAGTCCTCAAGCTGACATCTTTGCTCTTCAACACTTTAAAAAGGTCTTGTGCAGGAGATTTGCCTAATTCAATACATTTTTTGATTTCTTGACTGCTGCTTCCATTAGTGTTGATAGTTGATCCAAGAAGAATGAAGTCCTTGACAATTTCAATCTTTTGTCCATTGATAAGAATGTTCCTTTTGGTACAGTGACTCTGTGTATTCTTTCCATCTTCTCTTGATGCTTTCTGCATCATTTAATAATTTGCCCAGAGAATCTTTCAATAATGAAAGTCGAAGCTTGAATTTTTTCTTCAGTTTCCCCAGCTTGAGAAATGCTGAGTATGTTCTTCCTTTTTGGTATTCTGATTCCAGATCTTTGTACATTTTATTATAATATTTAGCTTTGTCTTCTCGAGCTGATTTTTGAAATTAACAATGATCATATTGCTCACTTTCATCCTAAAAAGTACATTTACTAAATAAAACAAAGCAAGAATCTGCTTGGGGTTCCCATCCTCAGACCTTTCCAGATTTAACAAAAGTTTGCTTTTGTGAGGAAAACATTTTCCACTCTGCATGATGAGATGAAGACAGCTAGAAACAATTTTGAGCACAGCTGGTCTTGAGTAATTACCACAGAGCATATGTTATTGTTGTTTTTAAGTGTTGTTGAGTCAGTTCTGACTCATAGTGATATTATATAGAGTTTCCAAGGGGTAACTAGTGGTTTTGAGCCTCTTACATTACAGTTAACTGGCCAGTGTTCATCCTATATAAACACACCAGAACACCACGGAGAACATAAATGCTCAAACTATCTGGTGTAAGAATCAGAGCTACCATGGATGCCTGACTGATCCTCAGAGATAAAGATGTGGACATTCTTTTTTTTTTTTTTTTTTTTTATCTGTTCATTGGGCTGTCACTGTCTGTGCACCTCCATTCTGGTGACTAGAGGAGGGGCCTGAGCAAGTGGACACTACTCCAACCCCCAGAGGGCTCTACTACACATATGCACAGATATGCTCAAATTTTAAAGGAACAGTTGCCACTTGAAACCAAACGGCAGCACAAAACTGCCACAGCCCTGAATGGTGGTTGTGAAGTGGGAGAGAGACAGACTAAAAGGCAAACAGGCCAAAAAATATATCCTGAGTTATGTCATAATGCCCAACAGTGGCATCTTGAAATTTCTCAGGCAGCCTTGAAGGCAAGAAGCAGAGAGAGAGAGATTAAAGTCATATTCATATTTGGCAACAGAATTTTTTTTTTCCTCTTCTCTCTTTTCTGTGATTTTAGACTACATTATCCAATCTGTCTTTTTGCTGTTGCTGTTTTGTTTATTGGACCCCTATTTACCTTTCTGTTTCATTCTGCTGTGCATAAGGTTGTTATGGGTCAGTACTGACTCAATGGCACCTAACAACAAGAAATTTACCTTTAGGAGGCTCTTTATCTCCTTACATTACCAAAGAAGAGACACCAATTGTGGTCAGATAGTCAAGATACAATTACACTCTATAAATTTCCACAATCCAGGCAAGAACCAATACTAGCTACCATACACCAGATAAGCATCTAACACCTGTGACAGTTACTCCAAGTTAAGTAATAAGAAGAGTGAAAAGGAAACCCCATCTCCTGATCACATCTACCTGGAGGCAATCAGAAAGAATAATAGAATACCAATACATTCATTTAAGTATTAAAGTCACAGCTAGCTACTGAATATGCCCAAGAAACAGATAACCATCTCTGGACATGTCCAGAAACAAGATAAAGTGATTGAGACAAATGAGCTGAGAGGTAGACCTAGATTTCATAATGGAAGGAGGGCAAGCTTTGGAAATACCTCAGTAGGAATTCAGAAAAATGATAATTAAATGTATCAAAACACTTTACAGAGGAGTTGAGAAAAATAAGGAAAAAGTCAGGGAAGCATTACAATAACAATTAAATAACATAGATACAGCATGGGAAATAATTCAAATCCTACAAAAAGAAGTTCAAACAATTAATATTAGAATAGCAGAAATGGACAATACAATGCAAGGGCAAAGGAGTAGATTTGAAGAGCTGGAAGCCAGAAGTAATGAGCTGGAAGACAAATCTCTCAATATTACTAAGATAGAAGAGCAATCAAAAAAAAGATAAAAAAAAAAAAGTCTGAAGACATTCTAAGATTCATGTTGGACAACAGGAAGAGGAAAAACTTCAAAATTATTGGCATTCCAGAAAAAGAAAGAATCACACAAGTTCACAAAGGAGATAGTTGGAGAGCTACTGGAATAAAATTTCCCTAACATCCTGAAAAGTGAAAAGATAAGCATTCAAGAAGCTCAATGAACCTCAGGAAGGATAGCCCTCAAAAGAAAATCATCAAGACATATAATAATCAAGCTCTCCAAAGTCAAAGAAAAGGAGAGAATCCTGAAAACAGCTAGGGAAAAGCGAACTATTACATACAAAGGCAAGCAAATCAGATTAAGCTCGGATCTCTCAGCAGAAACCACACAAGCAAGAAGACAATGGGGAAAGAAAGAAGCTGCCAACCTAGAATTCTCTACCAAGGAAAGCTGTCAATCAAATATGATGGTGTAATCAAAACATTACAGGATAAACAGAAATTAAGGGGTTTTGCCAAAGCCAACACTGCACTGGAAAACAACCTAAAAGGAGTTCTGTGGACTGAGAACCAACAAGAACAGACGACAACCAGAGATTTACATATGTGGCAGCACCACCCAGAATTCAATTAACAAATGGAAGAGTTGAGAACAGAACAAAACTATAAGAACAAACTCAGGGAATCTGGGAGGTTAGTCAATTATCAAAACAATTATAATGTGAAATAAGGTAAACACATAGGAACAGAGATCCAGGTGATGAGAATGTCAGGTAGATTACAGGATAAAATAGACTTTTAAATCGAGAGAAAATTTAATAGAATATAAGGTAACCTCAAAGAAAACTAATACTTCAAACATACCAAGAAAATGAAAATCCAAGAACATAGACTCATTAAAACTATGAAGAAACTGACAAGAAGAACACAAAAAATATTAACTCAGCACAGGAAGACATGCAGAACAAAGTGTTGCAGGCTGTGCAGACCCTGTGGGCACAGTTCGAGGCCCTGTGGACCCGAGTATTGCAGACCATACAGGCTGCAAGCTCTGAGGAACAGACTCTAGCCACCTAGCAGACATAGCAAACTGTTTTTCATCTGATTATTCAGTCATGTTTATTATTAATTTCATACATGAGCCCTTGATATCCACAGATAAATGTAAAAATCTCCTAAAGCTGAGACTATAAAATTCTAAAGGCAAAGTTTTCCTCAAAGAATTCACTCAAGGTAAATGGGTGCCTTCCCGGGTCTTTGTTCTAAAGACAAAAGGACATCCTCCCTAAAGCGTTTTCAGGTGCAGCCCCGTTCACCCAGGCATCTCGCTTCCTGAGAATCTGGGACTGGGCAGCCGACTCAATGGGTCTCCTCCCAATCCTCTTCACCTTCCCCCATTTGAGGCTAGGTGCTAAAAGGTATGTTAATCAGGCTCGAGAAACCAAGTTGCGGTGGTGAGATTCGAACCTGCAAAGTACGATATAAAGTTGCCGGAATGTCTGGAAAATTATGTATGTTAGCTGTACCTTGTCTTAGTCCCACCCAGCTTTGTGTAAAGTTCCTCCCCTAAATAAAATGGAGGTGCAGACCGAATCCAGTGTGCATTACAGCTTGGAGGGCATGCAGTACAGTTTGCAGGGCAGTGCGTTGCTGCCTGCAGAGGCCACAATGGCTGTGGTCCAAAGTCTGCCCACCAGTGATGCATCCACTCTAGTTTCGGGGTGTCTCTTTGTCTCTCTCATTGTGTCTTGGTGTGTCTTTCTATATTTCTACCGCCACCAGATATCCCTACCTCGTGAACCAAACATCTGTGTCGAGGCAGGGCCTCAGCAACAAAGAAACCATCAGCATGACAAAACAAAACAAAACAAAAAAGAAACATAATGATAGCAATTAATCCATACTTATCGATAATTATAACAACAACAACAATTGATAATTACATTGAATGTAAATGGATTAAATGCACAAGTTAAGAGACAGTGAGTGGCAGAATGGATAAGAAAACAGGATCCTTCAATATGCTGTCTGCAAGAAACACACCTTACACACACAAAGACAAAAACAGACTAAAAGTCAAAGATTGCAAAAAATATATACCAAGTGAATTGCAATAAAAAACAAGCATGAGTGGCAATACTAATCTCTGATAAAATAAACTTTAACACAAAAACCAGCATAATAGATAAAGATGGGCATTATCTCATGATTAAAGCATCAATTAAAGAAAATGACATAACCATAATAAATATCTATGCTCCCAATGAAAGCTCCAAAATATATAAAGCAAACTCTAATAGACTTGAAGAAACAGATAAACCTATAATAATAATGGACTATTTTAATATACCACTTTAGAAAATAGGTAGCACAACCAGAAAGAAACTCAACAAAGACACAGAGGAACTAAACAACCCAATCAGCCAACTTGACCTCATAGATGTGCAAAGAGCATTCAACTCAACAACAGCACAATACACATTATTTTCCAGTGCACATGGAACATTCTCAAGAGTAAACCATATGTTAGGCCACAAAACAAGCTTCTATAAATTTAGAAACATCAAAATACTACAAAGCATATTCTCAGACCACAATGCTATCAAATTAGAAATCAACAATAGGAAAACCAAAGAAACAATGTCAAATACATGGAACCTGAATAACATCCTGCTGAAAAGCAACTCAATAGTAGAAGAAATAAAATGTGAATTCACAGAAATCCTAGAGACAAATGAGAATGAAAACACAACATACCATAGTCTTTTGACAAGACAAAAGCAATGCTGAGAGGACAGTTTATTACAAAAAGTGCACATATCCAAAAAGAAATAAGAACCCCAATTAACATATTAACACAACAACTCCAAAAATTCGAAACAGACCAACAGAGGGAACCTTCAGTCACTAAAAAAAATAGAAATAATAAAGAAGATAGAAAACAGAAAAACTATAGAAGGATCAAGATGACAAGAAGCTGGTTCTTTGAAAGAATTAATAAAACCAACAAACCATTGGCAAACCTAACAAAAGAAAAGAAAGAGAAGACACAAATAACACACATAAGAAACCACATGGGTGATGTTACAACAGAACCAATAGAAATAAAAAGGATAATAACAGAATATTATGAAGAGATGTACTCTAACAAATTCTAAAACCTAAAGGAGATGGATACAGTTTTAGAAAAGCAGACTTTTCTAAATTTACACAGAGTGAAGTCAATAACTTGAACAGACCTATAACAAAGGAAGAAATTGACCAGGTCATCAAAAAACTACCAACAAAAAAAAGTCCAGGTCCAGATGGCTTCACTGGTGAATTTTACCACCAAACATTCAGGGAAGAGCTGTCACTATTCTACTCAAATTATTCCAGATTATAGAAGAGGATGGAAAACTCCCTAAATAATCTATGAAGCAAGCATAACCCTCAGACAAAAACCCTCAGAGAAGGACATCACTAAGAAAGAAAATTATAGACCAATATCCCTCATGAACATTGATGCAAAAATTCTCAACAAAATCCTATCCAACAGAATCCAATAGCACATCAAAAAAATGATACATCGTGACCAAGAGGGATTCATACCAGGGATGCAAGAATGGTTCAACATTAGAAAAATGATCAACATTATCCACCATATAAATAAGAAAAAAGAAAAGAACCACATGATCATATTGATTGAAGCAGAAAAGGCATCTGACAAAATCCAACATCCATTCCTGATAAAAACACTCAACAAAGTAGGAATTGAAGGGATATTCCACAACATAATTAAGAGTGCATACATGGGCTAATGCGTCAGACTGCAAAGTCATTTGAACTGCAAGGTTGGTGGTTCAAGCTCACCAGCTGCTCCTTGGAAACTCTATACAAGGTCACTATGGTTCGGAACTGACTCCAAGGAACATAACAACAACAATACTAAACCAACAGCTAAAATCACTCTCAATGGAGAGAAACTGAAAGTCTTCCCCTTGTGAATAGTTACCAGACAAGGCTGCTCTTTATCACCACTCTTATTCAATATTGTTTTGCAAGTCTTAGACAGAGCTATAAGGCAAGATAGGGAAATTAAAGGCATCCAAATTGGCAAAGAGGAAGTAAAACTCTCTGTTTGCAGATGCTATGATCCTATACATAGAAAAACCCTAAGACTCAGTAAAAAAAAGCTACTAGACATCATTGGAGTGTTCAGCAAAGTGGCAGAGTACAAGATCAACATACAAAAATAAGTTGGATTCCTCTATACTAATAATGACAACACTGAAAAAGAAATTAGGAAAGCAATACCATTTACAATAGCCATCCAAAGGTTGAAATATTTAGGAATAAATGCAACCATAGAAACAAAGAACCTATAACAGGAAACTACAAAACACTACTACAAGAAACCAAAAGAGGGGGCTTGATGGCGGTGAAGGTGAAGGTGTAGTGAAGATCGCCGTCAGCAATAACTCAGAATTCCATGCAAAAAAGAGGCAGGACAGAGCTCCAAAACTTGGACCATCAGAGATAGGAATAGTTTAAAGGTTTGAAGGCTTATAGCCTGTGGAATTTGGAGCTGAAGTAAAAAATCGCGTACTTTTGAATCTGCCGGCTGGGCTCGAAGGCCTGAGCTGACATCCTGGGCGAGACCAAGCAGTGAGACGAAATAGGGGCCGCAGAGACACCACGGAAACATGCCACAAGAACCTTGGGGAAAAAAAGTGCACAATATACTTTGCCAATTTTGCGTGGTTCTGATTTTATTTTTTTCTTTGATGTTGGGTAACTGGTGCGCTCACTGTTTGCCCACCTCCATTCAGGTGAATAGAGGTAGGGGCCACGACCCACCCTCGCCGCTGGTGGTTCCTTCTGCCAGGAACCCACACACTGAGCCCAAGCTGAGACGCAGCTGTGCGTCCCATTTGTTCTGCATTTTTTCACTGGTTTAAGAGGAGTCCCGGTGTAGTGCTGTGGGTTTAGGTGCCACACTACAAAGCCTTTTGAACTGCAAGGTCAGTGGTTCAAGCTCACCAGCTGCTCCTCAGAAATCCTATACAGGGTCGCTACGGGTCGGAATTGATTCGACAGCACCTAACAACAAGGAGAGGAGGGCAGAAGTGATTGAAAGAGAGTTAGGACATAAAGACATACTTATATTAAGCTATAGATTTTTTTTTCTTCTTCTTCCTCTTTTTCTTCTCCAACCCTCTTTCCCTTTTTTGTGATTAGAGACTACTGTATTCATTATTGCTGTATTCAGTCTTGTTTTTGCTGGTGCTGCATTACTTTCTTCTGGTTTTATTATATATATAT
>NW_006408613.1:1167878-1171163 GCF_000296735.1 Chrysochloris asiatica
AAAAAAAAAAAAGTACAAAAATGGAAGAATATACCATAATCCTGGATAGGAAGACTTAACATTGTGATAATGTCAATACTGCCCAAAGCAATCTACACTTATAATGCAATTCCAAACCAGATTCCAATGATAGTCTTTAGAAAGATGGAAAAAACAATTATAAACTATATATGGAAAGGAAAGAAACCCAGGATAAGCAAAGCACTGTTTAGAAAGAAGAACAATGTTGGAGGCCTCTCACTCTCTGATTTTAATATTTATTTTATGACGACAGTGGTCATAACAGCCTGGTACTCGTACAATGAAAGATAACATAGATCTATTAAACAGAATTGTAAATCCAGAATTTAACCTATCCACATACAGCCAACTGATCTTTGACAAAGAGCCAAAGTACTTTGAGTGGGGAAGTCATAGTCTCTTCAACAGATGGTGCTGGCAGAACTGGAAATCTATATGCAAAAGATTGAAACAAGACCTTTACTTCATGCCATATGCAAAAACCAACTCAGCATGGATTAAAGACCTAAATGTGAATCCCAGAATTATGAAGGTCATCAATGAAAAACTAGGGACAAATTTAAGGGTGTGGCACCTTGGATTAATGCATCAGACTGCAAAGTCATTTTAATCACAAGGTTGGTGCTTCAAGCTCACCAGATGCTTTTAGGTTTCTTTTGGAAATGCTACACAGGGTCACTGTGGGTTGGAATTGACTCGATGGCACTTAACAACAACAACAAATACAGGGCACACAAAAACTACCAAAAAATTTGAAAATTATACAAACAAAAGAAGACAAAATAGATGATTGGGACATTATAAAAATTAGACATTTATGTGCACCAAGGGATTTCACCAAAAGAGTAAAAAGGAGTCCACAGAATGGGAAAAAATACTTTGCAATGACATATCAGACAAGAGACTGATTTCTAAAATCTATAGGAAAATACAACCCTCTACAAGAAAAAGAAAATGACTCAATTAAAAAATGGGCAGAGGACACAAACAGACATTTCACCAAGGAAGACATTTGGGCAGCCAACAAACGTATGAAAAAATATACATGATTATTAGCCATTTGTTGTTGTTAAGTGCCATCGAGTCGATTCTGACCCATAACGACCCTGTATAGGGTTTCCAAGGAGCAGCTGGTGAGTTTGAACCACCAACCTTGCAGTTCAAATGGCTTTGCAGTCTGACACAATAACCCACAGCACCACACCAGGACTCCGTTAGAGAGATATAAATTAAAACAAAATGAGATATCTCACACCAGCAATAACAGCGAAGTTCATAAATGCAGAGGACAATAAATGCAGGTGAGGTGTGGAGAGACTGGGACCATCCTACTTTGCTGGTGGGAATGTAAAATGGTCCCACCACTCTGGAAAACAGTATGACACTTCATCAGAAAGCTGGAAATGATCCAGCAATTCCTCTATTTGGTATATGTCCACAAGAAATACAAGCCATAACACAAATAGATAAATACACACCAATGTTCATAGCAGCACTATTCACAATAGCCAAAAGATAAAGATAGCCTAAGTGCCCATCAATGGAAGAATACATAAACAAACTTTGGTACATACATGCAATGGAATATTATGCTACCTTAAAGAATAACAAGTAAGCCATAAGCCCCCACATAACATGGATGAACCTTGAGGACATTATGTTGAATGAAATTAGCCAGTCACAAAAGGACATATATTACATGAGACCATTACTGTAAAAGCTTAAGAAAAGATACCCACACTAAAAGGGAGGGGGAAATTCTTTGTTGATTACTGGTGGGGTTGGGTAGCAGTGTTTGGGGGAGGTGGAGGGAGGTGACCATAGAGCACAGGGTAGGGGATAGACACATCATAGTTTGGGTTTGAGGTAGGCAATACACAAGAAGGGGGAGGGGGTAGAAGAACAAAATAAGGGGACACTGAGACAGGTTTGCATGGGCTAAATGGGACAGAGGTAAATAGTGATGCATGCTCAACCTTGGAACAACAGGGCATTGTGACACAAGGACTGAAACATAGTCTGAAGAAGGGAAACAATATTAAGATGCTTGTCTTATGAATATTGGTTTCCCTTATCTAGTATTGTAAAATAGACACTTGAGGAGGATAGAAAGGAATGTCAGGAAACATGATTACAGAAAGTTTATAAGCCCGACTTCAGCTTATAACTGATCGGAATACCTAAAAGTGGTTCTAAAACTTGCCCAGTGAAATAGGCCTCTTGTGGGGCCTTTGGAGTATATAGGACATTTAGGTGGAATCCTGAACCCAATTCATAACCTTCTGAGGTAAGACAGTCTCACTAGAAAGGACAAGCAGACCAGCCTAGAACAGCTTGAGTGACAGAAGATACATCTTTAAAGAAATATCATCAGGGAAAACCCAAAACAAAAATGGCAGTATGATTGGTTACTACAAGAACAAGGAGGTTGCTCGCCTGGGAGCCATCAAGGCAAGCAATCAAGTTTCTTCAAGACAAAGCCCCCTATAAGACTGAATTTCAAAGGGAACACATGAGCGGCATCTTAGTTTGCTGGCAACCACAATCGTCTACTGGTGAGTGGGAGAGGAGGAAAGCCAGGAATGAAGAAATGGGCTGAGTTCAACCACATTCCATAGACTCCCATTGACCTGGCGATGAGAGAGAGAAGAGGAAGGGCTGGTTGGTCCAAAATGTGGTGAGACCTGGGGATACCTGTGTCCATGAACAAGAACATAGCTACAGAGGGCTATTGCTGAGAGTGAAGCATCCAGCTAATACGAAGAGAAGGGAGATGCACAAGAACACACATACTTGCAGATAGTACCCATTTGACCTAACTTCGAAGGCTTGATAATCAGAACTTGACTACAGGAAGATAAAAAAAATAATAAATTGACAAAGAGGGTAAATTGCTACAATTGACGAACTTGACATATATGCATGGATGCAGTAGCTCAAAATACCAACAGAGAGGAAATGAGTCTTCACATCAAGTATCGATGCTATCCCCTCTGTATACAGGATAGAGAGGAATGGGCAACTTAGACATTGGCTACCTAAAATGAGGGGGCAATAAGGACATGAAGTGACTGATTTACAAAGTTTCAAAAGGAAGTTTAGTTTAAGAGTCGGGGGAGATAGAGTCCCGTATGAATAGTTCTCATCTTGTCTAGATGGTTCTGGCAAAAAGAAATGGGGATAAGATTCTTATGATTCAATTGTTGTTGTTGTTGTTGTTAAGTGTCATCGAGTCAGTTCTGACCCATAGCGACCCTGTACAGG
>NW_006408613.1:1171858-1184799 GCF_000296735.1 Chrysochloris asiatica
AAATAGTGTAGCAAGAGAAGCCTACTTGAAACTTAGAGGGAAATTTGACATTACCTATGTGACGCTGTCCTGGTGTGGTTCCGTGGGTTAATATGCTGGACTGCAATTTCAGTTTGAACTGCAAGGTTGAGGGCTTAACCTCAGAAACCCTATACAGGGTTGCTGTGGGTTGGAACCTACTCAACAGCACTTAATAACAACATGTGACACTGTAGGATAAGCACTGGACTGCTAACCACAAGGTCCATGGTTCAAACCCAACAGCTGCTCTTTGGACATCCTAAACAGTGTCACTATAAGTCAGAACCAACACTACAGCACTTAACAATAATCACAATAACAAAATGTACAAATAAGGAGTCCTGATATGGCACTGTAAGGTAAGCACTGGACTACTAGCTACAAGGTCGGCAATTCAAACCCACCAGCCACTCCTTAGAAACCCCATATAGGGTTGGTATGAGTTGGAACTCACTTGCTGGCACTTAACAACAACAACATCTACAAATAATTTTCTTGGCTTCCCTTTGGCATTTTATTCTAAACCCAGACTCTAGTAGACAGTCCATAAGATTGGTTCTATGCAATGGGGGCTCCAAAACAATTGTATCAGAGTTTAATTCCTTACAAAGTCTCATCAATCTAATCCCTGGTCTGGGATCACAGTGGAAAATTTTACTTTGGATTGAGAAATCTGTAAGATTTAGAATATATACTCCGTCTCCAGGCAACTTTCTGCATCTCTCCCTAATCTAATCTCTATGATCCCATAGTATTCCGCACATGTCTTTATCATAGGAAATTTTATGGCATGTCCTGATTATCTACTTGTCTCTGCCACTGTGAGAAGTTGCTGTAAACAAGACTTGCCATGCATTATTTTCCTCATCTTCCTAGCACACTTGGCACAAACAAATATTCAAGAAAGACATAATAAAGATGCAGACACACCCATTATTCAATACAAAGCTTAGAGGTCAATTTTCCCCAAGAAGATTTCTGGGACTTCCTTCTCCTTAGCTGTATTTCTTTAGCACTAATTCATTGTATTATAGTAATCTGTTTGTTTGTGCATCCTCGCCTCATTAGATTATAAAATTATAGGAGCCTGGACCATGCATCTAAAAAAATCATTGAATGCCGGAAGTCTACTACTGGATAAATGTTTACTGAATTAATGTCAACTCTGATGAATTACTTGCTTTCTCTTTGCCTTCAGTGTTCCAATTATAACACAGAATTTATGATAATTGTTTGCATGCACTTATTTTTTAGTCACTAAAATAATAAAATGTGTTAAAGGACCTGGGATTTCTGGAGTAAATAGTGATCATTTGTACTTTGAGAAATCATTAATTTGCATATAGTTAAAATCCACCCCCCCAAAAAAAATACAAAAACAAACAAACAAACCCCTACTGCCATCAAATTGATTCTGACTCACAGTAATATTGTACAGGGTTTCTGAAACTGTAAATATTTGTGGGAGCTGAAAATCTCATCTTTCTTCCAAGGAGTGGCTGGTGGGTTCAAACTACTGACCTTGTGGTTAGTTGTTCAGTGCTTATCCTACAGTGCCACCAAAGCTCCTTCTAGCCAGCAGAGTAAGATGAAATAACAAACATATACATGTAATTTTCTATATAAAAGAATAATTACTAGAATTAACAGATAATTTAACTTAGGAAAAAAATCAATCACATTCTAATATACCCATTGTTATTGTTGTTGGTTTTAGGTGCTGCTGAGTCAATTTGTTGTTGTGTACTGACAAGTTGGTAGAGTAAAATGCCTAGCACAGAGTAGGAGGTCAATAAAAACTCATCTAATCAATGCAAATGAGGTAGAAAATATAAATTTGATGGAAGTATGAATTTAATTTGTATTTGAATACTTACTGCAAACTGATTTGCTATCATTAAAATTACAATGACAGACTTCTCAGAAATATTTTCCAATTTCCTAAATATATTAGTTAAATAAATATTAGAACTACCTCCTTTTTCTTGCTATATATCTCTTGAATTTCTGTGGGAAAATATAATCAGGGTGAAAAATTGGCCTAATACTATATAAATATAAAAGAGGAAGGACATTTGATGAAGTTGAAAAATAAATCTGTTATTATCATGTTCTGTACTTCATCTTCTCTGGCTTCTGTGTGTGTAACATTGAGCAATAATTGCTTTTATCTAGTGTTCATCATCTGTTCTATTGTATTTAATCTGGCACATAGCATAAAGCTAGGTAACTAATATCTTCTAATTTAAACTACAAATATCTGCTTAGAAAAATCAGTTGACTCTATCTATATTTTAGCAAATAATCCAAGAAGATCAAAGACCACAGCCTTCAATATGGATTACACTTCAACGTAAAGGGAATAAAAAACCTCACAATAAATAAATAACATTGTGATAGATGTAGAAAAGATTGAGGTTGCCAATTATTTCATTTTGCTTGAGCCCATAATCAACACTCATGGAAGCAGCAATCAAGCATTCAAATGATTCATTGCAACAAGTATATCTGCTGCATAAGACCTCTTTAAAGAATTCAATAGCAAAGAAAATACTCTGCCTCAGTATTTTCAATAACCTCATATGCATGTGAAAGTTAGACAATGAATACAGAAGATCAAAGATTCTGCACCAACTTGATACATTTGAGTTAAGGTGTTGGAGAAAAATATTGAGAGAATCATGGACTACCAGAAGAACAAACAAGTTGTGTTGGATACACAATGGCAACCTTCCTTGTTAACTTGTGAGTGGAAGGGGAAATTTCAGCAAAGAAGACATAGGCTGGGATTTGCCAAATTCCATGGACACCTGATGACCGTGGAAGGAGAGAGAGAAAAGGATGAGCTGATTGGTTTGAAGTTCAAGGTGATTTGTGAACTCCTGAGCCCAAAGACCTTGCCACTGGAGCTAAAAAGAATGAAGCAGCCAATGGATCTGAAGAAGAAGGTAGAGGCGTGCGAGAACTCCTGGTACTCATTGGACTTAGCATGGATGGCTTGATGACTTGCTGACCAGAAATCTACCAGATGAAGATAAAGAAGTATGATACAGGGAGCAAGCATAAATTGCTACAACTTGATAAACTGGACCATTGATTATGGATGAGGCTACTCAAAATTCCAATCAAATAGGGAAAGATTCTCAATATCAAGGATAATACGTGTATTTTCAGTACACCAGGCTGATAGGGCTGGGTAACTTAGACTTCAGCTACCAAAATTTGGAGAGTTACAAGGACATTGAAGTGGCTGGCTTGCAAGCTTTCATGAGGGTGCTTAGTGGCAGAACACAGGGAGTAAGATAGAAACCCAACTGAGTAATTTCCCTCCTGTCCAGATGGGTCTGGTAATGAGGCGGATAAGAATTTATGATGTAATTGTCAGTAATTGTTTTCAGCTCTAATGGCAACTGTCATGACTGTAAATGTAGAAGAGGTGCAACTAAAAGGAGGAGCTGTTAACCTGTCATCTCAGGAACAAGGAATCCTAGGGCCATCAAGAGGAAAGAACATGAGAGGAGAGACAGATCCTGACCAGAAAAGCAATGACAATAGAGATGGTAACAGAGATGATGGCATAAAGAGACAGAACAGCAGTGGACTGACTATAGCCCCATGGACTGAGAAAAGCAGCGAGCTTGTGGACAGCAGGCTGGCTTGCAAAATTTGCCCTTCAGACATTTAAAAATAAATATGTATTTATAATATGGTATGTGTACTCAAAAAAACAAACAAATGGTAATAGAGCTACATTCTGTTGGCTAATGGTGCATGGAGAGTATTGTAATTATCCCAATGATCTGCTGAATGTAAAAAATATACTTTAACAGTAATTTTATTAATCTAATCTTAGCCTTAATTTTTCTTGAAAAGCCTTATATAAAAGTATATTTATGTCTTAGTTTAGCTCTATATAAATTTGTATCCCTTCAGTTCTACTGACAATAAAATTCAAAATATTGGGGGTAAAAAAAAATCTGTGTTGGAAAAAGTACAGCCAGAATGGCCTGATTTCCTCTCTCATAACTTCAGACATATTAATAGGGGTGACTGGAGAAGAATATTATGCTTGGTAAAATGGAGGATTGACAAAACAGAGGAAGAATCCCACACAGAGGATTAGCATGGTGGCAGCAGCAATGGGCTCCATTGTCGCACAATTGTGAGGACAATGCAGGACTTAGTAGTGTTTTCTTCTGTTGTGCATAGGGTCAATATGAGTTGAAACCGATTTAATTGCACTTAACAACAAAATATGGTAGCATACATTATTGTCACTTTAATCTAAAATTTAACAAGTCAAAGAAATCACACCTCATTTCATCTTGGTTGTTGTTGTTAGAAACCATCAAGTTCTGACTCCACAATCCTCACTGTCTGAGCCCATTGCGGCAGTCACTATGCCAATCTACCTCACTGAGGCTTTTCCCTTGTTTTGCTCTTTCTCTATTTTACCAAGCATGATGTCATTCTCTAGGATTCTTTCTGATAACATGTCCAAAATATATAAAATAAAGTTTCACCATCCTTGCTTCTAAGAAAAATTCTGGCTGAACTTCTTCCAAAACAGATTTGTTTATTCTTAAGGCAGTCCATGGTACCCTCAATATTCCTCACCAACACCATAATTTAATTCTTGTTAAGTGTTTCTTGTTCATTATCCAGTTTTTACTTGCATAGGAGGCAATTGAAAACACCATAGTTTGGGTCGGGTACACCTTAGTTCCCATAATGACATCTTTGTTTTTGTTATTTTAACCACTTTATTTTTTCTTAAGTTTTTATTGTGAATTGGCTGAAGGTTTACAGAACAGATCAGTTTTCCATTCAACAATTCATACGCATTTTGCTCTATGGTATTGATAGCAATCCCTATAATATAATATCACTTATCCCACTTGTACTTCAGGTTTCCATTTTGATTTAAAATGGTTGATTACTCTAAGGAGTGTATAGCTCTCTAATGTTACTCTTGACCTCATAGACATGTTTACTCTTTGGTAATCAAACATTCATGGCAAAGATAACACTGGAAGGAGCACAAAAATGAAAGGCAACAGAAGAAATATTGTTATTTTATACACCATAGTGCTAATCTATGAATGGATGAAAAGATAGAAGTGCAAGCTGAAGAGGTGTGGGAATGGGACTACACTCATGAATAAATTGACTGAGGATATTTTCACATATGTATTTACCTATGTGCCAAATGAGAGGGAGCTTCAAAGAAGTTTTTTAAAATGCTATTAAAAGATAACGGAATGGATAAAAGGAGGACTTCCGATTGGCAGTGGCAGAGCAGTCAGGTAGGGCAGGCTCCATGGGGGAGGAGCTGAAAACCCAGGGATGCGGCTGTCACTGAACTACACCAGAATTCTGTATCTACCATAAAGGTCTGGGTGTCAGTTTCCCACAAACGCAAACAGAAAAATCATGGTATAAAGGAAAACATTGCATCTCAGAAATCAGCACGGGACTCCCTCTGCAGCTATCTTGCCTAGGCTGAAGTTAGAGGCTGCACTACAGACAGACCTGCAAAGGGAACCTGCACTAAAAGCAGGGAAGCAACATTTTCGAAAGGGGGTGTGGAGGCATTTTACACATTTTTCCCCTCCTTTTCCCTGTCATGCCCTCTTTGCTCAGCCCGGAGGCCTTCAGACTGGTAGGTGCGCACCCCCAAAAAAGTCCAGCGTTGAGACCACAGCTTTCCCATGGCATAGATAGAAAGAGCCCCACCCGTCCAAGGGCAAATCCTTTGGCTGTGGCTTTTGATTTCTGCCTGTGGGTCCCAGTCCTAAATTTAACTTGTGCAGGACAATTAACGCCTGCCTACACAGGAAGATTGAAAGAAAGCAGAGGAAAAAGCTAGAATATTTTGGTATTTGGAGTTTCAGAGGTATTCAGGAAAGTCAGCTCATCAGAGAAAACCACCTTCTAGGACTGAACCACTTGTCTGACAGTTTCTTGTACTGTAGTGACTTGTGAGTTGCTGTGATTCTGAAAGCTATGCCACAGTATTTTAAATACCAGCAGGGTCACCCATAGTGGACAGATTTCAGATGAGCTTCCAGACAAAGACAGACTAGGAAGAAAGAGTGATGAACTACTTTCAAATAATTAATCACTGAAAACCTTATAAATAGAGAAACACTGTCAGATATAGTACTGGAAAATGATCCCCTCAGGTTGGAAAGCTCTCAAAATGCGACTGGGGAAGAGCTGCCTCCTCAAAGTAGAGTTGAATGTGATAACGTGAATGGAGTAAAGCCCATGGGAGAAAAGCCCGCTGGCCCTTCATTTGCTGATGAGGCACAACTCAAAATGGAGAGAAACAGCTGTAAATATCCATTGAAAATCAGAATATGGAATGTATGAAGTATGAATCTGGGAAAATTGGAAATTGTCAAAAATGAAATGGAATGCAAAAACATCCATATCTTAGGCATGAGTGAGCTGAAATGATCTGGTATTGACCATTTTGAATCTGACAACCACATGGTTTACTATGCCGGGAATGACAAATTGAAGAGGAATGGTGTTGCATTCATTGTGAACATATCCAGATCAGTCATGAGGCACAACGCTGTTTGTGACCAATAATATCCATGCACCTACAGGGAAGCCCAGATAATACCACTATTATTCAAATTTACGTAACAACCACTAAAGCCAGTCGGGATGAAATAGAAGGATTCTATCAACTTCTTCAATCTAAAATTGATCAAACATGCAATCAAGGTTGGGAGCAAAGAAGAAGGATCAGTGTTTGGAAAATATGGCTTTGATGATAGAAATGATGCTGGAGAACACATGATCAAATTCTGCAAAACCAATGATTTATTCATTTCAAATACCTTCTTTAGACAGAAAAAGAGACACATGGACCTCACCAGATGGAATACATAGAAATCAAATGGACTACAGCTATGGAAAGAGACGATGGAAATCTCGATATCATCAATGAAAACAAGGCCAGGGGCAACTGTGTAACAGATCATCAATTACTCATATGCAAGTTCAAATTGAAGCTGAAGTAAATGAAAACAAGTACGTGAGAGACAAACTATGACCTTGAATATATCTCACCTGACTTTAGAGAGCATCTTAAGAAGAGATTTGATACATTAAAAACTAAAGAGAGAAGACCAGAAGAGTTGTAGGATGACATCAAGAACATCACACATAAAGAAAGCAAAAAGTCACTGAGAAGACAAGAAAGAAGGAAAAGGTCAAAATGGATGTCAGAAGAGACACTGAAACTTGCTCTGCAGCATAGAGATGTTAAAGCAAATGGAAGAACTGAGAAAGTCCAAGAGCTGAACAGAAAATTTCAAAGATCAGCTCCAGAAGATAAAGTCAAATATTACAACAAAATGTGTAAAGATCTGGAATCAGAAAACCAAAAAGGAAAAACATGCTCAGTATTTCTCAAACTGAGGGAACTGAAGAAAAAAATCAAGCCTAGACTTTCATTATTGAAAGATTCACTGGGCAAATTATTGAATGATGTAAAAAGAATCAAGAGAAGATGGAAGGAATACACAGAGTCACTGTACCAAAAGGAAATGGTTCATGTTCAACCATTTCAAGAGATAGTGTATGATCAAGAGCCACTGATACTGAAAGAGGAAGTCCAAGGTGCATTGAAGGAACTGGCAAAGAAAAAGGCACCAGAAATTGATGGAATGAAACTTGAAACCGTTCAAGAAAGTGAGGCGACACAGGAGGAACTCACTCATCTTTGCCAAGAAATTTGGAAAATAGCTATCTGTCCAACTGATTGGAAGAGATTCATATTTGTGCCCATTCCAAAGAGAGGTGACCCAACAGAATGCAGAAATCATTGGACAATATCTTTGATATCTCATGATAGTAAAGTTTAGCTAAAGGTAATACAGAAATGGCTGCAAGCATACATTGACAAGGAACTTCCAGAGGTCAAGCCGGATTCAGAAGAGGCTGTGGAATGAGGGATAACATTGCTGATGTCCAATGGATATTGGTTGAAAGAAGAGAATATCAGAAAAATGTTTACCTGTGCTTTACTGACTATGCAAAGGCTTTCGATTGTGTGAATTATGACAAGCTATGGACAACATTGTGAAGCATGAGTATTCTGGAACACTTAATTGTGCTCATGAGGACTCTGTACCTGGACCAAGAGGTAGTTGGTCAAACAGATCATGGGAACACTGAATGGCTTAAAATTAATAAAGGTGTGCGACAAGGTTGTATTGTTTCACAATACTTATTCAACCTGTATACTGAACAAATCATCCAAGAAGTTGCGTTATATGAAGAAAAATGTGGCATCAGGATTGAAGGAAGACTCATTAACAACCTGCAATATGCAGATGATACAACGTTGCTTGCTGAAAGTGAAGAGAACTTCAAACATTTACTGATGAAAATCAAAGAGCACAGCCTTCGGTATGGATTAAACAACAATGTAAAGAAAACAAAAATCCTCACCACTGGACCAATAAACAACATTCTTATCAACAAAGAAAAGACTGAAGTTGTCAAGGACTGCATTCTTCTTGGATCAACTCTCAACACTCGCGGAAGCAGCAGTCAAGAGAACAAACGGCATATTCCATTAGGCAAATCTGCTACACAAGACCTTTTTAAAGTGTTGAAGAGCAAAGATGTCAGCTTGAGGACTAAGGTGTGCCTGACCAAGCCATGGTATTTTCAATAACCTCATATGCATGCAAAACTGTACAGTGAATAAAGAAGACCATAGAAGAATTGATGCTTTTGAGTTATGGTGTTGGAGGAGTGCCATGGGCTGCCAAAAGAACCAATAGCTACGTTTTGGAAGAAGTGCAGCCAGATTGCTCCTGAGAGGCCAAGATGGCCAAACTTCGTCTTTCATACTTCAGACAAATTTTCAGGAAGTACCAGTCACTGGAGAAGGTTATCATGTTTGATAAGGTGGAGGGTCAGAGAAAAAGAGGAAGACCCCCAATGAGATGGATAGGCCAAGTGGCAGCATCAATGGACTCAAGCATGGCAATGAGGTTGGCCCAGGATCAGGCAGTGTTTCATTCTGCTGTGCATACAGTCGCTATGGGTCGGTACCAACTTGATGGCACCTAACAGCAACAAATTCAGAAAGAAAAATAGCAGGTTTGGTTTGATAGACAAAACATATGAACAATCTGTAAAACCCCAACATAAAAAGACACAAGTATTTCAAAACTATGCTGTGCACACACAGATACTTAACTGACCTTCAGAGACAAAAATAATAAACAATCTTTCTTCCACTAAATTCCCAATATCTATCTAAGCACCTCTAGGGTGGTGACTATGGGAGCGACCATCCCACTACTAGAGGCTTCTGTCAGTGGAGGCCTGCATGCAGCTATGGTTCTGAATAGGAGTCCTATTGCAGCACCATAGGATTAGCACTGGACAGCCACAAGGTCAGTGGTTCAAATTCATCATCTCCTCCTCAGAAACCCTTTATAGAGTTGCCGTGAGTGAGAACCAACTCAACAACACTTAACAACAAAACAACATAGTGCTGAACAGATTTCTGCATAGTTTCCAAACTAAGATAGCACAAGAAGGAAGTCATAATGATCTACTTCAGAAATTAAATAAATACATTCAACCAATGAAAGAAAGCCTTACAGCTCACAACAGTTGAATGTGCTCACCATCATAGAGATGGTACTAGACCAGGGAGCATTTTATTCCTTGTCCATGGAGCTGCCATGTGTGAAGGCCAATTCTAAGGTTAGGAAAAAGTTCTAGGGACTGCCAGTAGAAAAAATTTGTCTTAGAAGAATCAAAACCAGAATTCTCCTTCAAAGTGAGAATGGTAATTTATTTTAGGTACTTAGCGCATTTTATCAGGAAGGTCCAGTCCCTAGAAAAGTACATCCTGCTTGCAAAGTAGACAGTAAGCAAAAGTAAGAGACAAAAAGTAAGACAGTAAGAGAAAGTTCTGCAACAGCATTAAACAACACAGTGACTGCAACAACAGGCTCAAGCCTAACAATTGAGAGGATGGTGTAGAAGTTTCCATTCTGTTGTGCATGGGGTTACTATAAGTTGGACCCAACTTAACAGCACCTAGCAATGTATTCTTTTATAACGTTAGCATACTTTGAAATATACATAATGTGTGCTGTATCACTTTCCAAAATTCTTATCTTTTAATTCACACTTTTGACTTGTTTATATCCACCCTACAGGCCTATGTAAGTTCTGTGTTTCAAATATTTAATCCAAATCATTTAAAAAGTATTTTTTCCTAAGTTTTATAATGTTTTTCATAATCTCTTCACACAACTATAAGTACGAAAATACATGTATAAGGCAAGGAAAGAGAATAGACAAGTATCAATATAAAACAAGCTACCCAAGAGAAATCAAAAGTCCTGTGGTAAGCAAGGAAAGAAAACATGTGTAAACAGGAAAAACTGACAATTCAAATAATTTCATTCAATAGAGAAAATTGACATGATGAAGGGCATAGTGAAAGTACATCAACTATCTTTAAAATTAAAAGCCTACAAATATAGCTTTTATAGGAATCCATGAATCACCTCTTTTAAACCAAATATCCTTCATCATAGAAATAAGAAAAATGAAATAGGGGATAAATGACTTATCGAAGTTCATTCCACTGGCAATAGACAAATTAGATTCTAGGAGTCACCATTCAATATATTAGTCCTTCCTAGCTTTAAAGAACTTTCAATAGAGTACTTTTATATTCGTCTGTGGAATAGTACACTAGGTTTGCAACCAGTAATTATCATCGTTAGGTACAATAGAGTTGATCTGGACTCATAGTGACCCAGGCACAACAATGAAACACTGCCTACCCTTGCAACAGCCTCACAATTGCTGCTATGATTGAGCCCATTGCTATTGTCACTGTGTCAATCCATCTAGCTTGGTGTCTTTCTCTTTTCCACTGAATATCCATTTTACCAAGCCTGTTCTTCTCCAGGTACTGGCCCCTCCTGATAAAACATATGAAGGATTAGAGACAAAGTCTGGCCATCTTGGCTCGTAAGGAGCAATCTGGCTGTACTTCTTTCAATACAAATGTGTTTGTTCTTTTGGAAGTCCAGGGTATTTTTAATATTCTTATCCAATATCATAACACAAATGCATCAATTCTACAGCCTTCCTTATATACTGTCCAGATTTCTCATTCATATGAGGCTACTGAAAATACTATGGCTTGGGTCAAGCTCATGTTAGACCTCAAATTGACATCTTTGCTCTTGAACACTTTAAAGAGGTCTTGTGCAGTAGATTTACCTAATGCAATATGTCATTTTTTCTTGACTGCTGCATCAATGAATGTCAATGATGGATCCAGGCAAAAGGAAGTCTTTCATCACTTCCATGTTCTCTCCACTGATGATGCTATTACTTACTGGTCCAGTGGTGAGAATTTTGGTTTTCTTTACATTGAGGTGCAACCCATACTAAAGACTATGGTCTTTGGCCTTAAGCATTTTAAGTCCTCTTCACTTTCAGTGAGGAAGGCTTTATCATCCACATATTGCCTTGTTAATGACTCTTTCTCTAATTCTGATGCCACATTCTTCTTCATATAATCCAGTTTCTCAGATTATTTACTCAACATACAGATTGAATAAGTATGGTGAAAGAATACAACCCTAGCACACAACTTTCCTTGTTTTAAACCATTCAGTGTCCCCTTGTTCTGCATGAATGACTGCTTCTTGGTCTATGTACAGGTTCCTCATGAACATAATTAAGTATTCCAGAATACTCGTTCTCCACAAAGTTGTTTATAGCTTGTTATGATCCAAACAGTCGAAAGTCTAAACACAGTCAATAAAGAATAGATAAACCTCTTGCTGGTACTCTGCTTTCTGCCTTGATCCATCTGAAGTCAGCAATGATATCCCTTGTCCAGGTCCTCATCTGAATCCGATTTAAACTACTGACAGTTTGCTGTCAACATGCTGTTGTAATCATTTTGAATTATCTTGGAAACCTAATATAGTCACTATGAGTCCAAAGCGACTTGATGGCACACAAAAACATCACCTGGTGCAAAATAATCTTTGCATGTGATATTAATGATACTAATGATTTTGCATTCTATTGGGTCACCTCTCTTTGGAATGGGCACAGATATGGATCTCTTCTAAACATTTGGCCAAGTAGCTATCTTCCAAATTTCTGGGCATAAATGAGTTAGCATCTATAGTGCTGCATCAGTTTGCTGAAACTTTTCAATTGGTATTCCATTAATTCCCGGAGCCTAGTTACGTATCAATGTTTTCATTGTACCTTGAACGTCAGTACCATTGGCTCTTGGTCTTATACTACCTCTTCAAATGGTTGATCATCAACCATTCCTTTTTGATAAAGCGATTGTGTATTTCCTTCAATCTCCTTTTGATGCTTTCTACATCATTCAATATTTTTGCCTATAGAATCTTTCAATATTGAAAGTCAAGGCTTGAATTTTTTCCTCAGTTATTTCAGATTGAGAAATGCTGAGTGTGTTCTATCTACATATGAATGAGACAATTGAGAATACCATGGCTTGCATCAGGTGCACTTTACATATACATGATTTGGTTTGGGTGGTGTTTCATCTATTTGGTTTTGATGCATAGCATCCTGGGAGGGTTTCTGAGGCTGTAAATCTTACCAGTGTAGGAAAGCTCATCTTTATCCTGTAGAAATTCACATGACTCATTGCAACCAGGTATTTGATGAATTTGAGCAGTAAACCTTTCAGTTCGTAGTCCAGTGTCTATCCTACAGTGCTACAGCAAAAATGTGGAGTCCTGGTGTGGTGCTATAGGATAATCACTGGACTACCAACCTTCTGTTCAGTGGTTCAAACCCACTAACTGCTCCTTGGAAACCCAGTATAGAGTCAATGTGAGTCAATGCCGCACAAC
>NW_006408613.1:1184899-1199723 GCF_000296735.1 Chrysochloris asiatica
AATTTAACAACAAAGAAGTAATTAAAAATATTCAACTCCTTGTGAGATCAAGAGGGTTAAAAAGATAATACTGTTGTTGTATACCTTCAAGTCAGTACCAACTCATAGAAATTTTATGCATAACAGAATGAAATCCTGCCCAGTCCTGCACAAATCTCACAGTAGTTGCAATGCTTCAGCCCATTGCTGCTGCCACTGTGCCAATCCATGTTGTTCGGGGTCTTCTTCTTTTGCACTGACCCTCAACTTTACCAAGCATGAAGTCCTTCTCCAGGTCCTGATCCCTCCTGATAATATGTCTGAAGCATGAGAGACAGAGTCTAGCCATCCTGGCTTCTAAGGAGCATTTTGGCTGTACTTCTTTCAACACGGATTTGCTTGTTCTTTTGGCAGTCCATGGTACTTTGAACAGTCTCTTCAACACTATAGCTCAAAGGCAACAATTCTTCTACAGTCTTCCTAATTCATTATCCTACTTTCACCTACATATGAAGCTATTGAAAATGCTATGCCTTGGGTCAGGCACACCTTAATCCTCATACTGACATCTTTGCTCTTCAACACTTTAAAGAGGTAGCAGATTTGCCTACTGCAATACATAGTTTGATTTTCTAACTGCTGCTTACATTGAGTGTTGATGGTTTATCAGAGCAAAATGAAATCTTTGACAACTTCAATCTTTTCTCCATTTATTTTGATGTTATCTATTGGTCCAGTTGCAAGGATTTTTGTTTTCTTTACACTGAGGTGCAACCTATACCAAAGACTGTGGACTTTGATCTTTATCAGAATTTAAATCTTGTTTGCTTTCAGAAAGAAAGGTTGTATCATCTGCATATCACAGATTGTTAATGAATCTTCTTCCAATCCTGTTACCACATTCTTGTTCATATAATCCACCTTCTTGAATTATTTACTCAGTATATAGTTTGAATAACCATGGATTTGGATATTCAGAGTCAGAAAAATATTTATTTAGAAGGAAAGTGATGGGGAAATCATGTAAAAATAGCCTCATCTGCATTAGAATGCTTGTTGAATGAATATCAGAACCACATTATGTACTCAGACAGGAATAGTAGATTTGGAGATCTGGCAGAAACCTTAGAAAATGAACAATGTAAAAGTATCTAGATAGGATTAAGGTGTGATCCAAAGTGACATAGATAATTGACATGAGAAAACGCTAGACTCCTAGTCCAGGAAATTTTCAATCTATTTTTAATTTACTGAGCAACATTTGAGTTCAAATATTCTAAATTAGTCCCTAAAGTCCCTGGACCCCAGGCAAGGTCAGATTTAGAGGGAATGTTACTGAAAACAGATGTAGTCTGTATTTCCACTTGTGAAACAAATAGATCTCTTGGGATCAAACCACAACAGAGTCTAAGCTCTTTTAGGAGCTTCGATACCCACAAAACACTAATTCCAGTTTTATTTTTAAATCTAATGCTATTAAGCATGAAGATAATTTTTTTGTTTTCCCTTTTTACCTATATTCTTACTAAGTAATGTTTACAGAAATTCAACTAGATCTGATTTAGCATCAAGAAAGCTGTCTTTTCATGAGTAGAGAATGCAGAGCAGATGCCATAGTCCAGCCATATGATCAGATAGGGCTAATCCTAGGTTCCTAGGATTACATTTAAGCAAAGCTGTAGTTCTCTTGTTGGGTCTAGTGAAGCAGAAAATAGCCTCTATAACTATTGGCCCATAACCCTTACTCAATTTCCCTCCACACAGCTGGAAGAGTCCCCAGCCAACCTTGGCTCTTCCTGCAAAACACGGGCCTTCTGTGGAGCTAACGTCTGTAATGTGCCGGGGCTTACACAGCTGAGAGCCAGGGGACCATTTTCAGCCAGAGCAGGTCTGTTGTTTTTGGATGAGATCCATTTCAAATCAGAAGGAATCATTCTGGCATCAGTTAAACTAACCCTCTGGCAAGCTTGAATAGTCCATAGATCCAATCAGTGTGTCTGAGTTCTTCTTCTCCTGTATCCATTTATGTGGGTAAATTTCTCAATTTTTTTTTGTTTGCTTGTTTTTGAGAACTTTTGATATCCCATGGCTATGAAATGTCTAAAAAGTAGAATTGCCTCTATCTCAAAATAACAATATTAAGAAAATTAAGCACATTTAAAAGAAAAAGGTCATCTGAAGGCCACCTAATCCATCTTAGTAGTAGTAGTTAGGTGCCATTGAGTTGGTACTGACTCAGTGACCCTATGCTCAACAGAACAAAACACTGCCTGGTACTGGGCCAAGCTCACAATCACTTCTAGACCTGAGCCCATCACTGCTGCCACTGTGCCAATCAATCTCATTGTGGGTCTTTCTCTTTTTCTTTGACCCTTAACTTTACCAAACATGATATCCTTTTCCAGTGACTGGGTCCTTCCTGATAATATGTCGGAAGTATGAGATACAGTTTGGCCATCCTGGCTTCCAAGGAGCACTCTAGTTATACTTCTTCCAACACAGATTTGATTTTTCTTTTGGAAGTCCATGGTACATTTAATATTCTCCTCCAACACTATAATTCAAATGCATCAATTCTTCGACAGTCTTTCTTATTCACTGTCCAACTTTCGCATGCATATGAGGTTATTGAAAATACCATAGCTTGGGTCAGGCACACCTTAGTCCTCAAACTGACATCTTTGTTCTTCAACACTTTAAAGAGGTCTTGTGCAGCAGATTTGCCTAATACAATACACTGTTTCATTTCTTGACTGATGCTTCCAAGAGTGATGATGGTTGATCCAAGCAAAATGAAATCATTGAAAACTTCAATCCTTTCTCCATTGATGAGAATGTTGTTTATTGGTCCAGTGGTAGGATTTTTGTTTTCTTTACATTGAGATGTAATGCATACCAAAGGCTGTGCTCGTTGATCTTCATCAGTAAATGTTTTAAGTATTCTTCACTTTCAGCAAGCAAGGTTGAATCATCTGCATATCGTAGGTTATTAAAGAGCCTTCCTCCAATCTTGATGACACATTTTTCTTCATATAATCCACCTTCTTGGATTATTTGCTCAAAATACAGATTGACTAAACATGGTAAAAGAGTACAACCCTGGTGCACACCTTTCCTAATATTAAACCATTTGATGTTCTCATGTTCTGTTCAAACAACTGCCTCTTGGTCTATGTACAGGTTCCTAATGATCACAATTAACTGTTAAAGAATACTCATGCTTTGCAATGTCATCCATAGCTTGACATGATTCACACAATCTACCTACCCTCAAATATGGTTTCCCAATAAACTCTACACAAAAGTTTTTCCATTAAATTTTCAATATTTTACACATTTTTATTACAAAATTGGGTTTGTATGGAATGAAAAATAAAAAGGCCTTTATTTTTCTTCAGAGATGTAAGAATCTGGTTTGAGAATATATATAAATAAAAGCCTAAGGTAAATACTCATAAAAGAAATATTAATTTAAAATGTTAGCCTTAGGTGGTCTCATTTTTCTGTGGTGAAAAATGTTACCTTGAATCTGTCCTTGTTTTCCCCAGCTAGAAATGTTCATATTCAGGCAAGAAGCATCCAGCATCCAGCATCTGGAAGTCTGAAATTATTCTTGCTGTCATAGACCTAATTTCCTGTACCTGGGCATTCATGTGTTCACAAAGTCCATTATACCCTATCAGCTATTCCCAAGTTACTTGACTCCAATTAGATATCCTTCTAGGACTCCAATTTCTTGTCAGGTATAGAGTCAAACTGAGGTCATTCTACTTGACTGTTATCCTCAGGCCCAACCTAGCACTTTTAAGTGTCTTCTCTATGGGCTGGATCTTCTTTCCTAAGTATTCATCAGCAACTTCTGTGATCAGAGTAATACCTGGAACTAAATGATAGTACTTATCTGCATCTGAATATTATCTATTCCTGGAGCCAGGGCTTCCTTCTGAGATTTGACCTCAATAAATATGAATGTTTTCTTATCCAGTCCAAGTCACCCACATCTTTTACACTGCTGAGTTGCTCTCTTACAGGACACAGACTCTTTTATTAATTTTGCTATTAATATCACCTATGGTTTTTCCTTCTTCTTTGCCCATACTAGTCTATTCTATAATTAAACATTATTGGGTTATGGCAATGCAATCTCAAGTGCCATAAAAGTCTTGTCAAGGACCTGAGATTTGATGTGAACTTTGAAGGATGATGTCATGGATTGAATTGTGTCCCCTCAAAATATGTGTCTACTTGATTGGGCCATGATTGCCAATGGTTTGGTAGTTATGTAATGATGTAATTGCCCCCTATATTGTGATCTGATGTGATCAGCTAATTAGTTGTAATGGGATCACATGGGATGCAACACCTTTAGGCAGATCACAGACACCCTTAGACAGGTCACATCACCTTTGGGTGGGTCACAAAAAGGAGGTTTATTTGGAGTATGGTCGGAATCACCTAGAGTAGGGTTGACATCACTGGCTGTCATAGATTGAATTATGTCCCCAAATTGTATGTGTCAACTTGTCTGGATTATGATTTTCTGTGGTTTTTCAGTTATGTAATGATGAAATGTGGTAATTCAGCAATGATCTCCTATTATGTGATCTGATGTGATAAGCCAGTTTGTTATAAGAGGATTAAAGGTGGGACACAATATCCTGAATCCTGCCTGATCTGATGGAGTATGGCCTGCAGTATCTTTTATCTCATGAGAAATGAACAAAGAAAGGGAGACCTGCTACCAACGAAGAAGAGCTGGAAGTGGAGTGCATCATTTGGACTCAAGGGCGCTGGGCTGGGAACTTCTCAGAACTAGAGGAATATTGATGGAAACACACATAGCGATCTTAAGGTATGCTGGCATTACAGAGACTGAAAGGATACAAACTGTGAGCCAATAGAGAAAGAAAACCTTCCACTAGAATTGGCACCAGGTGTTCAGATATCTAACCTCATATATGTGAGAGAAAAAAAATTCTGTTTGTTAAAGTCATTCACTTGTGGTATTTCTGTTACAGAAGTATTAGAAATCTAAGACAACTTTTATCTTGTAAGAGATAAAAGGAGAAACAAGTGAGCAGAGAGGGAGGGACCCGAGCACCACCAAAAAAGAATATCCAGGAGGGGAACTTGTAATTTGGATCTGGGGATTCATGTGCTGAGAATCTCTTAGACCCTGAGGAAGACTGATGCCAAGACACATGTAGATCTCCAAGGAGTATCAGAGCCACAGATGTTGAAACAGACAATTACCTGCCTGAAAAGCCTTCCCCTAGTGATGATGGTCTGATTTTCAACTTCTAGCCTCCTAGCCTGCTAAACTGTGAGAGAATAAATTTGTTTGTTACTGGTGGTATTCTGTTATAATAGAATTTGATTATTAAGACAGATGAGTGTCATTTAGGATAATGGTAAGGGAACGAGATCATTCTAATAACAAACCATCCTGGTGTGGTGTTCTGGGTTAATGCACTAAACTGCAAGGTCAGTTTGAACCACAAGTTCAGCAATTCAAGCTCACCAGTCAATCCTTGGAAACCTTATACAGGGTTGCTACAAGTTGGAACCGATTCAAAAGCACTTAACAGTAACAAAAGAAAAAAGAACAGGGTATTCGGACAAATTCAGAAGCAGGAGTAAATGCAGTTTTGGGGTGGGTTAATAAAGAGTTGCAAACTATGTAATTCCAGTAGACCTCTAAGTACTGCTGTGGTTAGAAAAGGAAACACTACATTAATAGTGAAACACTAGGGTCCCCTCCTTTGTGGTTCCTGGTTTGACTTAGGTAGATGAATTAAGTAGATGAATTCATGCAGTGTTTTAATTCAGAACAGACCTAAGTGGGTAAGAGATCACATTTGTGGCATTCCAAAGAAGGGTGACCCAATGAAAGGCAGAAAACATTGAGCAATGTCATTAATATCACAGGCAAGAAAAAATTTGCTAAAGATGATTCCTAATTAGCTACAACAATATATTGACACAAAAATGCCAGAGGTTCAAGCCTGCTTCAGATGAGGACCTGAAAGAGGAATGTCATTGCTGACATTGGATCAATCTTGGCTGAAAGCAAAGAAAACCAGATAGATATTTACCTGAACTTTACTGACTATACAAAGGCTTTTGACTATGTGGATCATGAGAAGTTACAGACAGCATTTCGGAGAATGAGTATTCAGGAACACTTAGCTGTGCTCATGAGAGACCTGTACATAGACCAAGAGGCAGTTGTTCCAACAGAACAAGGGGACACTTGTTAAGTGCCATCGAGTCGGTTCCGACCTGTAATGACCCTGCATAGGGTTTCTGAGCAGCAGCAGGTGAACTTGAACTGCCAAACTTGTGGTTCAAGCCAACTTTGAAGTCCAGTGCATTAGCCACAGTGCCACACCAGGACTCAATTATGGTATTGAAGAAGAATAGTAAAGGTACTGTAGACTTACAGAATAATAAACAAATATGTATTTGAAGAAGAACAACCAGAATTCTTTTCAGAAAGCAAGTTGGTCAGATTTTGTCTCTTAGATTTCAGACATATTATCAGGAGAGACCAGTCCCTGGAGAAAGACATCATGCTTGAAAAAGAAGAGTGTCAGCAAAAAAGAGGGAGACCCCTAACGAGATGGATTACACAGTGGCATCAGCAATGGGCTCAAGCGTAACAGCTGTTGTGCAGATGGCACAGGACCAGGCAGTGTGTCTTTCTGTAATACATAGCATCACTATGGGTCAGAACTGACTTGAAGGCACTTAATAACAATAGTCAGTCAGGGATGAGGCAGAATGTAGTAGAGAGAGCTATAACCCAAGGCAAGCACATAGTCTGTGCAATAATATAAAAGCAATATAGTACTAGGGAGATGTGATGGTTAATCTAATGTGTCAACTATGGTTCTCTGTTCTTTGGTCAAACACTAGTTTTGTTGCTGCCATGAAATAATTCCATGTGATTAAATTAGTTGGTCTTGGGTTGAATAAATTACCTTCTATAATGCAATGTAATATAATTACATTCCATAATGCAATCCAATGTAATGTAATCTAGCAGTCAAATGAGGTCATATTAGTATATGATGGATCCTAAGCCTAATCCTTTCTGAGTTGCAAAAAGACTGGAATAGATACATAAACACACATACAAGAGAAGATAGGCCATTTTTTAGGATCACCTACTAGCAAAGAAACACTATAAATCACCATCAGACATGAGACACAAGGAGAGAGGCTTATGAAAGGAATCAACACAACTGAGACCATGATAGGGACTTTCAGTCTCCAGAACTATAAGAAAATACATTTGTTTTTTAAAGCCAACCATTTATAATCTGTCTGCTACAGCCACAGTAGGTAATTAAGACAAGTAGAAATTTAAAACTAATGGAGTATGTTGGCCATGACTTTCATCAATCACTGTTATAACTGAAAGATGTTAACAGTTTTATTCAAGAAGTATTCCAAATGCCCAGACCATTAAAAATTATTCTTTCCACCAAAAAGTGCTATAGTAGTGTTAAGATCATAAGGAGGAAAGATGGAAATCTCCAGAAAACACAGACATGACATTTCTCTTCTAAAATTCTTTGTAATTAGAGACTTTCTCTGGTAACCAGTATCCACATGTGGCTATTTAAAATTATCTTTAAGTTAATTAAAATTAAATAAAACTTTACATTTTAATTCTTCAGTCACATTTCAAGTAGCGCTCAATAGCTAATGAGCTGATGAGTTAGCATATTTGACAGAATATAGAGTATTCCTATTATCAGAGAAAATTCTACTGAACAAAACAGATGTGGAAATTAATAATGAAAACAATTTCCAGAAACAGACCCAGGCTCAACAGTGAAGGCAACCCAGCTTGGAAACATAAATGCACACTCACCCAAGATAGATCTCCTCAAATCTCCCTTCTATTGATTCCTCTCTACTTCTTGTGAATGCTGCAGAATCTCACTGAAGATTCTCTGCATAATTTTCAGGTCTAATATTTTCTATATGTATAATTTCTATTGTTATTGCCAATACATTTGTATTTGATATGATAGAAAATGGATTGCTACTGAAATTTTTCTATTGTTCCTAACAAGTATGTCTAAGTCCATATGTGCATGTGGGGGTTGGTGAATAAAGGATCAAGCAGGCAATTAGAATATTTCCTAAATTGGTTACTTGGGAATTGCTGGAAATAGGCATCTGACCCCAATATAATAAGAACTTCAATTAGGAAAATGATCAGAAGAACCCATAAGACCCATCACAACATAATAGTTTATAGAGTTTAGAATAAATGTTAAAGAAACTAGAGCTTCAAAAATGGCCCAAAGACTTTGATTTTTTTTCTCAGGAATTTAATGCACAAATGAAAAGATGGGTAATGCCATAGGATAAGATCCAAGGAAAAAATTTCATTTTGATTTTATATAAGTTGAGTTTTAAATGACATTGAGGACACATTAGTGGAAATATCAAGCAGACATAAAATTTTTCAGAAAAGAAGTTAAAATCAAAGAGACAGTCTGGGGAAAGTTATATTCATAAATATTCTAATTAGAGTTATAATAGAAAGTATTTCTTGAAGGCAAAAAAACATAAAACAATTTTAGAGCTAAGTTTTATACCTGGAAAAATAGGCACTTATAAAAACTGTAAAATTGGTTTTAAAGCAGACTTCTGATTGCCTCTTTTTTATCCAAAGGAAAGGAGACTCAAACGTCACATCCAAAGCTGCTTCCCATGAGGCTGAGGTCAGGTGTGCTCCACCATCTGACATTCACTACTAATTCTGATAGCAACCATCCCTCCCATAGCACTCACTACTCAGCTGGGTTCAACAATTCATTGCAATGGCTACACAGAACTCAGAAACCATATTCATTGTTATGAGGTTTGTTAGGGAAGTTTACAGGCTACAATTAAGTATAAGAAATGCTCAGATCACAGTGCTTTCTGTTAGGGCAGTCCTTCCCAGTCATACCCACAAGCAGGCCTTGCTCTGGTCCATGGCATCTCAGCCATGAACCTTTTGGTCTATACCCTGCTCCAGCAAAGTTACAAAGCTCTTTTAGCACTGCTGATAAATGTCCAAAGGGCATTTCATTCCATTATAAGTCTCAACCAGCAGGCACTCATTTCTGCCTCTGTCAGTCAGCAACCCAAACTCCCTAATTATGTACCTGGAGACATACTACTACACAAGCTGGCCTCCTTCTCAAAGGCACTCAGCTTTACTGGCTTTGTGAGCTGGGAAGCCCAACACTCTACCTGGTTCTCTGTCTCTTGATTCAGCTGTTGCTGCTCCTCTGCCATTCTTTTGCTGCTCCACCAGTTTCACAGTTTTCTGTCTCTGAGTAGAGGAAGTTCAATATCCAGGGATCACAAGGTCCAAAGTATATGCTCCAGTCCTCGTTCTTCTTCCTTACTAGTAGTGACATTTCTCTTCCTGCTTCTGAGATGGCTCATTTTAAACCAAGCAGAATGACAAAATTGAACAAGCCTTTCATTAGATCTCCAGGTTTTTACAATCACAATTAGTCCTGTTAACAATTAATCCCAATTGAACCATATAATCCTATCAGTATCTTCTCCTTACAAAGTATATGGGTAGAATAGTCATATGGAGTAATTTACTCCACTGTAAAAATAAATAAGAGAAAGATATTGTTGCTGCTGTTAAGTGCCATTGAGTCGGTTCCGACACATAGCAACCCTATATAATATTTCCAAAGAGTGGCTGGTCAGCTTGAACCACCGACCTTGTGGCTCAAATTTCTTTGCACTCCAGTGTATTAACCCACAGCCACACAACAGGGATCCAAAAGAAAAATAAGTACATAAAAAATCAGAGACTATGTTTTCTTTGAAACTTTTTTAACGTCTAACACCATTTGTATGTCAGTTTTTTGTACTGTGGTGACTTGTGTTGCTTTGATGCTAGAAGCTATGCTACCAATATTTTAAATACCAGCAAGATCATCCAGGAGCCTTGGTGTAGTGCTGTAAGTTAATGTGCTAAACTGCAAGGTCGGCAGTTCAAGCTCACCAGCTGCTCCTATACAGGGTCACTATGAGTAAAAACCAACTCAACAGCACTTTGCAACAAACAGTAAAGGTCATCCAAGGTAAGCATTTTCAGTGGAGCTTCCCGACTAAGACTGGGAAGAAGGAAAGGCAGGCTACTTCCAAAAGGATAGTCACTGAAAATCTAATGAATAGCAGCAGAACATTGTCAGATTTAATGCTGGAAGATGAGATCCTCAAGTTGGAAGAGCTGCCTCCTGAAAGCAGAGTTGACCTTAATGATGTGAATGGAGTAAATCTTTTGGGGCCTTCATTTGCTGATATGGTACAACTCAAAACGAGAAGAAACAGCTGCAAACATCCTTTAATAATCAGAACCTGGAATTTACAAAATATAAATCTAGGAAAATTGGAAGTCATCAAAAATGAAATGGAACATATAAAGATTGATATTCTAGGCATTGGCAAGTATTAACCATTTTGAATCAGAAAATAACATGGTTTACTATGCCAGAATCAATAAACTGAAGGGGACTAGTACTGTACTCATCGTCAAAAAGAGCATTTCAAGATCTATCTTGAAGTACAGTGCTGTCTGTGATCAGATAATATTCATTCGCCTACAAGAAAGATCAGTTAATACCACTATCATTCAATTCATATTTACGCACCAACCATTAAAGCCAGTGATTATGTTGAATTTTACCAACTTCTTCAGTCTGAAATTGGTCAAATACACAATCAAGATGCAGGGATAATAACTGATAGTTGTTATGAGGAAGTTAGAAACAAAGAGAAGGGAAACCAAAGAATAGTTGGAAAATATGGTATTGGTGATGGAAACGATGCTAGAGATCACATGTTAGAAGTTTGCAAGACTAATAACTTATTCATTAAAAATACACATTTTCAACAACATAAAAAGCAACTGTACATGTCTGCCTCATGAGAGGGAATACACAGCAATCAAATTGAATACATGTGTGGTAAGAGATGACAGAAAAGCTCAATATCATCAGCCAAAACAAGGATAAACCATCCATCATATAGGCAAATCTGCTGCAAAAGTATTAAAGAGCAAAGCTATCACTTTAAGGACTAACATGAGCTTGCTCCAAGCCAGCGTAGTGGTTATGAGTCAGACTGCTAAGCTCAGGGTCAGCAGTTCAAAACTACCAGCCATTCTGTGAAAGAAAGATGAGGCTTTCTGCTCCCATAAAGATTTACAGCCTTGGACGTCAGGTTTAGTGAACTAGAAGGTCATCAAAAAAACTTACGCAGGGTCGCTATGCATCAGAAATTACTCCATGGCACAAAACCAATATGCATGTGAAAGTGGAAGAATAAATATGGAAGAATATAGAAGAATCAATGCATTTGAATTATAGTGTTGGTGAAGAATAACTGTAAGTACCATGAACTGCCAGAAGAATAAAGAAAACTGTCTTGGAAAAAGCACAGCCATAATGCTCCTTAGAAGTAAGGATGGTGAAACTTTACCTTTCGTTCTTTGGACTTGAGGGACCAACCCTAGAGAAGGACACCATGCTTGGAAAATTAGTGGATCAGTTCAAAAGAGGAAGACCCCAAATAGATGGACTGACACAGTGGCAGCTATGATGAACTCAAATATGAAAATTGTGAGAAGGGCCCAGGCCCAGGCCCAGGCAGTGTTTCATTCTGTTGTGAAGAGAGTTGCTGAGTCATAACCATCTCAACAGCACATAACAACAGTAACAATAATATATATAAAACAAGTATTGAGAGGTATGATGAAAAATGAATATTCAAATTTCATCTTTAACATGACTTATTGAACAAAAGCATGTACCTCTGCTAATTTCCAAAACTCATAGTATAAGAATTTCTTAAGAACATAATCTCATAAAGATAAAAGGGACAGAGTATCAGCAACAGAATTTTAGAAGCTAACAGAGTTCTGGTGCTGTAGGATAAGCACAGGACTGCTAACCCCAAGGCTGGTGATTTAAGCTCACCAGTTGCTCCTTGGAAACTCACAGTGTTGCTATGAATCAGAACTGACTAAACAACCGTAACAATGAGTAGATGGATAAATAATAACGGACTTAGATGAAACATCAACCATTAGTGGAAAACAAAATTAAGTTACTTTCTAATTGCCACTCAAAATGAGCCTTAGGGACATGGTGGGCTGGGCACTGAACTGCTACTCATAAAGTTGTTGGCTCAAACACCAACCAGATTTATTGTCTCAGAAACTCTAATAGACCCTACCAGTCAGAATCAACTTAATGGCAGTGGGCTAATTGCTACCCAGTAATATAGTTTTCAAAGAAAGTGTTCAAAACCTGTTAGGTGACTTTTAAAGAATAATATAATGCCACACACAAGTGAGTTAACTGGCCTACCCAAGAGGAAATACTCACAGTTATTAAAAATAGTGGTGGTGGTGGTTGTATGCCACTGAACCAGTTCCGACTCATAGCAACCCTGTATAGAGTTTTCAAGGTTGTAAATCATTACAGGAGCAGATAGCCTCATCTTTCTTCCATGGAGAGACTGATAGATTCTAACTACTGACCTTGAGGTTAGCAGCTCAGCTGGTAATCCACCAAGTAGGGCTTCTAAATGAATTGGCTCTGGCAGATCACTATGCAATGAAGTCTGCCTCACGTGCTATAAGCACCAAGCTTCTTGTTAGGTTGAGAGGCCCTCATCCTGACATTTCAACAGATATTCAAGAATCAACAAATATTTTAGGAAAATTTAATGTGAAAGTCAGAGTCCAAAACACACAGAAATAGAGAATAGAGAAGATATAGAGAGAGTAGAAGGAGTTCAAATAGCTGCACTTTTTATCCTCAGAGTGAGAAAAAAGGGAAAAAAACATACTGAATCCTCAAAATTAGAATGGGAGGTTAAGAAAGGAAAAAAGAGAATGTTCTGTTAATTTAAAAAAAAAGAGAGAGGAGTTGGAAATTTAAAATCTGATATAAAAAAAAAAAGAGAGAGGAGTTGGAAATTTAAAATCTGATATAAATCTTAAAATTTCATAAAAAATTATACTAAAGTTGATAAACCACCCAAATGTAAACCAATGACAAAATGAGACCCTAAAATATAGAAAACAGGGGAAAAAAATACAAGAAAATAAGAGAATCTGTCTAGAAGTCTCGGCATCAAAATAACAAGTTCAAGAAAGAGAGAAAACAGTACAAAAATTAGCAAATAATTCAAGAAAATTTTCCAGAATTGAAAAGCATGTTTCTAAATATAAAAAACCTATACAAAAAATGGAAAACTGTCTTCAATATACTGTTACGTGATTTCAGAAAACCAAGAATGAAGAAAGGATGTTGAATGCTCCAAGAAATGAAAGGAAAAATAAAAAAAGAGTTTTTATACAAAGGATTATTAATCCAATTAACATTATACTGAAAGTAAATACAAGAAACCAGGAGAAAGTGAAGTCATGCCTTTAAAATTCTGAGAGAAAACATTAAATCCAAAATCATGTTCCATAACTTGAGAAACCATTTTCATCAGAAAATGCCAATCACTTGAAGAGGGATATCAGGTTTAGTGAAATAGGTCATCAAAAATGAGGGATACTTTCAATAATATGGATTAATACAAGCGCTGGAGGGAAAAATTAAATCCAAAATCATATTCCATAACTAGAAAAGCCATTTTCATCAGAAAATGCCAATCACTTGAAGAGGGATATCAGGTTTAGTGAAATAGGTCATCAAAAATGAGGGATACTTTCAATAATATGGATTAATACAAGCGCTGGAGGGAAAAATTAAATCCAAAATCATATTCCATAACTAGAAAAGCCATTTTCATCAGAAAATGCCAATCACTTGACAGGGATGTCAGGTTTAGTGAAACAGAAGGTCATCAAAATGAGGGAAACGTTCAATTATATGGATTAATATAATAGCTGTAATAATTAAGGAGCTCTGGTAGTGTAGTGGTTATGAATCGGGCTGCTAAATCTCACGATCAGCAGTTCGAAACTACAAGCTGTTGCGTGGGAGAAAGATGAGATTTTCTGCTCTGGTAAAGAGTTACAGCCTCGGAAACCCTATTCAGGGTCACTATGGGTCGGAACCGACTCCACGGCACATAACAACAACAATAATGAACTTAAGCATACCAATGACCATGAAGATGAAAAGGAATTGGGTAATATTCTGTTATACATACGGTTGTGATGAGTCAGGGCAGGTGCCACAGCAACTAACAACAGCAGATAAACTATTAATCAACTAAAAGATTTTTTAAAAATAACTATTTCTTGAACACCATTTCTCCTAGAGTAATTAAACCAAGTAGGATCCAGGAAGTAAAACTGCAGCACAGGAAAGAGGGGCAGAATTTCTAGGGTAACGATAAAGACAAATCACAGAGTCTTTATCTGTACAACAGTCCTGAGAAGCAAACAGTAACAGTTCAAATGGGAAAGAAAGTTCCAGAAAAATATCTCAGAAAATAATTCAGCTGACAGATAACTTGATGTGTTTGACCTAATTAAAACTTCCTTTAATTATCTGGCAAAGCGTTCACGATGTACAGATGTGTTAATGTTGGAATATAGAAAACGAAACCAAAAATGAACAAAGAAAAAAGTAATTATTAATTACCTGTAAAGTCTTGGTGTGGCGCTGTGAGCTAGTGCGTTAGACTGCAAAGTCATATGAACTTCAGGGTTGGTGGTTCAAGCTCACCAGCTGCTCCTTGGAAACCCTATGCAGGGTCGCTATGAGTCAGAATTGACTCTATGGCACTTAACAACAACAACAGCAACAAAGCAAGATGTTAGGCAAATAAGAAAAAATAA
>NW_006408613.1:1201326-1206174 GCF_000296735.1 Chrysochloris asiatica
TTAAATTAAAAAAAATTAATTAAAGCATGATGGAAGAAGGTAGATATGTATAACTAAATTCCTAGGAATGAGTGAAATTGAGAGTTTCAAGACGTTTTCAAGAATAATAACTACCTTTATATAATCAAATAATATTTACAAACTCTTCTAAGTGCTTTAAATTAACTTTTATTAATCTTCATTTCAATCCTAATGAGGTGAATACTATTATTATCCCTGGTTTACAGTTTAAGAAACCATGACAGGAAGATATATATGTGTGTAATTTGGCCAAGAGTTTAATTCAACTAAATTCTGAACCCAGGCAGTAGCACATCCCTTAACCACTGTGCTATATGAGCAGAATTGGTATCCACTTTGTACACACAGATACAGCATACCAGCTGACAATTTGGACAATGTGTATGTTAGTGACTACATTCTTCTGTCATTAAATATTGTAAATATCTCCCTTGGATATAGGCTGATACGTGACACCAGAAAGTCAAGAAGAAGGCCAAAATAGAGATCAGATTTCAATAACTGACACACGAAAAGATTTAATAAAATCTTCATAAGTTGTCTTTATATGTCACAGTTCTCCCTTTACATAGTCTACATTATTTTCTGCTGCATTTCAAGTCAATGTTTTCTTACTTACTTCTCATCAAAATAGAAAATGATTGCTCACAACCTCCTGAAACATTTCTTTATATAATGCAGAAAGGAACTGATATATATGTATATTAAGTTTTTTGTGTGAGTTGAGTGATAGTTTACATAGGAGAACATTGGTGTTGCACTCATCCTATCTTATTTCATTTCCTTGCACTGCAATGATTACAGTCTCCTCCGTGTATCTTCATTCAACAGTATTTGGTTCTAATCCCTTTGTTTTGGGTGTTTTTGTTTTATTTATTTGTTTTTTGGATATACACAAAAATATATATATATCATTATTTAAACAACCAAAGGGCACAGGCTTTGGAATGAGTCTAGATTTCTCAACTGCTCTATTTCTCCATGTCATGCCTCCATCTCCGGTGTCACTGCTTCTCTAGATAGGGTTCTACATTCTTGTGTTCTATTTCTGGAATGTAAGATTAACTCCTCCCTCCTTTTTGTTACAAAACTTCTACCTTTACAGTTGTGACAGTCACAATTACTCATGATAACAATTATTCATTATGGAATCATAAGACCCATCTAGATAAGATGAACTCTATTCAGGGGGATTCTACCTTGCCCCACACACTCTAAACTAAACTCCCTCTTGAAAACTTATAAGCCAGTCACTTCATGCCTTTATAGCCCCCCACCCATCTTAGGTAGCCAATGTCTAAGTTGTCCATCCCTATCAACTCTGTGTACAGAGGGGATAGGATGACAGGCTTGATCTTTGATTTGAATTAAGTGACTACCAACTTCCCTCTCAGTTGGTATTTTGAGCTACTACATCCATAAGTATAGTCAAGTTCATCAAATTGTAGCAACTTACACTTGTTTACTTTACCAAAAATTTTTTATCTTCCTCTAGTCAAGTTCTAATCATCAAACCATCTAAACTAGGTCAAATGGGTACTATCTGAAAGTTTGGGTGTCCTTGTGCATCTCCTCTTGCTTCACAACAGCTGGATGCTTCACTCTCAGTTCTAGCCATCCATGACTATGTCCTTGTCCATCGGCTCAGTAGTCCCCAGGTCTCACCATACTTTGACCAACCAGCCCTTCCTCTTCTCTCTCTCATCTCCAGGTCGATGGGAGTCTATGGAACTTGGTCAAACTCAGCCAATATCTTCATTGCTGCCTTTCCCCCACTTCCACCCACCAGTAGAGGAACATGGTCACCAGCAAGCTTACATGCCTGTTCCCTTTAAGTTTCAGTCTTGAAGGGGAGTTTGTCTTGAAGGAACTTGATTGCTTGTCTTGATGACTCGCCAGTGAATAACTTGCTTTTTCCTATACTAACCAATCAGACTGACATTTTGTTTTGGATTCTTCCTACTGGTCTTTCTTTCAAGAAGTATCTTCTATTCCTCTAGCTGCTCTAGGGTGGTCTGCTTGTCCTTTCCAGTGGGAATGTCCCACCCAGAAGGTTCTGGATGGGGCTCAGGATTCCACCTAAGGAAACTAATATGTTTTTTAAGATCATCTATCCATAAACTACAAACTTTCAGACAATCAGACCTATCTACTGAGTACCTCATTTGTGCTCAGCACAGTTTAGTGTTATGGATAGTAGGCACCTGTCTCTTACCTAGTCTGACTTCAAATAGCTTTTAATCTACCATGGAGAAACAAAAAGAAAAAAACTACACTGACAAAGAAACATCTTTATCAACAGTCGGTGGGAGTATGGGACACAAGGGTAAAGATTGAGTCAGACCAGAACTAGAATTGTTCAGTATAAAGAAAAGTTAATAAGAAAATCTTCCATGGAGTACGTCAAGCTTGAAATTATCCATAAACAAAGAGTAGGAGTACATAACAGAGATGTACCTTGCAAGTTCTCAGTATTTATGCCAAAGGATGTTACTTAGTTCTAATGGAATCAAATCAAAGCATGAACAAAATGACTTAGTGAAATAAAAGTTATGCTCCATTGCTTTGTTATTTGCATATAAATCTTGCATGCGTAGTGGTAACGAATCAGGCTGCGAACCTTAAGGTCAGCGGTTTGAAACTACCAGCCGCTCCGCGGGAGAAAGATAAAGCTTTCTACTCCCGTAAAGATTTACACCCTCGGAAACCCTGTACAGGGTTGCTATGGGTCGGAACTGACTCGACGGCACTTAACAACAACAACAACAGCAACATTATATCAGGATAATGCGCTGGGCCACAAGGTCAGTTTGAACCACAAGGTCAGCAGTTCAAATCCACAAGCCACTCCTCAAAAAGCCAGGGTCACTATTGGTCAGAACTAACTCAACACCACATAACAGCAATAAACATTAGCACTTCACCCTTACCTTCCACACTGGGGGTGCACACTGGCTTTGTAGGCTAAACATTGGACTGGAAACTATAATGAAGACAGTTAGAGCCCACCAGTCACTCCATGGGAGAAAGATGTGGCTTTCTGCCCCCTCAAAGCTGTACAGCCTCAGAACCCCTATATAAGGTCATTATAAGTCAGCACCTACTCAACAGCACTTAACATCAACAACTTTAGCATTGAACAAGAAATTGAATTTTTCAAAATTTTATCCTGGTTGGATCAATAATCAATACCCATGGAAGCAAAAGTCAAGGAATCAAATGATTTGTGTGGTAAAATCCACTGCAAAACGTCTCTTTGATGACTAAGGTATGCCTGCTCCAAACCATGGTCTTTTCATTGGCTCAAATGCATATGAATGCTGAATAATGAAAAAGAAAGACAGAAGAACTGATACATTTAAACTCTGGTACTAGTGAAGAGCACTTAATATACCATGGACCACCAGAAGAAGGAACAAATCAGTCTTAAAAGAAATGCTCCTTATAAGTGAAGATGGTAAAACTTCACTTAATTATACCATCAGGAAAAACCAATCCTTAGAAAAAAGAATCATTGTTGGTAAGGTAGAGTGCCTGGGAAACCCTTAATGAGATGGGTTGACACAATAGCCAAAACAAAGGATCCAAACATACCAATGATCATGATGACAGCTCGGGACAATGTTTTACTGTGTTTTATATAAAGCCCTTATGAATAACAGCTAATTCAACAGAATCTAACCAGTACATGTTAATGCAATGTTGCCTGCTTAAGATCAGCTAATTTTGAGACTAACCAATATAATTTATTATGCATAAATCTAATAATAAAATTATTTTCTATTATCTAGGTATTGATTAAGATAAATGTTAATTGTAATCTAGGTGTTAACCACAGGAGTGGGTCTATTCAGTTTGTTAAATTTGTTGTGCCATATTTTACTATATGAACCCTTTTCTGTACATACGTGTACTTCAAAAGAAATTTCAAAAAATATTAGTTAAAATAAATTCCAGTTATAAATATCTGTTATTGTTGTTGTTATGTGCCGTGGAGTCGATTCTGACTTGTAGTGACCCTGTACAGGATTTCCGAGGCTGTAAATCTTTACAGGAGCAGAAAGCCTCATCTTTCTCCCGCGGAACAGGTGGTAGTTTCGAACTGCTGACCCTAAGGTTCACAGCCCGATTCGTAACCACTGTGCTACCAGAGCTCCTTTATAAATATCTACTAAGTGTCAAAAACAATGACAAAAACTATATATGGAAAAGAAGTAAAATGGTTTCACTTATAGCCTCCAAAAAGATATCCACATATCTTAATCCCCAGAACCTGTTAATGTGACCTTATTTGGAAAAAGTTACAGATCTTGAGATGAACTCATTCTGTTTTATACAGTTGGGCCCTAACTTCAATGGCAAATGTCCTTATAAAAGATATGTAGAAGAGGAGGCAGGACTTGATGGCGTATAGGGTAGAGGCGCAGCAAAGTTAGCCATCAGCAATACCACAGAATACCAGGCACAGAGGGTTCAGGGCAGAGATCCAAAACTCTGAATCACAAAAGTAGGAATATTTTTAAAGTTTGAAGGCTTATAGCTAGTGGAACTTGTAGCAGAAGTAAGAAATTGCATATATTGGGCCCAGAGTCAGTGACATAGCTACAGAGGACTAGAGTGGAGAGTGAAGCGTCCCGCTGATAAGAAGAGAGCGCATATGCATAAGAACACCCACACTTGCAGATAATACCCACTTGACCTGGCTTCAACGACTGGATGATCAGAGCTCAACAAGAAGAGGAAAGAAGTGGAAAAAAAAAAAAAAAGTAATCTAATACAATTTGATGAACTTGACCTACACCTATGGATGCAGTAGCTCAAAAGAGG
>NW_006408613.1:1206789-1209098 GCF_000296735.1 Chrysochloris asiatica
AAAAAAAAAAGATACATAGAAGAGAGATGTACATGGAGCAGAAAAAAGGGGATGTGAACACAGATTAGAGATTAAAGTTATGCAGTCACAAGAAAAGGAGTCACTGGAAGTTAGAAGAGGCAAGGGAGTTAAGCCTTGGAAGGCCTGCAATGCTGCCAAAACCCCAATTTCAGACTTCTGGCCTCCAGAACTGTGAGAACATAAATTCGTGTTGGTTTAAGATGCCAAGTGTGTGGTAATTTATTAAGGCAGTCCTAGGAAACTAGTATTTTGTTGTGTTGTTAGGTATCATCAAGTCGGTTCCAATTCATAACAACCCTATGCACAACAAAACGAACAACTGTCCAGTCCTGTTCTATCTCCACAATCGTTCCTATGTTTGAGCCTGTTGTAATCATTCTGTTAATCCACCTGATCGAGGCTCTTCCTCTTTTCTCTGACTCTCTACTTTACAAAGCATGATGTTCTTCTCCAAGGACCGATCCCTCCTGATAATATGCCTGTCATGGTTAAGATTTTGTGTCAACTTGACTGGACCACGATTTTCAGTGGTTTGGTAGTTGAGATGTAGTCATCCCCATGAGGAGTTCCAAATAATGCTTTATAATGACATCTGCTATGAGCAACTAATCAACTGAAAGGAAGTTTCCTCAGGAGTATGGCCCATTTCTAATGTATTAGACAATAAGACAAAGCTTGCTGGCTTTCTGTTAAGTCTGGATCTTAAATCTGATTTGTCCTCCAACCTCCGATTCTTTAGACTTGAGCTAGCATCCCTGCTCTATTAACCTACTGATCTTGGGACTCTTCAGCAGCCTGCATTCTTACTTGTCTGCCTGACTGACTGACTGCCGTTCTTCCATCTGACTTAATGATTTTGAATCTTCTGACCTAGGATTGGAACTCGCCCACCTCTACAACTGTATGATCCATCTCCTTGATATAAACTTCTCTTTATATATATAAAGTTCTAGTTATAAATATCTCATATATATATATATAATATATATATGTGTGTGTGTGTATGTGTGTGTGATATATACATATCACTGGTTTTGTTTCTCCAGAGAACCCAGCCTAAGACAATGTCCAAAGTACATGCGACAAAGTCATAAGAACATTTTACAGAAATTCAATGAAAACTGAAAGGATTTAGATGATTTTGTATGACTAAAAATTGGCAGAGGAGACAGCCTAACTCAGAGCTCTTTAAAGCCTAAATATTCATTTTCCTTCAAATCACCACACTGGTCTGCTGATAACACTAAATAATTCCTTTCACCTCTAGGCGCAGTGACTGATACTGCATTTCTTTGAATGACCTTCCTAGCAATATACAAATTGGTTGATTGATCACTTGGCTTCTCATGAAACTTTTTTTTAAAGCAACTTAAGCTACAGCAAATATGACATTATCTTGCAATAGATGACACTTGGTAATGCTGTAATATTTCATCATCACCACTATTACAATATTATGGAATAAAAAGAATATGAAGAACTTCAAAACCTCTCACAGGGTTGGGTTTTTTGTTTGTCCATAATGGATGAGAAGAGCTCTAAAATATATAATAGAATAAAAAGCCATATTATATGTGGGTCAAACAAAAGTACAGAGATGCTTATGCTTGAGGATTTAGCATAAAATACTCTTTCTGCTGCTGATGTCATGGCTAATTAAACTACAGTCCTCCTTCCACAATTTTCCTGACAAGTTTTACAATTCTCATTAATCATGAAGTTCAGATAACCAGGCTATCAGCACTGGATGTTCTATGAGCATGCTCATGGGAATGAGATACTTTTATGACCTTGACTTCAGAGTTACTTGGATAGGAACCAGACTTGAAGCTAATGACCATCACTATCACCATGAGATTATTTCAGGTCAATGTCTGGGCCAAGGAGAAAAAGGTATTTAATAGTCGAATTCCAATTCTAATCAAGTTTATGATTGGTATGTTGTTGTTGTTAAGTGCTGTCGAGTTGGTTCCAACCCAAAGCAACCCTGTATAGGGTTTACAAGGTGAACTTGAACTGCTGACCTTGCAGTTCAAATGATTGGTTTATTTTCCTATGAACTAGGTGATACAGAGCTACAGTTTTTTTCTTGTTGCTAATACTGCTTACCACTATTGCTTGTAAGAAAAGCAGATCTGTCATGGAAGAAGTTTCTCTGCATATTCATTTTCCTCTAAAAAGCTTTTCCAGACCTAATAAGATACACACTATAGGGATAATTGGAAAAGTCACTACTATTATACTTGAGTATTTAATGTTGTTATTACGTGCCATTGAGTCAGTATCAA
>NW_006408613.1:1211901-1214028 GCF_000296735.1 Chrysochloris asiatica
CTAAGGGTGAGTTAATTAAATATTTGACAAAATGTAGCAAGCTAATTTTAATTTCATAATTTTTAAGGCCTGCATCTAAATTTTGACAGAAAAAAGTTCCCCATCCCTGTTCTAAGAGCTGACTGGCTTATTGAGTGATGTCTTACGACTATTTATAAAGACACAAGTGCATGTTTTGTTTTTAAAGATTTATGCAGAACAAAAGGTCCAAGATCCTTAAGTTCCATTAATATCAGGGAAGGAGATGCTGTAAACAAAATTGTGAAAGATGCAAAAAGGGTACCTCTATATTGTGAGCATTCTGAAGCTGTGTTGAGGAGACCCAGAAAACACAAGTGCTTTTCCTACAGCTCCACACCAGGCTAAAGACCTGGTTTGACACTGTAGGATAAGCTCTTGACTATAAGGTCAACTTGAACCACAAGGTATGTGGTTCAAACTCACCAGCAGCTACTTGGAAACCCTATACCAACTAACTATGAGTCAGAACTAACTCAATGGCACTTAACAACAACAAAGGACCAAAGAAGCTTATAAGGAAATAAACTTGTAAAACAATCTAGTAAAACTCTAAAAAGAAAAGCTACTAAGGAAGATCAAACCCATCCAAAATTAAAACAACACTACGAAAGATGAGGTTTTCTGCTTCCACAACGATTTATAGCCTCGGAAACCCTGTACAGGGTCACTATGAGTCAGAACCAACTCCATGGCACATAACCACCACCACAACAGCTTTGTAATTAAAACATTGTGGCACTGGCACAATTGGCTGGTACATATGCAGAACATAATAGAAAGCCATGACCCAGATACATATGGAAATTTGGCTTATAATAAAGATGGCACTTCAAATAACTAAGACAAAATATACTCTTTAATAAGTGGCAATGGAAAATTGGAAAATCATCTGGAAAAAATAGATAAATAAAACAAAAATATTTTTAAATAAAATTAAAAAATAAAGTGTTCCACGTCACATAAAAGAATAAACTCTAATTGAATCATAAATCTAAAAGTCAAATATTTTAATCAAAGTAATGACAGAATAATGTGATGGATTAACTTTTCCATAGATTATAATTATAAAATTTGGGCATAATAATTTTTTTTTTTTTATCATCAAAGCAATGAGACAACAACCACCAGTAAACAGAAACTAGAGTGAAATCTTTCCTTGAATGCTGAAATCTGCACTTAGTGAAATTTGAAATTTTGTGGCTATTTTTGAACTCAGCCAAGCTAACTGTCCGATATTACTTTGCTATCTCTGAGTGATATCACTCAAGAAAAAGAGAGCAGTCAATATGAACCAACACCAGCATGACTCAGATGTTGCACTTGGCAGTCAAGACAGAGATTTTGAATGAATAAAACAGCAAGACTAACAATACATGCTGCAATCCACAGACTTCCTTTGAATTCTGAAAATAGGCTAGAAGTAAAAGATGGAAACATTTAATGAAAACAATAATCATAAACATGTTAGAGTGTCTACATCAATATTAAGCAAATATATACTTTAAAGGAAGCATTCCTAGAAATAAAGAAAAATATTGTTAATAACAGAATCCTGGTGTGGCACTGTATTATGAGCATTGGACTGTCAAGCACAAGTTTTGCACTTCAAACCCACCAGCCTTTCCTTGGAAACCCAATACATCAGAACCAATTCATCTGTACTTAACAACAACACAATTGATAATGACAAAAGTTCAGTTCATCAGAAATATTAAATAACCAAACATGTGTATGTGTTCAATAGCAGAGCTTCAAAATTCTTAAGGTAAAAACTGACAGACTACAGGAAAAAAGAGTCAAACATAACTGAGATTTAACATCCCTTTCACAATTAATAATACAACTAGACCTCCCCCACTCCAAAATTAGTAAGGTTAAAAATCTTAATTTTACTTATAAATATATATATAATTTGGCAATATTCACAGCTTTTCGCTATGATTTCTGCAAACCTTAGGGAAAACTAGCTTAGCAGCTATTGCTTTCAGCCTTGGTGGATTGAATACAAAGAGAAATTGTATAAATTACTCCCTTTCCCTAGAAAACCTAAGTAACTGCATTTGTGAGGCCACAAAAACAGATAGCATATTAGAGTCAAGCTGACCT
>NW_006408613.1:1215258-1215887 GCF_000296735.1 Chrysochloris asiatica
GAGTCAGTTCTGACTCCATGGCACCTGACAACAACACATGCAGTATAAACAATGACTAAGCCACAATCCCTTTGTAGGAGACATTATAGATTAATAAAGGAATAATGTAAACATAGAAACTGTGATAATGCAAAGTATAATAATATAAGCTCAGAAAAGAAAAGTGAAGTACTTGAGAGTTCAAACAGAGGAAAAATTCATATTCAACTTGGGGACTGGACCAGGATCATGCAGAAGTTTACATGACAGTGTTTAAAATGAACCTTTTTTATATTTCTCATAAGTTAGCCAGTATTTGACCATAAAAAAGTAATTTAATGGAGTTCAAATTATTTGTTAGTCAGGAAGGGGGTTATGATGATGGTAAACCAAAGGTAAAAACCTGAATGTGGGAAGTAGAAGTTGTGTCTGACTGACAATCATCAATCTTAACACTGAGGGCACAGATTGCAAAAGAAGGAGAGGAAAGACAGAAAACGCTGCAAGTTCACATTACTGTGAAAGGGTTGAGTGCTAGAATTTGATTTAAAATGAACAAAATGGAGATACTTACAGTTTCTAGTAAAAATATGGTGAATGCAGAGCTGTGTTTCATGAAAACCAGTCTGGCAGATTTGCCCAATGCAATA
>NW_006408613.1:1215987-1223786 GCF_000296735.1 Chrysochloris asiatica
AAGATAATGAACTTAAGTGAAAGATAGTTTTGATTTAATAATCTATACTTCCTGTAGCAATTAGCCAAGTTGGGCTTTATGCCATATAACTTCCAAGCAATTTTATGAATACTTTAGAAAAATAAATAAGTAGATGTTAGTTATACCTTTATTATGAAAATAATAATACATTATGTAGGATAGAAAGTTGATAATTAGTCAGTAAGAATAATGAGATAGTGCAAGCATTAATGATTAGTAGAAACTTATGTTACTAAGAAAGTGTAATCAGTAGTCTGATAAATAGCAATGATTTGTGTACGGTTTGACTTAATCTTTAAGTGAACACAAGAAGAAACCGTTTATCATATGCTGAGGAAAGAGATGAAGGTCAGTTGAACATCACAGAAATATTTTTGTCAAAGTTGTCTAATGACCAGGTGCAAGACTGTTGTGATTAACTGTGTAATAATTCAAGAAAAGATCAAAGTGTTAGTTCATTATGTACTGTGTAATTTTAAGTATAAAAAATAAAGACTTGCTGAGCTGGGCTGGCAGAACTATCAGAAAGCAGAAGGAGCTGGCAGAGCAGGCAGAAGGTAGGAAGAAGAGAAAGAGAGCAGGAGTAGAGGCAGAGATAGGAGATAGAAGCAGGAGGGAGAAGGAAAGAGGCAGAAGGCAGAAAGAGGCAGAAAGAGGCAGAAGAAGCAGAGAGCAGGAGGGAGAAGGCAGAGGGCAGACAGCAGACAGCAAAGAGCAGAAATCAGAAGTAGAGGTGGCAGAAGCTGGAGAGAAGAGCCTGACAGCACAGCAAGTTGAAAAGCCTCTCGAATTGTATTCATTTCTTCATCCGACTTTCTGAGTATTCGCTTGTGTTCCACGACCCCCGGAGGGCAGGAACCCTCCCCCCCCCCCATAGTGAAGGCTTCGGTAATTGATCTCATCAGTAAGTACTTTAAGTCATTTGCACTTTCAGCAAACAAGACTGTATCATCTGAATATCAAAAGGTGTTGATGAGACTTCCTTCTACCCTGATGCCAAGTTCTTCTTCATATAATTAAGCTTTTCAGATTATTTGCTCAGCATTCAGATTGAATTATTGTTGTTAAGTGCCATCAAGTTGGTTCTGACTCATCGCAACCCTGTATAGGATTTCCAAGTAGTGACTTGTGAGTTTGAACCGCTGACTTTGGGGTTCAAACCAATCTTGCAGTCCAACCCACTAACACATCATGCCACCGACTGAATACGTGTGATGTAAGAATACAGTCCTGGTGCACACCTTTCCTAAATCTAAACCATTCAGTATCTCTTTGTTCTGTTCCAACTACTGCCTTTGTCTATGTACAGGTTCCTCATGAGCACAATCAAATGTTCTGGAATACCCATCCTTCGTTTGTTATGAGCCACACATTCAAAAGTCTTTTCATAGTCAATAAAGTACAGGTAGACATCTTTCTGGTATTCTCTACTTTCAGGTAAGAGTCTTTCAACATCATCAATGATATCCCTCATTCCATATGTTTTCTGAGTCCGGCTTGAACCTTTGGAAGCTCCCTGTCAATGTACTGTTGAAGTCATTCTTAAATTGTCTTTAGCAAAATTTTATTTTTCATGTGATATCAATGATATTGTCCAATGATTTCCACATTCCTTTCTTTGGAATGGGCACAAAATATTGATCTATGCATTCAATTTCATTTTTGACAACTTCCAATTTTCCTAGGTTCATACCTCATACATTCCATTGTTTTGCTATTAATGGGTGTTTACAGATGTTTCTCCTCATTTTGAGCTTTTCTCCATCAGTTGAGTGAAGGTCCTGAAAGCTTTATTCTATTTGCGCCATCATAGTCAATTCTACTTTAAGGTGGCAGCTCTCTCTTCTCCATTTGTATTTTGACAACTCATCTTCTGGTATTATATCTGACAATGTTCTGCTGTTATTCATAAGGTTTTAAGTGGATAAACATTCAAAAGCAGTCTGACTCTGTTTCTTCTTAGTCTGTCTTAGTCTGGAATTTCAGCTGAAGCTTGTCCACCACAGGTGACCTTGCTGGTATTTTAAATACCAAATACCAATGGCACAGATTCCAGCATCATAGCAATATGCAACCCACTATTGTACCACAAACTGATAGCAGTGGATCTGTAGGGCTAGCAAAAATAAATATCTATAGTATCTTCATCCTCTTACCTCTACTTGCTCTCATCCTTTGCTTTTTAAACATTTTCTGAGTAATAGAATTATTTATTTAATAGCTTCCAAATGTATATAATCTATAGATAATTAAAATTATTTATGAGTATAATAAAATTATATGAGCTTAGAAATGTCTCAGAAAATCTGGATAGATTGCTGCAGTCTATACAGCAAGGAATAATGACTTTAATTTAATTAGTATATCAGAGCAAATGTATAATCAATCATGTGAAGTTGTGCTGACATATTATTCCATACAACATTCTACAATATGCTATTCTTCTTTATAAAGTCTGCCTTAGTTTAGCTGTCACAAATTAGGTAGTAAAAGTATACCACTGGGATCATGGGATTCTGAAAGAATTATTTAAAGAGAGTTTGTAACATATTACTGTCAAAGCATGTAATATTGTTTTCTTTAAAAGCTATCTTGACCTGGTTTTGAAACCCTGACTGGAGGTTGGTTTGTTCTCCTTCTTGAGCAACTAATTATGTCCAATCTCCAAACACATTTCTTACTAGAATCTCACACTGTCACTGTACACTCATTCTAATTGCCTTGGGAGCAGATACCAAACAACTGAGGAAAGTCCCTATGTTCCCAAGCTGCAGAATTGTTCAAAATGCCCAATTCCCAGGAAGTCCAGTAAATGTAGTAAACTCCAGCCTGCTGACCATACATAAGCCTTCTCCCCTACAAGTTCAAATTGTTGTAAGCCTTTTTCCCAGGTGAAATTCCCTGTGGGTCTCTGTGTAGTGATGTGCTATGCTTCTCTATCTTTGGAAATTTTGAAGAATAAATTATTTTTTTCTGGCTTTGTCTTGTGAGTCTCATTTCCTTGAGCTTCCCTAAGAGACCATCCAAGATATCCACAGACCACAGTGCATCCAATTAAACACAAATCTTTGGTAGAGATTTAGAACAAAATTTTGATACACTTAACAAAAGGAATGAATCACAGAATAATTAAGCTGATTGGGAGAAAATAGTCCCCAAAAAATGTACCTCTTGTATGAAATGTTGTTGTTAACTGCTGTCGAGTCATTCTGGCTCAAAGCAACCCTTATAAAGGTTTTCCTACGAGTGGCTGGTGGGTTTGAACCACCAACATTGTGGTTAGCAGTCAAGTGATTATCCTACAGCCAAACCAGGACCCCTATTGTATGAGGGGAGCTTCAAAAAGTTTGTGAGAAAATGAAACTAAAAGATAATCTATTTTTTTTTGCAATTTTGAAGCCCTCTTACCCATATAAAATTCCACTTATGTAAAATTCAAGTAAATGACAGCCAAAAAGCAGACCAAATATTATCAGTGAACAGGAGTGGGAAGGATGGAATAAGAGAGACACAAAGAAATTTTGAATGAAAGCATTCATTATTTTGATTGTGGTGATAGTTTCACAAGTGTATGCATATGTGAAAATTAATAATATTATATACATTAAATAGGCATAGTATATTGTATACTCATTGACATTGTTGTTAAGTGTATTAATCAGTAAATCTGGACTTATTTGTTTGTTTCTCTTGTTTGTTTTTAAGTGACAGCTCAGAGTACAAACAAATTACCTAAGGTCACACACTAGAAAGAAACAGCCAAGATGAGAAATGATTATCTCCAGAATCCTATTCCAGACTCAAAGCCTAGTCACCTGTCTTAGTTATCTAGTGCTACAATAACAGAAATGCCATGAGTGAATGGTTTCAGCAAAGAAAAATTTATTTTCTCACATCTTAGGAGACTAGAAAATAAGGAAGATCCTCAATGAGATGAATTGGCACAGTATCTATAACATTGGGTCCAACCATAGCAAGGATTGTGAGAATGGTGCAGAACCTTGCAGTTTTTCATTCTGTTATGTTTAGGGTCACAGCTCCTTGGCATCTAACAACAACAAGGAGGCTAGAAATCCAAATTCATGGCACTAGCTCAAAGGGAATTTTCTCTTTCTGTTAGCTTTCAGGGAAAGTCTGTGTGTCTTCAGCTTGTTTTCTGGTTCCTTATAGATTTCCATATAGCTTGACATCTGTCTTACCCCATGTTTTAGGCTGGGTTCTTTATAAAAGCAAAACAGTAAAGCTTATAGGTTTATATATAAAAAGAGGATTATTATCAAGAAAATGGTTCAAACACATGTAGAGGTGGTCGGTTCCAAGACCATGAGTTAGATGTCAGGCTAGAGGTTTCTAATTTACATAGTTAGACAGCTGATGAACCAAGATCATCAGGTCAGATGGCAGTCCGGAAAATCCAGCAGGTAAGAAATCAGGATGCTGAGGACTATGAAGTTCAGTAGGTAAGAGAGCAGGTCAATGGCTCATCTCCAAAGAATTGGAGCTCAGAAGATGAGCCAGATGTAATATACAGATGAAGCAGAGAGCAAATAAAGTGTACTCTGACAGGAACCTGTACTTAGACCAAAAAGCATACTGAATGGTTTAAAATCAGAAAAGGTGTGTGTGAAGATTATATCCTTTCACCTTACTGATTCAATTTGTATGATGAGCAAAGAGTCCGACAAGCTGAATTATATGAAGAACATAGCATCCGATTGGAGGAAGACTTATTAACAATCTGAGATATGCAGATTACACAATCTTCCTTGCTGGAAGCAAAGAGAACTTAAAATTACTTACTGATGAAGGTCAAAGACCACAGCTTTCAGCATGGATTGTACCTCAATATAAAGAAAACAAACATTTTTACAACTGAATCAATAAATAACATCATGATAAATGGAGAAAAGTTTGAAGTTGTCAAAGTCTTCGTTTTGCTTGGATCCGTAGTTAAGACTCATAGAAGCAGCAATTAGGAAATCAAACAGCATATTGCATTAGGCAAATCTACTGCACAAAACCTCTTTAAAGTGTTCGAAAGCCAAAGACGTCAATTTGAGGGCAATGCTGTGCCTGTCCTATGCCATGATATTTTCAATTGTCTCTTATGCATATGAAAGTAGGATACTGAATAAGAAATACCATAGAAGAATTGATGCATTTGAGTTATGGTGTTGGAGAAGATTATTAAAATATTGAATATTGAAGCCAGAAGAACAAACAAATATTTGTTGGAATATTTGTTGGAAGAAGTACAGTAAGAATGCTTCTTAGAAACCGAGGATGGCAAGACTTATTCTCTTGGACTTTGGGCATATTATCAGAATGTTCCACATTTTCTCCCACTCTATTTGGGACTCTCTAATGTGAGCCCTTTCAGAACCCTTAGTAGTTCTAAGAGAGTACCATCTAGTTTTGGTCTCACAGTCATGGAGATTGATGTTCACATATTCCATTAGTCTGTTGGAGCAATTGATTGAAAACATTTTCAGTTTTCATATCTCTTCTTTTTCATATTTGTAGAGACCTTAGGTGGCCCCTCATAAGCTTTTAAAATTTAAGTTGCTACTCACCAAAATAGAATGCAGAACATTGTGGACTATGTTGTGTCAATTGATCATAGTGTCTCCAGAGACTCTGGTCTTGAGCACCCAGACCCAGCAACTCATTGCCTTAAGATGTTAAATAACATCTAGTAATATTTCATTATTTTGTCTTCTGTAATCCCCATTAAATTCATAATTCTGTTTGTAGGAAAGATGCATAAATATCTTCTTTCAAACTCTTATATGTTTGTGAGTATACTCACATTCTTCCTCCTATACCCATTAATCTTGTGCCTCTGCCTATATATCTACCTAAAGAACACTGTTGTTACAAGATGGAGTCTATTTCACTATTTACCTCTATCCTGTTTAACTCTTACATAACTCTCTGTGTCTTCACCTGGCTCATGATTTTTCTACCAACCATGCTTTTCTCATATATTGTAAAGAAAACAAAGATCCTCACCACTGGACCAATATATAACATCATGATATATAAAGATTGAAGTTGTCAAAGACTTCGTTTTGCTTGAATCCACAGTCAACACTCATAGAAATAGCAATCAAACAATGTATTGCATTAGGTAAATGTGCTGCACAAGATCTTTTTGAAGTGTGAAAGAGCAAATATAACAATTTGAGAACTAACATATATCTGACTCAAGTCATGATATATATGTTCAATAACCTCGTATGTATTTGAAAGTTGGACAATGAATAAAGAAGATTGTATAAGAAGTGATGCATTTGAGTTATGGTGTTGGAGAAGAATATTAAAAGTACCATGGACTGCCCCAGAACAAACAAATCTGTGTTGGAAGAAATACAGCAAGAATGCTCTTTAGAAGCCAGGAATGCAAAACTTTGTCTCTCATACTTTGGACAGATCCCTGGAGAAGGGCATCATGTTTCGCCAACTAGCAGGTCAACAAAAAGGAGGAAAACCCTCAACAAGATGGATTGGCACTGTGGTTAGCAGCAATGGACTTAAACGTAACAACAATTGTGAGGATGGTGTAGGATCAGGCAGTGTTTCACTCTGTTATGTGTAGGGTCACTATGAGTCAAAGCCTACTCTACGTCACATGACAATAACAACAAAATGTTCTAGAAGCAATAATTCATGGAGGTGTTTTCTGGGTACATTCAGCAATGTCTTACAAGACATCTACCTTAGGTTATGCTCCAGATGATACCTCAGGTATCATCTCAGTAGGCACAGTTGCATTGTTGTAATAGAGTGTCTGCAGAGAGGATCATGGTTTATGGATAATGGATCGGGGTAGGCAGGCAGGCTGGCTGGTCGGTCCAGTAGGTAAGAAGGCAGGCTGCTGATAATTCCCATCATTGACAGGTAATAGAGCAGAACTGAGTGCAAGATCCAGACCCATAAGAAAGCTATTTAGTTTTGCTTACATGTCTTAATATATTTTGAAGGAGGTCACACCTCAAAGAAACTTTCTTTCAATTGACTGACTACTCATGTTGTTTATCGTTAAGTGCCATTCCAAATCATAGTGACTCTGTCTCATAATAGAGTTAATTCTATTAGATATCATCATAAGGGATGCGATCATCTCAACTATGAAAACACTGATTATCCTGACCCAGTCAGGTTGACACAAAATCTTAACTATCACCCTCTATTGCTGCTTCCTAATTTGTTGTTTAATCTCCTTTTTATCTAAAAAATAGTAACTCAAAACACTAATCCTTATAATTAACATAACAAAGGCAGTCCACTCCCAAATGGAATTATAACCACAGGCACACAGGTTAAGATTTACAACATATATTTAGGGGCCACACAATTCAATCCATATCTCTAAAGGAGGAATGATCTCTCTATCTTAATCGATGAGCAAATGCCTTAGAAAGGCTGTTGCTATATGACTAAAAATCAGCAAAACTACTGTGTCTTATTCTAATCTTCAGAATACTAATAGAATATTTGTGATTTTCTACCATATAGTTTTTTATGTTGTTTAGTCCTATGGAGTTGGTTCCAACTCATAGCAACCCTGTATAGGGTTGGTGGATATGAATCAATGACATTATAGTTAGCAGTCCAGTGCTTATCCTACAGAGGTACACCTAGATTCCTACCATATAGTTGCTGTTAAATGTGGTCAAGTCATAGCGATGTATAGAGTTTCAGAGGAGCAACAGGTAAGATTGAACTACCAACCTTGTAGTTCAAATTGACCGTGTAGTCCAGCACATTAACCCAGA
>NW_006408613.1:1228879-1235291 GCF_000296735.1 Chrysochloris asiatica
TGATCCTCCCCATCAATGTAAACTCACTGCCTTCCAAGTTCCTATGTAATCTATTGAGATGTCATTGCTACTTTGATCCATACAGGAAGATTTTTGGAGGACAGTGGCTCCATAGTACGAACACTGGACTGAGAACTACAAGTTTGGTGATTTGAGTCTTTCTGCTCCCACAAAGATTTACAAGTCTAGGAAATCCTATACAGGGTCGTTATGATTTGTAACTGACTCAACAGCATTTAACAACAGCAACAACAACAAGAAGGAAGACCTTAAAACAACCTAACTATCAAAGCAAACATTTTTCACTGCCTAAATCAGTGTTAGATTTTAGGAAAATATCAGGAGATATTTTTGGTTTAAGTTGTAAAGATTTTTTTCAAGGCAATAGTTTCAGGGATTCATCCATCCCCCTTGGCTCCCAAAAGTTTGCAGTCCATGAGAATTTAAAATTCTGATTGGAATTTTTGATCAAAGTGCTCCGTAGTGGTAGTTTGACAGCATCCACTTCTGGCCTCATGGAAGAGGGGCAGTTGTTTGTGGAAGCAATTTACGACACATTCCATATCCTCCTCCCATTCCTTATTCTCTTACTTCCTATGTTACTCCAGGCAATAAGGACCAATTGTTATGCCTTGGATGGTGACTTGAAAACTTTTAAGACTCCAGACACTGCACACTGGATTACTTTTTAACAGATCATGATTTTCAAAGGTGCTCCTACTAAGTGAGTATCCTGGGTCTTGTGTCTTGTGAATAAATCTAAATTGAGGGGAAAAGTCTGAGAAAAGATGTGGGCTTTGAAAGGATAGATGGGAAGAGGAAAAGAAAGTTACACAGCATTTTAAGTAGACCTGACCAAGCAGTGAAGCAGAACCAAGTCTGGTCACCAAGCCACAATACCACTCCTCCATAATTTCTAATTGTATGGAGAGACCAATAGCTGCACCTTAGATGCTCTGTAATGAATGTCTATGATCCCACAAGTTACATACCCAAGCAGAATGTAGTATATTGTCTTTGTGGCCAATTGACAATGGTGTCCCCTGAGACTATGGTCCGGAGCCTACAGACCCATCAACTCATTGCCTTAAGATGTTTGATAAAATCTAGGAAGTTTTCATCGTTTTGCTCCACCACATTTGTAGTTGTGTTTGCATGAATGGTAAATACTCATATAAAAATCTCCTCTTTCAGAGTCATATATTTGTGTGATATATAAATAGGTACATATCTCACTTTTCCTCCTTTACCCATTCAACCTCAGTCTCAAGCCATGTATCTATACACAGAACACTGTTGTTCCAAGATCGTATATATATCATTATCTACCTCTATCCCTTTTAGCCCATACATACTTCCTTGTGTCTTCATCTATCTTCATTATCCATCTGCCACCCTCCCTCTTCCTGTCTCTTGCCCTCCCTTTTCTTATACAATGAAGTTCAAAGAAGATTGAGTCAAATGTAATGCAAAAAATATTTTACTCTTTATAATTTCATTGTTACATCAGGTTGTTAATTTATCATACTGTGGTGGCTTGTATGTGGCTGTGATACTAGAGAAGTTTTAGTATGGTACTGTAGGAAAAGCACTGGGCTACTAACCACAAGGTTGATGGTTCAAACCCAGCAGCTGCTCCTCAGAAACCTATGAGTCAGAACTGATTCCAAGGCACTTAACAACATCAACATGATGCAAGGACCTATGCTATCATATTTTAAATATCATCAGTGTCATGCATGATGGATATGATTCATCAGAGCTTCCAGACTCAAACAGGTTAGAAAGTAAGGCCTGGTGATCTACTTCTGAAAATTATCCAGTGAACATTAAAGATCACAACAGAACGTTGTCCAGTTTGCTAACTTTGGACACATCATTAGGAGAGATCTCCAAAGGCATCATGTTTGGTGAAATACTGGTTAGGCAGGGGTGTAGGACACCCTGGCGAGATATATTGTCACAATAGCTACAATGATTGACTTAAACTTGATGGTAATTGTTAGGATGACAGAGGACTGGACAACATTTCATTCTCTTGTACATTGTTGTTATTGTTAAGTGCCATCAAGTCATTTCTGACTTATAGCAACCCGGTATAGGGTTTCCTAGGAGTGGCTGATGGGTTTGAACCACCAGCCTTGTAGTTTAAACTGACCTTGCGGTCCAGTGTTTATCCTACAGTGCCATACCAGGGTTCCCTCTTATAAATAAGGTCACAAGCAATAACAGCCATCACATAAATTGAGGTTTCATTCCTGGTTTGTTTAAAAACACTTGGACATTAAAATCCAAACTGTCCCAGCATTTGTTTCAGCTAAAGAGATTGGGAAATAAGCACTTAAAAGGAAAGGGTAATGGAATCCAATCCATTCCAACTATGACATAACATTGCTGATGTATGTAGGATATGCCGGGAAATAGGTTGTATTGCAAAGGAAGAAAGCCAAATGAAAATTGAACTTTGGATGAATCTTCACCACTGAGGATTTATTGTTAACTGGCTCTGTGATGGGTTGTTAAATGAAGAGAAAGTGATTTAGTCGAATCACTATTCTGATTCTCTTGCTACCTTGGTGATAAATATCTAAAATGTTCAATAACTGAGAGAAAATAACTTACAGGTCCAAACTGTTTCATTCTCTGTTTCATTTTTCACAGTCACATTTGCTTTCATTAAATGTACCACATTTCTAAAGTATTTCAAATACAAAAATGCTTGCTATATAGTTTTAGACTGGGTAGTCCTCTTGTCTATTATTCCTCCACAACTAGTCTGCTTGATAGCATTTTGTGAGATCATTTTTATTTGTGGTTGTCCAGATTATTGATGTAGATATAAGACTGTCTGGTAATATCAGAAAGTATATTTAATATTTCTAGCACCACCTAGATACTGTTTCATCAAATGCTAAAATTGCAATATATCAAATTCCAAACTTTGGCTGGTGGTGGCGTGTGACATTGAGTTGGTTCAACTCTGAATGACCCTGTGTACAGTTTCTGAATCTGTAAATCGTTACAGGAACAGAAAGTCTCATCTTTCTTCCATGGAATGACTGGTAGATTCAAATACTGACCTTGTGATTAGCAGACCATCTGATAATCCACTATGTTACCAGGGCTCTACTAAGATAATTTTTGCTTCAGAGACATACTATGTGTTATGTACCAATTTTTCATGAAAGATTTTATATTTGTTCATTTAACATTTGCTGAAAATACTATCTATCTCTTTCCCTATTTTATAAGGTTGTCATTTGTATGCTGTACTCTGTCACCTAGAAAGATGCAAGCGTCCTCTCCTCTGTAATTTCTATAAATAATTCTGAAAATAATCTATAAATAGCTCCATAATAACCCTATAACTTAATCATAATGTTAATTGGAGAACTAAAAAATCATCTTGATCCTTAACACCATTTTCCCTAGGATTGAAACACACTTGAAGAATTGGCTAAGTGAGCATGATAGTCTATTATATGACAGACCAAAGATCTTTCTAGGAAATCATTTAATCTACTAAAAGAAAGCCTTGGGTGGATAAAAAGAAAAAAGAAAAAAAAAGCTGTTTATCCTTTGAGGATGAATGAAACAAGACCAATATACAAAAATGAAGCTAAGATTAATCAAAGACCTAAATGTAAAACTTAGACCTATAAAAATGTCAATGGAAAAAATAGGGACAAACATAGGTTCTCTTGCATGGCATAAAAATATTATCAAATATAACTGAATATACACAAATAGCAAAAGCTAAACTAGATGACTGGGACCTCTTGAAGATTAAACACTTATGTATGCAGTGGTTCTATAGGATAAGCACTGGACTGTGAACCCCAAGGTCAACTGTTCTAGTCCAGTAGCTGCTCCATGAGAGAACGATGAGGTTTTCTTATCCCATAAATATTTACATCATTGAAAACCCTATACAGGGTTTCTATGAGCAGGAACTGACTACAGAGCACATAGCTCCAACAGTGTTTGTTAAAAAATTTTCACCAAGAGGGAAAAGGAAAGAGAGAAGGAAGAGGAGGAAGACTATACCAAATAAGGGGCTAGTGTCAAAAATATACGTAAAACTTCTACAATTAAACAATAAAAAAATAAGCAAAGAACTTTGACAGTTCACAAAAGAGGATATTCAAATGTCCAATAAGCAATGAAAAACATGCTCAACGTATTAGGAAATCATAGATGCAAATAAAAACCACAAAGATATACCACCTTACCCCATTAGAACATCAGTGATAATAAGAAAGAAAGCAACAAGTCTTGGCGAGGCTGTGGAGAAACTGGAACACTCATCCATTGTAGGGGTCATTGTTGTTAAGTGATGTCCAGTCAGTTTTCTAGACCTTGTTGTAGTTGTTGTTAAGTGCCATCAAGTTGATTCTGAACCATAGCTACCATGTATATGGTTTCCAATAGAAGCTGGCAAACTTGAACCACCGACCTTGCTGCTCAAACCAACTTTGCAATCCAGCGCATTAATCAATAATAGCTCCACACTCCAGACCCTACCTATGCACAGCAAAACACCCCAGCCCCGAGCCATCCTCATAGTTGTTACACCTGAATTCATTGCTGATGCTACCACTGCAATACATCTCATTGGGAATATTCATTTCCTTCGCTGATCATCCACTTTATTTAGCATGATATTCTTCTCCAGGGACTGGTCCTTCCTGATAATATGTCCAAAGTATGAGAGATGAAGTCTTGCCATATTGGCTTCTAAGGAGCATTCTGTGTGTGCTTCATCCAACATGAATGTGTTTGTTTTCTGACGGTCAATGGTATTTTCAAGATATTTCTCAAACAACATAATACAAAAGAATTAATACGGTCTTCCTTATTCATTGTTCAAGTTTCACATGCATATAAGATGAATGAAAACACCATGGCTAGGATCAGACACACCTTAGCCCTCAAACTGATATCTTTGACCTTGAAAATTGTACAGAGGTCTTGTGCAGCAGAGTTGCACAATAAAATATGTCATTTGATTCCTGACTGGTGCTTCCATGAGTCTTGATTGTGAATCCAAGCAAAATAGAATTGTTGACAACTTAAATCTCTTCTCCATTTAGCATGATTTATTTATTGCTTCAGTTATGAGGATTTTTTTCTTTACATTAACATACAATCATACTTAATGCTGTGGTTTTTTATTGTTATCAATAAGTATTTAAGTCATCTTTACTTTCAGAAAACAAGATTGCAAAATCTGCATATCGTAGGCAGTTAATGAATCTTCTTCCAATCCTGATGTCACACTCTTCTTCATATAATCCAGTTTTTCAGATTATTTGTTCAGCATACAGATTGATTAAGTGTGGTGAAAGAATACAGTCCTGACACACACCTTTATTGATTTTAAACCATTCAGTATCCTCATGTTCTGTTACAATGACTGCTTCTTTAATTTATGTACAGATTCCTTATGTATATAATCAAGTGTTCTGTAATACTCATTCTTTGAAATGTTATCCATAGCCTGTCATGATTTACACAGTCGAAAACCTCTGCATAACCAATAATGTACAAGTAAACATCTTTCTGGTATTCTCTGCTTTCAGCCAAGATCAATCTGATGGTAGCAATTAAATTCTTAGTTCCACATCCTCTTCTGAATCCAGTTTGAGTTTCTGGAAGTCTCATGTCAATGAACTGTTGGAACGTTTTAAAATTTTTCTTTAGCAAAAAATATGATATTAATGATATCATAATTTTTGCATTCTGTTGGATCACCTCTCTTTGGAACGGGCACAAATATGGCCCAATAGCTGTCTTCCAATTTTTTTTTAGCATAGATGGTGAGTGCCTCCAGTGCTGTGTCAAGTTATTGAAAGATTTCAGTTTGTATTCCATCAATTCCTGGATCCTTGTTTTTTGCAAATATCTTCAAAACAGCTTGGATTTCTTCCTCAAATTCCATTGGTTCTTAATCATATGCTACCTTTTGAAACAGGTGAACATCGGCCATTTCTTTTCGATACAGTGACTCTGTGTATAACTTCCATCTTCTTTCGATGCTTTCTGTATCATTGAATATTTTGTGCATAGAATCCTTGAATATTTTAAGCCAACGCTTGAAATTTTTCTTCAGTTCTTTTAGCTTGAGAAATATTGAACGTGTTCTTTCCTTTTGGTTTTCTAACTACAAATCCTTGCACATTTCATTATGATATTTAATTTTGTCTTCTCAAGGTTCCCTTTGAAATATTCTGTTCAGCTCTTCTACTTCCTCATTTCCTCCATTTGTTTTAGCTTCTCTACACCTCAGACCCTATACAGGGTCACTATGAGTCAGAACCAACTCCATGGCACTTAGAAACTCAAACAACAATACTGGAGAGCAAGTTTCAGTATCTTCTGACATTCATTTTGGGGATCTTTCTTTCTTTCT
>NW_006408613.1:1235391-1236946 GCF_000296735.1 Chrysochloris asiatica
ATATTGAAAATGCCATGGGCCACCAAAATAACCAATAGACCCATTTTGGAAGAAGTACAGCCAGAGTGCTCCTTGGAAGCCAAACTTCATCTCTCACGCTTTGGACATATTGTCAGGAGGGACAAGTCGCTGAAGAACACAGTGTTTGGTAAGGTGGAGGGTCAGAGAAAAAGAGGAAAACCCCCAATGAGATGGATTGACCAAGTGGCAGGCAGAATCGATGGACTCAAGCATGGCAACAGTAGTGAGGTTGGCCAGGATCGGGCAGTGTTTCATTGTGCTGTGCATAAGTTCGCTATGAGTTGGTACCAATTTGATGGCACCTAACAACAACAACAACAGCAGATTGTTCCACCCATAGAGACCCTGTATAAGGTTTCCAAAGAGCAACCAGTGAATTTGAACCTCTGACCTTGCAGCTCAAATTTGCTTTGCAGTTCTGCCAATGACCCACAGTGCTACACCAAAACTCCATATAGTCAGATCCTAAAAATAAGGAAATATTCATATACATGTACATTTATTATTTTAATTCTAAATAAGTTATAATGTAGGTATATTCAAATTAGGTTTAGATTAATTTTCTTTGAGCTCAATAAAATTGAACCAACAGTAATGGAAATATGGCAATTACTAGCTAGGTGGTTTGGCTTTGTGTTAAACATTAGTTTGAAAGAAATCAATTGACATTTTATTTTTCTAACAGTTTGGCCATTCTAACCTGAAAGGCAGTTTGTACATTTTAAAATAAGAGCTATTGTTCACTATCCAATTCCTATTAATATTGATGGCATAGTTTTAGTTGGATATTTCCTACAGCATAACCAGTTTTCCTGAAATAATTCCTACAATCATTAAACTTGTAGAATCCCAATTATTTCAAAATATGAAAAGATCACAGGCTGAGATTATAAATCTGTGGGCCACCAGATTTATCACAAAAAATTAGTTTTACGGATTACATCATTATTGTCACACAGTCAATTTCATCTTAAACTGATCACGTGTTACTTTAAGGATGTTGGAAGACCTAAAGCTCACTCCAGTTCATACCAGCACATGCATAACCAGGTAATACAAGTTATGTAAGCAAATGTAAGAATATGCACTATTTATTTTAAAGCTACCTTAGGAGAAATGTTGAAATAACTAGGAAATGGCTTCATTATAAATGAATATGTCAGCTTTTCACTGGTGTTAGTCTCAACTAGAGAAATTGAAAAGAAACTAGGCATCTTGCAAAGTATAGGAAAATAATACTATTTTTTGTGATATATTGCAGATTTGAAATCTGAACAATGTTATAAAAAATGATGCATAGGATATGAAAAAAACATGAGTTTCATGCTGCAATAGCTTCTATTTTCTAAGGGCAGGAAAGGCCCTATGTTTGGAGCTAGTCCGCTTGTATCTAGTAAAGTATTCTACAATATTTTTTAATATAATCCTTATGCAGTATAAGAGACGACTATACACATGGACCTCGCCAGATGGAACACATAGAAATCAAATTGACTACATCTGTGGAAAGAGAAGATGGAAAAGCTCCATATCA
>NW_006408613.1:1246306-1267101 GCF_000296735.1 Chrysochloris asiatica
TTCTTTCTTTCTTTCTTTCTTTCTTTCTTTCTTTCTTTCTTTCTTTCTTTCTTTCTTTCTTTCTTTCTTTCTTTCTTTCCTGTCCTTTTAGTGACCTTAAGATTCTTCCAGTATGATGTTCTTGATGTCATACCACAACTCTTCTGGTCTTTGGTCATCAAACCTGTTCTTCAGACGCCTTCTTAGTTCATCAAATCTGTTCTTCAGATGCATCAAATCTGTTATTCAGATAGTCTCTTAATTCAGGTGAGATATGTTCAAGGTCATATTTTGGTTCTCATGGACTTGTTTTAATTTTCTTGACTTGCAGCCTGAACTTACATATGAACAATTGATGGTCTGTTCCACAGTCTGTCTCTGATCTTGTTTTGGCTGATGATATAATTGGTTTATTTTATGTATATTCCATCTGGTGAGCATCTTTTCTAAAAAGGCATTTGCAAAGAATAAGAAATTGGTCCTGCAAAATTCTATCATATGATCCCCAGCATCCTTTCTGTCACCAAGACCATATTTTCCAAGTACTTACCCTTCCTTTTTACTTCTAACCTTTGCATACCAGTCACCAATAATTATCAATACATCTTGATTGTATATTTGATCAATTTCAGACTGAAAAAATTGGTAGAATTATTCAATTTCTTCATTACTGGCTTTGTGACTGGTGTTTAAATTTGAGTAATAGTGGTAACAATGTCCTTTCAGGTCTGTGGATATCATTCTATAACAGATAGCATTATATTTCAAAATAGGTCTAGAAATATTATTTTTGATGGTAGATGCTATGCCATTTCTCTTGAATTTGTTGTCCCAGGCCTAAAGAGCACATGATTCTCAGATTCAAAATAGCCAATATCAGACCATTTCAGTTCACCAATACCTAGGAGTCCTGGTGTGCTGCTATAGGATAAAGCACTGGACCATAATGTCGGTTTGAACTGCAAGTTCAGCAGTTTAAACACACTAACTACTCCTCAGAAACCTTATACCAGGTCATTATGAATCAGAACCAACTCTACAGCACTTAACAACAACAACTACAATGCCGAAGATATTGATCTTTATGCATTCCATTTCACTTTTGACAATTTCCAATTTTCCTAAATTCATACTTTGTACATTCTATGCTCCAATTTTTTATGGATGTTTGTAGCTGTTTTTATTCATATTGAGTTGTGCCCCATCAGAAAATGAAGGTCCTGAAAGCTTTACTCCATTAACATCATCTCAGTCAACTCTCCTTTGAGGAGGCACTATTCCTCAGTTATGTTTTGAGTGCTTTCCAACCTGAAGAGCTATTTTCTAGAACTATATTTGACAACATTCTGGTACTATTCTTAAGGATTTCAGTGGCTAAACATTCAGAAGCAGTCTGCCTCTTCTTCCTACTCTGTCTTAGTCTGAAAACTCCACAAAAACCTGTCCACCATGGGTGATCCTGCTTTTATTTAAAATATCTAGAACACAGCTTCCAGCATCATAACAACATGCAAACAGAAACTTGTACACCAGTGTTAATTGAAGCACTTTTTGAATTAGCCAAATAGTGAAAATAAACATAATGTCCATGGACAGCTGAATGGATGAACAAAATATAATCTACATACAATGGTATTTTCCATAACCTCATAAGCATGCAAAAGTTGGACAGTGAATAAGAAAGACTATAGAAGAATTGATGTTTTTGAGTTGTGGTGTTAGAGGAGAATATAGACGTGAAGCCAGAGTGCTCCTTGGAGGCCAGGATGGCCAAACTTTGTCTCTCATACTTTCGACATATTGTCAAGAGGGACCAGTTTCTGGAGAAGTATATCATGTTTTGTAAGGTGGAGGGTCAGAGAAGAGGAAGATCTCTTATGAAATGGATTGGCAGAGTGGCAGCATCAATGGACTCAAGCGTAGCAACAATTGTGAGGTTGTCCCAGGACCAGGCAGTGTTTTGTTCTGTTGTACATAGGGTCACTATGAGTCGATACCAAATCGATGGCACCTAACAACAACAACAATAAGAAATATATAACCAAAAAGAGAAATGAACGTCTTATGAGTGCCACAACATGGATTAGTCTCCAAAATAATACATTGTGAAAAATACTCATAAATAAGTCAAAAAAGGAGAAATATTGTATAATTTCATTTGTATGAGATAAGAAGGTATATAGAAACCAAAGATTATTAATGGTTACCAGGGGTAGGGGGGCAGGGAAAAAGGGAGTTTGGGTTCAGAGGGCAGTGAGTTTATATTAATGGTTGTGGGATATTTAGGGGAAAGACAGCAATAATGGTAGTAGATCATGGAAAATGTAATCAATGTCATCAAGTTTTAAATATGGAATTGGACATAAAAATGTAGAATTGTGGTGTTGGAAAATGCTTTAATGTATATAGTTCCATGACAATATAAAAAAGAGAACTTTCATTCACATCAGTGGAAATCAGTTGATAGAAAGAAGAAAACACAATTCTGATGACTGATAAAAGTTACTATCACTGATGTAAAAAGATGTCTTTATAATGACAATAAAATTACAATTGATAAAGAGCATTAAAGTGTGAAAAGCATGAAAAAAACAACAAATAATCACATAAAACACATAAACAGATGCTCATTTTACTTAGACCTGAACATAATTCAAATTAAAATAATACAAAACAGTTTGAGACATATTAAAAATCTTTACTTTTATAAGCATTAAAGCAATAAGAAATTGCAATTATTCCTGTTGAAAACCTAAATTGTTGCTTTTTAAAAGCTATATAAAAAGATACATCAAAATTATAATAGAACTCTTCCTGATTTCATTGATTTAAAAAATGTTTGAGGGCTGATGACAGATGATGGATGTCCCCCACACAACCACACACACACACACACATGCACACACCTTCTCTACTTAATGATTGACTCTGACAAATATTCATGAAGATGGCACAGGACTGGACAGCATTTTGTTGTGGCAACTAACAACAGCAAACTTTTATTTTTAAACTCATTGGGAATTTGGGGATTTGGTTAAGTTTTAAATAGTAAATAATAAGTTTTTTATTCAACAATTCATACACATTTATAATAAGAACATATATGTAAAAATATATTAATCTTGAAAAATTGAACCTCATCAAAAATAAAACAGAACACATAAAGATCAATATCTTAGGCGTTAGTGAGCTGACATGGACTGGTATTGGCCATTTTAAGTCTGACAATTTTATGATTGATTTTTCCAGAAAAGGAACAGCATTATATTCATCATTAAAAACAGTATTTCATGCTCAATCTTGAAGTACAGTGCTGTCTGCAGTAGGGTATGTTCATACACCTACAAGGAAAGTATTCAAATTTACCCACCAACCCATAAAGCAATGGTGACAAAATCAAATAAATATATCATCTTTGTTTGTCTGAAATTGATCAAACATACCGTCAAGATGTACTGTATGTTTGATCAATTTCAGACAATCAGGTGATAGGTATATGTAAGTTGGGAATAAAAAGGAAGCATCAATAGTTGGAAAATATGGCCTTGGTGATAGAAATGTTATTGGGCATCATATAACAGAATTTTGCATGAGCAACAGCTTATTCATTGCAAATACCTTTTTAAAAATATATAAATGGCAATCATACATGTGGCTCTCATCAGATGGAATACACAGGAATCCAATTGACTACATATATAAGAAGAGATGATGAAAAAGTTCAATGTCATCGGCCAAAACAAGGCCAGGGGACCAACAATTAGTCATATGCCAGTCCAGGCAGAATGCAGAAAATAAATAAACAAAACTAGTACACAAGAGCCTTGAGTACATCCCACCAGAACTTAGAAACCATCTCAAGAAGATTTGATGTATTACACATTAATAATTGAGAACCAGAAGAGTTGTGAGGTGACAGGACAGAAGGAGCAGTTGGGACTCTGGACTCAAGGAGGGAGAGGGGCTGTGTGCTGGTGGCCGGGGCACAGGCATGTGGGATGTATCCTTTTGTTGTTTGATGATGCATGCAGGATATTATGAGCATTGCAATGAAACCAAATATGACAGGATGTATATAAAGATAATGTTCACCCACGTAAACTAACACATAATTCACAATAAAAACTTATTTAAAAAGAACATATCATATGAAGGGGGAAAAAGGTCATTTCAAAGACAGGAAAGAAGTAAAGACCAAAAGAGATGTCAGAAGAGACTCTGAAACTTGCTGCTTAATCTAGAAAATGTAAATCAACTGGAAGAAATGATGAAGTAAAATAGCTGAATAGAAAATTTCTAAAGGCAGGTAGAGAAAACAATGTAATGTATTATACTGTAATGTGCATACACTGCAAGTTAAAAAACCAGCAGGCAAGAACACTCAGTATTTCTAAAGTTAAAAGAACTGAAAAAACATGAAACTCTCAAGTTGAAACACTGAAGGATTCTATAGGCAAAATATTGAAAGATGCAGGAAGCATCAAAAGAAGATGGAAGGAATACATAGTCACTGTATTAACAACAACAACAAAAAAAGGTCAATGTTCAACCATTTGAAAAGGTAGCATACAATCAAGAATCAATGGTATTGAAGGAAGAAGTTCAATCTTCACAGAAGGACCTTGTGCAAAACAAGGCTCTAGGAATTGACAGAACATCAATTGAAATGTTTCAATAGACTGATGCATTTCAGGAGGCACTCATTCATCTATGACAAGAAATTTAGAAGACAGCTATATTGACTATCAATTGAAGAAAAGATTGAAGTTGTCTAAGACTTCATTTCGCTTGAATCCATAATCAACACTCATGGAAACAGCTGTCAAGAAATAAAAAGACTTATTGCATTAAGTAAATCACTTTAAAGATCTCTTTAAAGTGTTCAAGAACAATGATGCCGCTTTGAAGTCTAAGGTGTGCCTGACCCAAACCATTGTATTTTCAATCACCTCATATGTATCTGAAAGTTGGACCATGAAAAAGGTAGGCCAAAGAAGAATCCATGCATCTGAATTATGGTGCTGGAGAATTTGTAAATTAGGAATTAAATGTACCATGGACTGCCAGAAGAACAAACAAATATGTGTCAGAAGAAGTACATCCAGAATGCTCCTCAGAAGCTAGAATGGTGAGACTTCATCTCTCATATTTTGGACGTGTTGTCAGGACATATCAGTCCTGGAGAATGGCATCCTGCTTGGGAAAGTGGAGAGTCAGCTGAAAAGAGGAAGAGCTTTAAGAAGATGGATTGACATATTGGCAACAACAATGGGCTCCGACATAAGAAAAATTGTGAGAGTGGCACAGGACCAGAAAGCAGTTTGTTCTGTTGTGCATGGAGATGTGGTGAGTCAGAACTGACTTAACAGCACCTAGTAACACAGCAACAATGTCTAATGATGGTGAGCCATTCATGTATTTTTTAAAGGCCTGGATATCTTCTTTGGTGAAGTGTCCATTCATTTTCTCTGCACATTTTTCATTGAATTATTTGTGTATTTCTTGTTGAGGTGTTGAAATCTTCTATAAATTTAAGAGATTATGTCATTACCAAAATTGTTTCCCCAGCTTATCAGGTCTCTTTTTACACTTTTGGTGACATTTTTTTAGGTGTATTCTATGTCTAGTTTTAGGATGTTCCACGCATCCAATTTTTCTTTTTATTACCCTTATTTTTCCTTTGAAGTCTTTATAATTTTAGATTTTACATTTTTTCTTTAATTCATCTTTAGTTGATTTTTTATATGATGCAACATATGGGTCTTCTTTCATTTTTCTGCAAGTAGATCTCTATTTTGCAAGGGCTGAGGCTTTCTACTCCCGTAAAGATTTACACCCTCGGAAACCCTGTACAGGGTCGCTATGGGTCGGACCCGACTCGATGGCACTTAACAACAACAACAACATTTGTTAAAGAGACTATCTCTCCTCCATTTAAGGAGTTTCAGCACTTTGTTGAAGATTGACTGTCCATAGGTGGATGAATTTTCATTTGGGTTCTTAATTCTTTTTCATTGATATATATATATATATATGTGTGTGTGTGTGTGTGTGTGTGTGTGTGTGTGTCTTTCATTGTACCAGTACCAGACTGTTTTTATTACTGTGGCTGTGAAGCAGATTTTTAGATTGCAAAGTGTGAGGCCTGCTAGCTTATTTTCGTTTAGCAGTGCTTTGCTTATCTGGAGTGTCTTGTCTTCTCATATAAATTTGGTGATTAGTTTTTTCAATGTTTTTAAATAATGATAACAGAATGTTGATCCAAATGGCATTGGGTTGTATTGACATTCATTCTTGCTATCCATGATATTCTTCCATTAATGCAGAAATCTTTGGTTTCTTGTAGTACTGGCTTGTGGTTTTCTTTGTTTAGGTGTTTTGTTTCTCTGGTTGGTTTCATTACAAAGAAATTAGATTTGTTCTTACACAATTAAAGTTGAAACAACCCAGGGTCATTTTAATCTAGCCCCATTTTGTTGTACAGAAATGACTGACATTTAGCAGTCCATATGACATTCCATACTGCCAACACCTGCCCATTCTTATTCAGTAATTTATGATCAATTTGATGTTGTTGTTGTTGTTAGGTGCCATCATGTCAGTTCTGACTTATAGCAACATTACAAAAAACAGAACTAAACAATATCTGATCCTGTGCCCTCCTCACAATCCTTGTTTAGCTTCAGCCCATTGCTGCTGCCACTGTGCCAATCCATCACATTGAGGGTATTCCTCTTTTTAGCTAACCCACTAATTTACCTAGTGTTACATCCTTCTCCAGAAACTGATCCCTCCTGATAACATGTCCAAACTATGACAGATGAAGTCTTGCCATCCTGTGAATTGGGCTTGAACCTCTGGAAGTTCTCTGTCAATGTATGATTGTAGCCATTTCTGTATTACCTTTAGAAAAACTTTAATCACATGGGATATCAAAAAAATTGTCTGATGATTTTCACATTCCATTGGGTCACCTCTCTTTGGAATGGGCACAGATATGAATCTCTTCCAATTAGTCGGCCAGATAGTTGTCTTCCAAATTTCTTGGCAGAGATCAGTGAGTGCCTCCTGTGCCACCTCACTTTCTTGAAAGATTTCAATTTTTATTCCATCAATTCCTGGTGCCTTGTTCTTTGCCAATTCCTTCAACGCCCCTTGGACTACCTCCCTAAGTATCATTGGCTCTTGATCATATGCTACCTCCTGAAATGGTTGAACATCAACCATTTCCTTTTGGTATAGAAACTTTCTGTATTCCTTCCATCTTCTCTTGATACTTCCTGCATCATTCAATAATTTGTCCAGAGAATCTTTCAGTAACAAAAATCAAGGCTTGAATTCTTTCTTCAGTTCCCCTAGCTTGAGAAATGTTGAGCGTGTTCTTCCTTTTTGGTTTTCTGATTCCAGATCTTTGCACATTTGTTATAATATTTGGCTTTATCTTCTTGAGCTGATCTTTGAAATTTTCTGTTCAGCTCTTGGAGCATCTCATTTCTTCCATTTGCTTTAGCATCTCTATGCTAGAGAACAAGTTTCAGTGTCTCTTCTGACATCCATTTAGACCTTTTCCTTCTTTCTTGTCTTCTCAAAGACCTTTTGCTTTCCTCATGTATGAAGTTCTTGATGTCATCCCACAATTCTTCTGGTTTTCTGCCTTTAGTGTTTTTTTAATCCTTTTTTTCTGCTTGCTCTTCTATCTTAGCAGTATTGAGAGATTTGTCTTCCAGCTCACTGGTTCTGGCTTCTGTCTTTTCAATTCTACTCTTTTGCCCTTTCAGTATATTGCTTATTTCTGATATTTTATTATTAATCATTTGGATCTCTTTTTTTTAAGGTCTGGAATTGTTTCCAATGCTATGTATATCTTATTTGATTGCTCCTGTACCACTTCTCTGACTTTTCCTTATTTTCCTCCACCCCTCTGTGAAGCATTTGGATTTGACTCCATATCATTTTTCTAAATTCCTTCTTGGGCAATTCCAGAGTCTGCCCTCCTTCTAATGGGAAGTCTATGCCTACCTCCAGCTCATTTCTATTTCTGGACATGTGAAGAGATCTTTGGTGTTTCTTGGACATCTTCAGGCACTATATCTGACAATATTCTTGTGCTACTCATCATATTGTCATCTTCTGGTACCATATCTGACAATATTTTGCTGCTATTCATTAGGTTTCCAGGGGCTAAATATTCAGAAGTAATCTACATGTCCTTGTAACTAGTCTGTCTTAGTCTGGAAGCTCAACTGAAACCTGTCACCCATTGCTGTACCCTGCTGATATTTAAAATACCAATGGCATAGCTTCCAGCAACACAGAAACACACAAACCACTACATTACAGCAAACCGACAGAAGAGTGGTGGTTTATGACCCATAGTAACCATATATAACAGACTATAACTGCCTCATAATTGTCAAATCTGTAACTCTTTTCAGAAGTGGACAGCCACATCTTTCTCTCACAAAGTGTCTGGTGGGTTTAAACTATTAGCCTTTACTTAGCAGCCAAGTGCTTAGCCACTGAGCTACCAATACTCCTTTCCTATACTGAGAGATTGTTGTTGTTGTTGTTGTTAAGTTCCATCGAGTCAGTTCCAACTTATAGCAACCATGTATAGGATTTCTGAGGAACAGATGATGAGTTTTAACTGAAAGATTAGAAACTACATTTATAGAGGCTGAAAAGTTCTAACTACATTTCCCACAAGTTAGATTCTGAGTTACATGAATTTTCTTCATGATCAGGAAGGAGAAAGCAAAATGAAGATCATCTTTGGGGGGGGGGTTGTCTGTTTTCTGTTTATAAGCAAGATGTAGAAGTCAGTGAATGTCTTTACATATCTTGTGTGGCTTTAACAGAAATACCACAAGTGGATGACTTTAACAAACAAATTTATTCTCTCAGGGTTTCAGAAGGAAAAGGTCTAAATAGAAGTCAGAGTGCCGGCTCTAGAAGGCTATTATTCTTTCTTTGTTGGCTCTGTGGAAAGGGTTTTGTCTCCTTTCAGCATCTGTAGGCCATGCATTCCTTGATGCTCTCCATGTATCTTGGTATGAATCTTAACCTGAATCCAAGAATTTCACAGTGTAGAGGCATGCACATCTTTCTTAGCTATTCTTTCTTGGTGTTAATAGTTCTCTCCTTCTCCACTCACTTCTCTCTTGTTTTAACTCTGTAAGATGAAAGATGTTGTAGTCCACAACCCTGGGATCTGATCAAGGTCGTGACAGGATTAAGTGTATTACAGCCCACCCTTAGTCATCTTATTGGTTTGTCACATCAGATCACATCATGGGGAATTATTATATAACTATCACATTCTAGCATTACACTATCTATCTATCTATCTGTCAAACAACTGAGAATCTTGATCAGCCAAGTTGGCATATATTTTCAGGGGACACAATTGAAGTTATGAAAGGGACCATGAGGAAAATAGAAACCATTCTAGACATTTAAAACTGAAAATGTAACATAGGGAATTGATTATATACATATATGCTGTGAAGGCTGGAAAAGCAACAAAGTAAAAAAAAAAAAAAAAGGTGAAGATGGGGGAGCAAAATATTACTGAGGGGTAATAACAGAAATCATAAGCTATCAGTGGCCCTAAGGTAAAGCTTATGAGCCTGTATACCTGCTGCTGGGCTATAAGTAATAATATCACAAGTTTTGAATCCCCTGAAAATGTAGCATCCCTGCCTGCTATAGCACTGACAGTCACATTTGCATACTCACTTATGATATACTATCATATCTTCCATTTAGCAGAAACTAAGAGACAGACTGATGACAAAGGAGCCTTGAAAATATATTTTTTTTTATTACCACCTCCAAATAATACATAGAAGAACACAGGCAAATGGAAGAGGCATCTGAGAGAAAACAGACAAATGGGTACCCCAAGAGGTCACAAAAGTGTGGCTATTGCCTGCAGATAGGATACCATTGTCCTAGTTCCAGTTTTGAGAGTAGTAGGAGGCACTTTTAGAGACAATGTTAGTTTCTTGATCCTAACTTCTAAATCACTGAATCACACTAATGGTTGTTGTGGTTATGTGCCGTCCATTTGGTTTCCACTCATAGTGACCCTGTGTAGGGTTTCTGAGGAGTGGCTTGTGGGTTTCACCTGCTGACCTTGTGGTTCAACCCAACCTTGCGGTTGAGTGCTTATCCTGTAACACCACACCAGGACAATTATTTCAAAAATTTAAAGTTAAACACAGTAATTTTAGAGAATGTTTCCTGATTTCCCACCATCTAGATTATGGCAGACAAAGTAGCTATGCTGGTAAATTAGTTCTGTGACATTATGGGAGCTATTCTTTAAGCCATAATCTAGATCCTATCCATCCATTACTTCCATTGATTTAGCTAGAGCTCAATCCCAGATAGGAAATCTCCTTCCACTTGAAGTATCTAGAGTTGATGGTGTGTTTTTAACAGAAATATCCATATCTGGAAAAAATAATGTTATCCTAATTTTGGACCCCAAATAAGTTAGAAAATTGACCAAGATAGCCAAACTAGTTACCAGTAAAACTACTAAGACTAGAATTTAGTAATTCTGAAACATAAGTGGATAGAACTACTAATAGAACTAGAACTTCAAGTCTTATAATCTCTCTATTTGACAAAGGATTTTTTTTTTTTTAATCACATAGTAATAACACTTCTCTGTTCCAGTTTGGCAGAAGGATTTAAGGTAAAGACCTAGCAATGAGAAAGCAAATGGGTGTTTCAGAACAACGAGGGCATCACATTGTCTGGAAACAGGGATATACAGCATACCCTGAGTCATTTCTCTGGAGTTCTGTTAATTTCAAAAATATTTTACACCCTCAATAGTTCTGTAATTCCACCATTCTATGAAAGTCATAATGTCACCAATTTATTTATGTCACTAGAAATTAGAGAGACAGAACAGGTCACCCAGCCCAATCCTCTCACTAAGCAATAGTATTCACACTAATATATACCCTGTCATAACAAGCCATCAGTAAAGCACATTTAATGTTCTACATTCCCTTGGGAGAATAAAAATAATGATAGTTGTCAGCACTTCCTCCCTTCCTGAGCCCAAGACACTATAGCCAATGCCAATCCCAATGACAGTAGGAGACACCGACATTGACATTGGCATTGATGCAGCCGATATTCTGGACTGTCTTTCTCTTTCTTCCTCCCTCTGTGAGCTGCAGCAAATAAATCTCTTTGGCACAATTTCTTCCTATAACTCATGCTGCATGAAGGGAAGAATGAATTGTTCCTATGAATCACATTGACAAAGATGAAAGCGTTATGTAAAGACAAAAATCATAGATATTTTAGAATCTTATTTATAACTAAGTTTCTCTTCCCCATTTCTTCTCTTCTAGGAGTCCTGGTGTGGCACTGTGGTCTAATGCGCCAGACTGCAAAGACATTTCAACTGCAAAGTTGGTGGTTCAAGTTCACCAGCTACTCCTTGGAAACCCTATACAGGGTCGCTATGGGTCAGAATTGACTCATCAGCTTAAAAACAACTATAAACCCTGCCGATAATTTGCACAAACCATTGGCATTATTTGGTGGTTGGAGCAGAAAAATAATTTCAAAACAGATAATGTGGTCTGGGGAATTCTTATTCCTGAGCAGCACAAATTTGCTGAGTGACCTTAAATAAATCTCCATGAGAAACTTACATAAGATTCTCTTGAAGGTCGTTTCTAATGTTAGTATCCTGTGGCTGTTATCCTCACAGCTGAACCAATAAATAGCATCATGATAAATATATAAAATATTGAAGTTCTCAAAGACTTCATTTTGCTGGTCCACAATCAACACTTACAGAAGCAGCAGTTAATAATAGAAGGATGTGTTGCATTAGTCAAATCATTTTAAAGACCACTTTGAAGTGTTAAAGGGAAAAGATGGCACTTTGAAAACTAATGTGCACCTGACCCAAGCCATCTTCTCTTCTTTTCAAATTCCTCAAGTGAATATGAAAGCTGGACCATGAATAAGGAAGGTCATAGAATAACTGATGAATTTGAATTATGGTGTTGGAGAAGAATACTGAAAGTATGATGAATGGCCAGAAGGATGAACAAATCTGTCACAGAAGGATGCCAGAAGATATCAGTCTCTGGAGAAGGACATCATGTTTTGTAAAGAAGAGCAACAGTGAAAAAATGTAAGATGCCCAATGAGATAGATTGACAAAATGTCAACAACACTGGGCTCAAACCTAACAATTGTGAGGATGGTGCAGGGCTGGGAACTGCATTGTTCAGTTGTGCCTACGGTCGCTACAGTTGGAACTGATTCAATGACACTTAACAATAATAACAGCATTATTGTCTGTCCATTCTTATCCACTGCTTCACATTTAATCACTTGTGTATAAAGGAACACATGAATTAAACTATAATAACAGATATCGCATAAGCATAAAAATATTTCTCTTAATTTGAAGGGATAATTTTTTTAAAATATTAACCAATGTTTTCCATCCTGATTTGTTCTCTTCTCCACTCACTTTGAGTCTCCCTAACTTTTAGTCTGTGAGGCCATTCTGTACTCACTGGTTCAGAAAAAAGAAATATCTGCTATCAAGTGTCAATTGCTGTTGCTGTTGTTAGGTGTCAACTGATAGTGACCCTAGGCACAACAAGAAAATATACTGTCCAGTCCTGCACCGAACTAATAATCGTTGCTACATTTGACCCCATTGATGCTGCCACTGTGCCAATTAATCTCGTTGGGGGTCTTCCTCTTTTTCTTTGACCCTCCACTTTACCAAACATGATATCGTTTTCCAGGGACTGGTCCCTCCGGACAATGTGTCCAAAGTATGAGAGATAAAGTCGGGCCATCCTGTCTTCTAAGGAGCACTCTGGCTGTATTTCTTCCAATATAGATTGGAGTGTTCTTTTGGCAGTCCATGATACTTTTAATATTCTCCTCCAACACCATAACTCAAATGCATCAATTATTCTATGGTTATCTTTATTCTTCATCCAACTTTCACATACATATGAGATCATTGAAAATACGATGGCTTGGGGCAGGTGCACCTTAGTCCTCAAACTGGCATCTTTGTTTTTGAACACATTAAAGAGGTCTTGTGCAGCAGATTTGCTGGTGCAATACATCATTTGATTTCTTGACTGCTGCTTCCATGAGTGTTGATGGTTGATCTAATAAAAATGAAGTCTTTGACAATTTCAATCTTTTTTCAACATGAATGGATGTTGTTTATTTATCCAGTGATGAGGATTTTTGTTTTCTCTGCATTGAGGTGCAACCCACAAAGAAAGCTGTTTCGTTTTGTTTTTTAAATCTTCATCACTTAGTATTTTAAGTCCTCTTTGCTTTCAGCAAGAAAGGTTATATCATCTGCATACCACAGGTTGTTAATGAGTCTTCCTCATATCCTGATTCCATGTTTTTCTTCATATAAACCAGCTTCTCAGATTATTTATATCAGCATATTGATTGAATAAGTATGGTGAAAGAATACAACCCTGGCACACACTTTCCCTAATTTCCAACATTCAGTGTTCCCTTGGTCTGTTTAAACAACTGTCTCTTGGTCCTCTATGTTCCTCATGACCACAATAAAGTGTTCTGGAATACTCATTCTCTGAAATTTTGCCCATAGTTTGTCATGATTCACACATTGAAAGCCTTTGCCTAGTCAATAAGGCACAGGTAAACATCTTTCTGGTATTCTCTACTTTCAGCTAAGATCCCTCTGATGTCAGCAATGATATGCCTCAGACCATGTCCTCTTCTGAATCCAACATGAACCTCTGGAACTTCTTTGTCAATGTATGGCTACAGGCATTTTTTGTGTTATTTTTAACAATATCTGCATGAAGTATTAATGATATGTCTGATGATTTCTACATTTTGCTGGGTCAATTCTATGTGGAATGGGCACAAATATAATCAGTTGGCCTGATAGTTGTCTTCAATTTCAATTGGCATAGGTGAGTGAGTGCCTCCGGTGATGCATCAGTTTGTTGAAAGATTTCAATTTGTCCTCTATCAATTCCTGGTGCCTTGTTCTTTGCCAGTGCCTTCAATGCAACTTAGACTTCTTGCTTCAGTATCATTGTTTACTGATCATATGCTTGACATTGTTGAACATTAACCATTTCTTTTCGATGCAGTGATCCAGTGTATTCCTTCCATCTTCTTTTCATGCTTTCTGCATCATTCAATATTTTGCCCAAATGGCACTTGAATTTTTTCTTCAGCTTTCCCAATTTGAGAAATGCTGAACATATTCTTCCCTTTTGATATTGTAACTCCAGGTCATTGTGTATTTTGCTTTAGTATTTGACATTGTTTTTATGAGCTACGCTTCGAAATTTTCTATTCAGCTCTTTTTATCTCCTCATTTCTTCCATTTGCTTTAGCATCTCTATGCTGGAGAGGAAGTTTTGGAATCTCTTCTGACATCCATTTTTTTAAATTTTTCCTTCGTTTTTGTCTTCTTAATGACTTTTTGCTTTCTTCCTGTATGTTGTTCTTAATGTTGTAGCACAACGCTTCTGGTCTTCAGTCTTTTGCGTCTAATTTGTCAAATCTGTTCTTGATATGATCTCTAAATTCAGGTTGGATATGTTCAAGGTCATATTTTGGCTCTCGTGAACTTGCTTTAATTTTTTCAGCTTCAATCTGAACTTTCACATAAGCAAATGATGGTCTGTTTCACAGTCTGCCTCTGGCCTTGTTTTGGCAGATAATATGGTGCTTTTCCACTGTCTCTTTTCACAGATGTAGTCAATTTGATTTCTGTGTATTCCATCTTGTGAGGTCCATGTATATAGTCATCTTTTATGTTGTTTTAAAAAGATATTTGCAATGAAGGAGTCGAACAAAATTATATCATGCATTCTCCAGCATCATTTCTATCACCAAGGCCATATTTTCCAACCTATGATCCTTGCTCTTTGCTTCCAACCTTTGCATTCCAATTGCCAGTAACTGTCAATACATCTTCATTGCATGTTTGATCAATTTAATATGAAGAAGTTGGTAAAATTCTTCAATTTCATCTGGCTTTAGTGATTGGTGGGTAAATTTGAATAATAGTGGCATAAACTGGTCTTCCTTGTAAGCATATGGATATTGTTCAATCACAGACAGCATTATACTTCAAGACAGATCTTGATATGTTCTTTTTAATGAATGTGATGCCATTCTTCTTCAATTTGTCATTTCTGACATACTAAACAACGTGATTGTCATATTCAAAATGGCCAATATCAGTCCATTTCAGCTCACTAATGCCTAAGATATCGAATTTTATGTGTTCCATCTCATTTTTTACCATTTCCAATATTCCTAGATTCATGCTTTGTACATTCCATGTTCTGATTTTTAATGGGTGTTACATCTGTTTCTCTTCATTTTGCGTTTTGCCCCATCAGCAATGAAGTCACTGAAGACTTTACTCCATTCACGTCATAATGGTCAGTTCTACTTTGAGTAGTCTGCTCTTTCTCAGTCATATTTTGAGTGACTTCTAAGCTGAGGGGCTCATCTTTAAGCACCATATCTGACAATATTTTGGTGCTCTTCATCATGCTTCAGTACTCAAAAATTCTGGTGCTAGCAGTATACTACTGCTAGTCATAATTTTTACAGTGAGTAAATATTCAGAAGTAGTTTGTCTCTTTCTTCCTAGTCTATCTTTGTCTGTAAACTCAACTGAAATTTGTATACCATGGGTGACCCTGATGGTATTTCAGAATCCAGCAACACACAAGCCAACAAAGTATGACAAATGGACAGACAAGTGGTGGTCAAGTGTTAATAGTTGCTGTCAAGTTGACTTTAACTCATGATGACCCATGTGTGTCAGAATAGAAATGTGTTTTATTGAGTTTTCAGTGGTGATTTTTTAAAAATAGTTCATCTGGCCTTTCTTCCAGGACACCTCTGATTGGACTCCAACCTCCAATTTTTCAGTTAGAAGCTGAGCACATTAACGATTTGCAATATCCAAGAACTTCATGTCTGCCGAAAGAGAAAGAGATAGGAAAAAAAAAAAAAAAAATTTTTTTTTTTTTCTGGTTTTTGGCTATCAGAAAGGATCCATAAAAGGTAATGATTTGAAAGAACACCTAAGGGTAAGGCTTCCTACTCTGTCACCACTTCCCCACCCTGAAATTAGAAACAAAAAATGTCCCAGCTACTTGGGAGTAGAAGGACTAGGAGATGCCTTATGTTAGATAAGGACAGGTATTCTGGTGTTCTCACAAACTCTTGTACTCCTCATGCTGTGTGAGAGACTACAGAAGCTGTAAAATTATTCCAGGGCATCGGAGAGTCACAAAGGCAACAAAGAGCTACAGATGGATGGGAACAGTTCTGCTATACCTCAGAAAAATAAATGTCCATGCACCAGACTATGATGACTGATACCTCAGTGATCAGACCACATAACAAACCAGATAGTACCTCTTATGGTTGCTGTGATATTATGAAAGTGCCCTAGATTGCAACGTCAGGAAAAGTAGGAGAGATTTTAATTAAGTTTCTATCACCTGCAGCCAAATGAGGATTAGAAAGGTAAATCAAAATGGATTTCAGAAAAAGATTAGTATTTGTTATATGCTTGAATTTATTAATTCAAATGTGTACTCATGACTACATATTTCTAAACCCAGATTTTCAATGAGATGTTAGTATATACTACTTACCAAAAAATTAAAAACTACTTTATTATTTGAAAAAAAAAAGAGAGAGAAAGTTTAAGAAACTGCTGGGTAAATAAAGTTAATCAGAAAGACATCATTATCACAGAGCTTCTCATAACTGGTAACACAGTGATGTGCAAGGGATTTTCAAAAGTATGTAGAAAAATAGAACTTTTAAAAAAAGGAGATGGGGGAATTATTTGAAGCCCCTTTGTATACTGCATTTCTTTAAAACAGGGAGGTTGTATGCAACGTTTTTCCTTTTTTAAGACTCATACTTTAATATAGCTTCTAAAAAGCATAATCCCCAAAAGGTTGGCCTTCTGAAAGTTCTTCCTTTTATAGACATGGACATCCAGAAACAGGAATGCATCTGCTAAAGGCTACCCAATAGCAGAGGTAAGACTAAAATTTTCTTTTTCTTCATTCCATGTTATACAAGCTCAAATTTGACACCAGAAAAAAAAACAGAACAAGTCTACATTGAAGACTTTGGTTCCCTGAACAATGAAAATATTCTGTTAAAAATTATAAATCTCTAACTCTTAAGAAAGTTCAAACTTCTCTTCCTCTATTTTCATTGCTGATACAGCTTCAAGAGTTGATGAACTGTTGGATCAGAGTTACAAAATAATTCAAACTGAGGCTTTCCTGAGTAACTTTTTTACTCAAATTATCCTGAAGAATATTCAATGCCACAAATTAATTAGATGGTGATTTTACAAGAGCATTTGGTTGGCTTACCTACTTTGTGATACATAGCTTACAGCCAGCATGAAGTCTTAAATTTAGGTTTGTTAGCTGAGTACTAGATAGATGTCTTGGGCCCACTCCCCAAGAAACAGATTCAGAGATTTCATCGGTCTTCTCAGCTCATCTATGGAGGTGAGATGTTAATAGATACTACTTATCAGACACTGAGGTGAACCTTCAGAGCTGTCCTGAATTAAAACATATGTCATAGATTGAATTGTGTCAACCATTTTTTATATCTTTGTTAAAGTAGCACTAGATAACTAAGACAGAAGACCAGATCAGAGTACCTCTAGAGTGACAATTTATTAGCAGCAGGTTGCTTTGGAGAAGAGCTGTAGCTGTGTCCTTTGGTGACATTGCTCTATTACTCCAAGGGAAATTCCTGAAGAGTGCAATTATCAGTCAACATTCCTGACACCTGGCAATAAGTTCTTAGGCCTGACAAGGAATCTGGGTGATATGGCATAGAACATCCACTATAGTAATGTATATGTAAATATATGTTTTTAGTACCATGGAGTCAGTCTGACTCATAGTGACCCGGTGTAAGGTTTCTAAGGCTGTAAATGTTTGTGAGAGCAGAAAGCCTTATTGTTCTGTTGTGGAGCAACTGGTGGGATCAGATGGTTGAACTTGGATTAAAGTCTAGTGCTTATCCTATAGAGCCACCTGAAAAATAGGAAAACCAATATATATATAATCTACAGAAATTATCTATACTCTGATGTATATAATTTATTCAAATCAGTTTTTAGAAAAGACAAATACATCATTTTTTTTACATAATCCCCTTGTTCTTTTCAATACGTTTTGTCCATCGGTCAACAAGCTTTCATTTTTCCTTATTGACACATGTTTTAGATGAGTTGCAAGCAATGAATGTGCTGCTGTCTTCACTTCTTCATCAGAGGTGAATCTTGGTCCTCGAAGGGCTGGTTTCAGAGCTGGGAGCGTAGTGGTTATGAATCGGGCTGTTAATCTCAGGATCAGCAGTTCAAAACTACCACCTGTTCCGCGGGAGAAAGAGGACGCTTTCTGCTCCTGTAAAGATTTACAGTCTTGGAAACCCTATATAGGGTCGCTATGAGTCGGAACTGATTCCACAGCACATAACAACAACAACAACACACAGGTGAAAATCTGATAAATAAAATTAGGACTATAAGAAGGATGCTTTAACACATAAAAAGGAAGCTTTTGTAGTGTCAAAATGTGGGCAGAGGAATGTGGACGTACATTGTCATGATCAAGATCACAAAGCCCTTGGATAGTAAGTTTAGACTTCAACTCTTCATTGAGTATCTCACTGTAATGAGCACTATTGATTGTTGAACCTTTTTCCTCATAGTGTTTCAATACTGACCATTGAACAGAAAGCACTGGTAAGACAGTTCAGCCAACAGAAGTTTTAATGTAACTGGATTCTGGATAATTTCTGAGTCACTCTCATGTGTACATATATATATATAGTGTGGCACTGTAGGATAAGTACTTGTCTGCTAACTGTAAGTTTAGCAATTCAAACCCATCAGCTGCTCTTCAGAAACCCTATACAGGGTCACTATGAGTCGTAACCAACTTAACAAGAACAAGTGGAGGGTCAGTGAAAAAGAGGAAAACCCCGAATGAGATGGTTTGACACAGAAGCATTAGCAATGGGCTTAAGCATAACAACAATTTTCAGGATGGCGCAGGACCATACAGTGTTTTGTTCCATCATGCATAAAGTCACTATGAGTCAAAACTGCCCCATGGCACCTAACAACAACATACATATGTTGTTGTAAAGTGCCTTTAAGTCGGTTCGGACTCATAGCAACCCTGTATAGACCTTCTGAGGAACAGCTGTTGAGCTTGAACTGCCAATCTTGTGGTTCAAACAAGTTCAAACAGTTGAGTACGTATCCTATAGTGCCACACCAGAACACTCTATAAATATATCTAGCATATATTATGGAGTCCTAGTGTGGCGCTATGAGTTAATGTGCCAGACTGCAAAGCCGTTTGAACTGCAAGGTTGGCAGGTCAAGCTCACCAGCTGCTCCTTGGAAACCCTATACAGGGTCACTATGGGTTGGAACTGACTCAGTGGCACTTCACAACAACAACAAGTGTATATTACTATACCTTCTCATCACCACCAGTACTTTGAAACTTATGAAAGATCTTATATTCTTATATTATCATTTTGTTCTTCTGCTATTTGCATTGACTAATGTCTTTGGAATTATTTCTTATAACTGCTTAATCTTTCTTTATTTTGTACTCCTAATTTTTACCTATTGCTTCCCTACACTATTGTTCTTTACAACATGACCACCAGCAATATATTTCAATTACTTTGTCCTTTCCAATTGCCCTTGAGGAGCTACTAGAAAAGAGAATTTCAGAGAGATGATGGTTGGATGGAAGGCAGTCTGGAGGTCAGTGAAGACTCAGCTAAATACTTGCTTTTGCTAACTTTGTCAAATTTGCAGAATTTCTCTAGAATTTAGATTTTTTATTTCTATAATAAAGATCTTGAATTCAATGATTGCTCATAATGCATCTATTTGGGAAATGTTATCAAATTATCTATTTTAACTGAATTTCTATATTTTTTATTGTGGTTTACATGAAAGTTTATAGAGCAAACTGGTTTTCCATTCAACAATTCATACACATTTTGTTTCACATACTTGATTACAATCTCCACAATGTAACAGCATTTTTCGCACTTTTTCCATCTCTACCATTTGCATGCTTCCTTCTTTCCTATACCTTCCAGCCTTCTGAATTTTTTTTACTCTGGGAAAATGCCGCTTATTGTTTTATCTTCAATGGTTGATTGTTCTAAGGAGTGCATACCTCCCTGGTATTATTGTTCACCTTATAGGCCTATCTATTGTTTGATGGAAAGTTGACTCACAGGGATGAGTTCAGTTCCAGATCTAAATAGTATCTAAGGGCCATAGTCTCAGCTTAGTCATCTTCTATTATGTTGAGTTTTGTTCCAAATTTTTTTCCCACAGTCCATTCAGGACTTCCTGTTGTGATCCCATTTAGAGTATTCAGTATTGGTAGCCAGGCACTATCCTAATCTGGAGTCCATCATCATTTTTTAAAAAATGGAAAACTAATCAATTTAATATGGAAAGGAAAGACATCCTAGATAAGCAAAGCACTACACAGTTACAATAGTCAAAACAACCTCATACAAGAACAATGAGAGACACATAGACCAATGGAACAGAACTGAGAACCCAATAGTAAACTAATCCACCAATGTACAGATAGATGGTCTTTGACAAAGGACTAAAGCACATTAATGTTGGTGACCACAATCACTGAGATGTTGAGGCCCTGTGTCATGGACAAAAATCC
>NW_006408613.1:1268001-1269630 GCF_000296735.1 Chrysochloris asiatica
TCTTAATAATCCTCTTCTTCCTTTGTGTAAAGTCCCTCCCTGAAATAAAAAGGGGGCGCAGACTGAACCCTGTATGCATTACAGTTTGCAGGGCTGTGCATTACTGACTACAGGGGTCACCATGCCTGTAGTCCACGGTCTGCCCACCAGTTTTGCATCCACTCTGGTTTCGGGGTGTCTCTTTGTCTCTCTTGTCATGTCTTTGTGAGTATTCTTTTTCTATCTCTGTCACCTCAGATCTCCCTACTTCGTGAACCGAACTCCCCTGTCGAGGCAGGTCCCCGACACATTAAAAGGGAAAGAGATAGTGTTTTTAACAGATGGTGCTGACAAAAAGGTATATCCACCTTCAGAAAAATGAAACAAGACCCCATACCTGTTACCATAAACAAAAATGAACTCAACATGGATCAAAGACCTAAAGATAAAGTCTGAAACTGTAAAGACATTTGGAGAAAAAAATAGATACAAGCTTAGTAGTCATAATATATAGCAAAAATACACTATATAACATTTGTGAATACACAAAATGAAGAAGAAAACTGGAAAGACTGGGACCTCCTAAAAATTAGACACTTTAAAATATTTCACCCAAAGTGTGAAAATAGACTGGGGGAAATTTTTTTTTGCATCAATATATCAGACAATGGACTTAATTGAATTTCTTATGTGAATATTTATTCTCTCTTTTTTTGGTTTCTCTTTTTCTAATGCCCTCATTCTCTAAAGTAATCAAAGGCATCACATTTTATTTGATTTGATTCTAAGGCCTAAATTTCATATAATCAAAATTGCCTTTGAAAATCTCTAAAATCATCCATATGTGCATTGATTTTCTCCCACTGGAAGAGACAATCTCCTAAATGGACTATAAATGCAGTCAGATGCTCAGATTGAGGGAACTGAGCTTGATTGTGAGATGGGCAAATTTCCCTCCCATCACACATTCACTGTGCAGCATGCTCTAACTGAAAATGACTGGAAGAAGCACCTGTACTACTTAAATATATTTTTTGTTTCTCACTTTTATAACCATTAAGCTTTCCTTTTAATGTCACCCATAAAAGCACTAGTTTTCATAGTACCCAAATATACTACTAGCTCATTTTATTACAATTAGTAAGAATGGATACAGTGTCTCTTATGAGTTAGAAATGCAGATGTCAAGAAGACCTGAAACATATATTGATTTCTTTTGGGAAGAATGCATAAGTTAAAACTTACACAATGTGAAATAGTTACATGACTAGATTAATGTATTAGATAACTGTGTGTATTCTCCAATAATCATTTCCAAAAACATAGAGAATCAGGAAAGATAGGAATAGAGAACAGAAAGCAAAAACCTATAAAGAAGTGGTTTAGGTAGAGTTTTATTGAAGAAAACTTATGATAAAGAGAGAACATAGAAGATAACAGAGACATAGCTTGGATTTTTACACAGATTGTGAAGGGCTTTTCTTGGTTACTGAGACTTTGTATTGAACCTAGGAATAGTGTTTCCAAGAATAGTCTCAGGATAAAATAATCTCTAAAATTTTGAGAGTAGGATACAAAATTATATTTCATAGAGAAAAACACAAATATTCAATAATATTTAATATCATTAGTAACTAAAAAGGGACAAAA
>NW_006408613.1:1269805-1273974 GCF_000296735.1 Chrysochloris asiatica
TAAAAGATCAGTGGTTTAAGTCCTCCAGCTACTCCTCAGAAACTCTATACTGAGTCACTATCGGTTGTAACTTACTCAGTGGAACTCAACAACAGCAACAATTAGGCAGTTATAAAAGTCATAAAAATATTCACCCGTGAAACTATGTAGTCTTTACTTTATTTCTTCATGCTTTATTTTATATGTCAAAGTTTTCCACAATAAACACATTCTACTTTTAAAATCAGATTTTGTTTTGTTTTGTTTTGGTATTTGAAATTTTCACACGCCAAAAATTTAAGCCTAACTCTTTTAAGCAGAAATTGCTACAGACTGTAGCTGACTGAAATTTCCAAATTACTGTAGGATAAGCACTGGATTGCTAACCATAAGGTCAGCTGTTCAAATCTACCAGCCACTCCTTGGAAACCCTATACAAAGTTGCTGTGAGTCAGAACTGACTTGGTGGCACTTAACAACAATATCAAGAACATGATTTATCATCAAATGATCATTTTTTAGGTTGAAAAGCATAGAAGTGAAGACAAAATCTAACCTTTCAGTAATTTCGCTGCTAGTTATTCATGTCTTAAATGAGAATTATTAAACACAAGTTGGGAAAACATCCAGGCATTACCTACTAGCACAAGTTTATTACTTTCCTGCTGAAAGAATTAATTAAAAGTCTAATGGGAAGTTTTTATAGATAGCCTACATCAGGAAATGAAAGGTTAAGAGCTCTTTTCAGGTACTGTTTAAGGAAGCTTTTATAAACTGTCTGCTTAAGGAAATTAATCCAGCATTATATGACACAAGCTGAAATGTTCTTTTTAAAGGAATATTATAGACAGAATTTTCTAGTTATCATCTTGCCTTCCTCCTCATTTTACACAGAAGATAACTGAAGCCCGAGAATTTAGGTAACTTTCCTAAAATCCCAGGTTAGATTATAGCAGAGCTGAGACTGAAACAAAGTCACTAGATTCCAGAATTTCTGTGATTTTATTCTCTTTTATTGCCATTCTTATTTCCTCCAAATATTCACATCCAATTCACCAATGAACAACTTCATCACCAAAAGCATGTTCTGAATTTACCCATTCTTCTCCATCACCATTGATACAACCCTACTGCAAATTACAGCCTTTATTTTCCTGTTGTTGTTAAGTGCTGTAGAGTGGATTCCAACTCAAAGTGACCTTTTAGAGGATTTGCGAGGAGCAGCTGGTGGGTTTGTACCGCTGGCCTTGTAGTTCACAGTCCAGCGCTGATTGACAGCCCCACACTAGAAGTGCCTGTACTAATCTTATTAGCCTCTTACTAATGTCTCACTTCGTGTGGAGTCCGCTCCTACTCATAGTGACCCTATATAGGGTTTTCGAGGCTTTTAAATCTTTGTTGTTGTTGTTGTTGTTGCTAAGTGCCATGGAGTCAGTTCCAGTTCAGAGCGACTTTGCTTCAAGGCTGGTGGTTCAAACTCACGAGCCACCCTCAGAAACCCTACACAGGATCACTATGAGTCAAAACTGACTTAACAGTACTTGACAACAACAACTACTACTCAGCATTATTTGGTGGTTCAATGTGAACTAGGTCTTGCCATCAATACTCAATAGTACTGAGCTCCTGATAATTACTATCAGAGCTACATGAACACTAACATACCTACAGGAAGAGAGTGGACTATGGAATTAGAGAAGCAAAGATTGATTTTTATTCTAGTTCTCTGCCTCTGAGAATCTCAGGACAATCAACCTCATTTATTAAGTGAGAATAACAGTTTGCAATGTTGTTGTTAGAATAAATAGTGTATAGCAGTGTTTGATTACTTAGAAGGGACTTAAATACTTGTACATCTTAAATTACTAACACTTGCAATAGGTTACCTGACCTTTATAAGGTAGATAGAGGAATCAGAATAGAATCAGAACTCTCAACAGTAGCAATGTAAGCTAGAAAACCATTGAGAAAATAATATCACAAGGGAAGCTGATTTACATTTTATAATTCCATGCACACACAAAAAGGAGATTCACCTCTGCTTCTTTATAGTTCTGGTCCAGGAGGTCCTGTGAAACCTGTCCACCATGGGTAACTCTGCTGGTATTTAAAATGCCAGTGGCATAGTCTGCAGCACCACAGCAATACACAAGTCACTATTGTAAGACAAACTGGAAGATGAGTGGTGGTTATTTGCTTAGATGTTTCCTTCTATATTGGAACTTCTGTCTAGTTCTGCACCATTTCTTTGCAGTTCAAATCAACCTTGTGGTTCACTGCTTATCCTACAGCACCATTAGAAAATGATGCCATAGTGATCAGGAAGACCTATGTCCAAAGTGGTGATCAATAGAGGCCATGATCAATAAATCGTTAATCAGTAGGATGGCCTCATAAATATGAAACACACAGGCTGAAGTAAAAGTACAGTAGAAGGGTTAGAAGATAAAGTTGAAGAAATGTTCCAGAAAGTGAACCATAAAAACAAAGAAAGGGATCATGGAAGAGAAAAGAATGGATAGAGGGGGAAATTTTATAAAAAGTAAATATGAGGCATTTCCTAGTTTTTAAAAGCACTGGTTTTCATTTAGTGTTATATAAAGATGATTCTGACCATCACAATTAGTCACAGTTTCAGTCAAAAAAATCAGGATTAGCCTAATGATTAGGACAACAACAGAAAACCAAGCGTTTATTGTTTATGAGAAGGGGCTTACACATTATCAAACAGTCACAATATTATAAAAGAATTGTGAATCAATTCTTGTGATGTTGACAAGTTGTTGCTGTTTAGCGTCATCAAGTCCATTCCAACACAGAGTGACCCGTAGTTGTTTCCAAGGAGCACTTGGTGAGTTTGAATCACCAACTGTGATGTTAGCAGTCCAGTGTTTATCCTACAGTACCACAACATGATGTTGACAAGATAGAGTGATTATATCTGACTGAGGAAGCAGGAAAGGCCTAAGTACCAAAGCAGCATTAGAGCTGGATGGTAAATACTCTGTGCAATGAACAAAAACTCCAAAGGCTGCCTGTCAATTTCTTTACACACATATTAACAATCCTTAAAGATTAGTTTATGTTTCATTGCTCCTTTTCTTGTGTCAACTACCCAGGGACATATATTTTCAATTAACTCATCAGATCGTTGCAAATCAAATCATCTTCCTTCAATGTGCTAGATAAAAAATGGTAGTGGCAAGTAGATTTATCTTTATTTTCCAGATCAAATTGAATTAACCATGAATGTTCTCTTCTGCATACATTATCTACTTGATATACTCCCTGTTACTAGTGATTTCAAGGTGATATTTTTCAATTTATGTAGAAATTAAATGAAGTAAAATTGAAGATGTGCTTCATGTTACACCAGGTCATGATTGGCATCCGATGGAACATGCATGGAAAAGAAAATTCAGCAGCAATAGATAAGTAAACATTGCCATGTGTGTAATTCCAAACTATATGTAATAATGTCTTCTCCTAGAAAGTGGGGGAGCCCTGGTGGCACAGCTGTTAAACTCTCAGCTGTTAACCTAAAGGACAGTGTTTAGAATTCACCTCTTGGCTCAGAAGAAAGACCTAGTTGTCTTCTTCTGTAAAGATTTGTTGTTATTGTTGCTGTTGTTAAGTGCCTTCAAGTCAGTTCCAACTCATAGTGACCCTGTATAGGGTTTCCAAGCAGTGGCTGGTGTGTTTGAACTGCCAACCTTGTGGTTCAAACCGACCTTGCTGTCCAGTGCATTATCCTATAGCACCACACCAGAAAACTCAATGGGGCAGTTCTACTTCATCACATAGAATCACTATGAGTTGAAGTCAACTCAAGGGCACTTAACAATGGCAATAACTAGAAAAAAAAAAATTCCCTTTAGGGAATTTATCAAATTAAATGGACTTTTCTTGTAGAATAGCACCAATCAGAATAGGACCTATGGATTTTGCTTATTAAGGACAACTCAACGTTAAGAATAAGGACAGATCTGGGTTTTGTGGATTTTGTAGCTTAGGCAATTCAAGAAGCCCATTTCAAGGGAAAAAAATGGAAATTACAATACAAAATTAGGCATTGGGGAGGCAGGGATAGATGGTGGTTAGGGTAGAGGTACTGTAAGGCTCCCCATCAGCAATACCAGGCAAAGCAGATTCAGGGCAGAGCTCCAAAACTCAGAACCACATAGGTAGGA
>NW_006408613.1:1274774-1311588 GCF_000296735.1 Chrysochloris asiatica
ATAGTCAAGCTACAATCACACTCTATAAAACACCAAAACCCAGGCAAGAACCATTGCCAACAGATATACACCAGGGAGGCAGACAACACCTGTGAAAGTTACTCTGAGTTAAGCTATAAGAAGAGTGAAAAGGGAAGCCTACAGCCTGATCACATCTACCTGGAGGAAATCAGAAAGAATAAAAAATACCAAAACACACATTCAATTAAATATTAAGGCCACAGATAAACACTAAACATGCCTAAGAAGCAAAAACAGATGACCATATCAGCATATGTCCAAAAACAAGATAAAATATCTAAGACTAATGACCTAGCGGTAGACCTGGACTTCATTCTGGAAGGAGGGCAGGCCTTGAAAATGTCTGAGAAGGAATTCATAAAAATGCTTATAAAATGTTTCAAAACACTTCACAATGGAGTTGAGAAAAATAAGGAAGAGGTCAGGAAAGTGCTATAGGAACATTCAAATAAGATAGATACAGCATTGGGAACAATTCAAAACCTACAGACAGAGGTCCAAAAGATCAATAATAGAATATCAGAAATAGACAATACTTTGAAAGGGCAAAGAAGTAGAATAGAAGAGATGGAAGGCAGAACCAGTGAGCTGGAAGACAAATCTGTCAATACACTAAGACAGAAGAGCAAACAGAAAAAAGGATTTAAAAAATCTGAAAAAGGTCTAAGATTCATGTTGGACAACATGAAGAGGAATAACTTAAGAATTATCAGTATTCCAGAACAAGAAGAATCACACAAGTCCACAGAGGAAATAGTTGAAGAACTGCTGGAAGAAAATATCTCTAACATCCTGAAAAGTGAAAAGATAAGCATTCAAGAAGCTCAACAAACCTCAGGAAAGATAGACCCCCCCCCAAAAAAACTCACCAAGACATATCATAATGAAGCTCTCCAAAGTCAAAGATAAGGAGGGACTCCTTAAAGCATCTAGGGAAAAGAGAAGTGTTACATACAAAGGCAAGCAAGTCAGATTAAGCTTGGATCCCTCAGCAGAAACCATGCAAGCAAGAAGGCAATGGGGAGACATATACAAAACCCTGAGAGGAAAAAAACTGCCAACCAAGAATAATTTATCTAGCAAAGCTATCAATCAAATACAAAAGTGTAATCAAAATAGTCCAGGATAAACAGAAGCTAAGGGATTTCTCCAAAGAAAACCCTGCACTACAAAACATCCTAAAGGGAGTTCTATGGACTGAGAACCAACAAAAACAGACAACAACCAGAGATTAACATATGTGGCAGCACTTCACAGAACTAAACTGACAAATGGAAGAGTAGAGAGCAGAACAAAACTATAAGAGAAACTCATAGAATCTGGGAGGTCAGTCTCTGATCAAAACAATTACAACATAAAAGAAGTTAAACATGTAGGAACAGAGATCCAGATGGTGAGAAGGTCAGGCAGATTAAAGGATAAAACAGACTGCACTAAATGGAAAGAAAAAGTTAATGGACTATAAGGTAACCTCAAAGAAAATTAACACTTCACAACATACCAAGAAAATGAAAAACCAAGAAGAACAAGGAAACATTAAAATGATGAAGAACCTCACAAGAAAGAACACAAAAAGCATGGACTCAGCAAAGGACGACAGAGAGAATGAAGAAAGCAGCAACACCACAAATAAACAAACATAATGGCAGCAATTAATTACTATCACTAGCCATTATAGAGGTGTAAATCAAAACAACAATGAGATATCATCTCACACTAGCAATAATAGCAAAGATCAAAAAAATAGAGGACAATAAATGCTGGTAGAGATGTGTAGAGATTGGTACACTCCTGCATTTCTGGTGCAACTGCAAAATAGTCCAGCCTCTCTGGAAAGCATGATTGCACTTCTTCAGAAGTTTGGAAAGAGAAGTACCTTATGACCCAGCAATTCCTCTACTTGGCATTTACCCACAAGAAATACAAGCCCTAACATGAGTAGATATATGCGCACCAATGTTCATAGCAGCACTATTTGCAATAGCAAAAAGATGGATACAGCCAAAGTGCCCACCAACTGACGAATGGATAAACAAACTGTGGTACATACAAGCATGGAATATTTTGCTACCTTGAAGAATAACAAGGAAGCTTCAAGCCACCGCATAACATGAGACTATTATGTTGAGTGAAATTAGTCAGTCTCAAAAGAAGAGTACTGCATAGGACCACTACTGTAAAAGACTAAGAAAAAGAACACATACTAAAGGTGTGTGTGTGTGGGGGGGGGGGGGGGGGGGGGGGGGGGGGGGATACAGGGAGGGTGGATTATTTGCTGGTTACTGGGATTTGGGTGGTGGGGTGACGGGAGGGAAGGGAAGTTTAAAGAACAGGGTAGGGAGGGAATAGACACAGGATAATTTGGGTGCCAGGGAGGGGGCAATACACAAAAAGGGGGAGGGGAATGGAAGAACAAAGCAGACTGGAAAACAATTAGGCAGGTTTGCATGGACTAAGTGAGACAGAGGTAAGTAATGATGTATGCACAACCTTGGAACAACAGGGCTCTGGGGTACAGGGATTGAAACATGGTTGGAATGGGCAAAAGGGGGAAAATAAAGTTAAGATGCTTGACGGTGTTTTGAATCTTGGTTTCCCTGGCAATCATTATAAAATAGACACTTGAGGGGGAGAGAAAAAAATAGCCAGAAATATCACCATAGAAAGCTTGTGAGTCTGTCTTCTGCCTATAACTGATTGGAATACCTAAAAGCCAGTGAAGGAGGCTTCATGCAGAGCCTCTGTATTATGTAAGCCCATAGGTGGAATCCTGAACCCCATCAAGTATCTTCTGAGGTGGGAAATTTCCACTTGAAAGGACAAGCAGACCAGCCTGGAGAGGTTAGAAGAACAAAAGATACTTCTTGAAAGAAAGAATGACAGGAAAAATACAAAACAATAAAAGCAGTCTGACTGATTACTAAAAGAACAAGCAAGTTGCTCACCCAAGAGACATCAAGCCAAGTGGTTGGGTTCCCACAGGGCAAACCCACTTTCAAGACTAAGACTCAGTGGGAATACACGCTGTGATTGGTGAACACGTTCGTCACTGATAAGGGGAAGTGAGGGAAAAACAGCAACGAAGCTGTGAGCTAAGACCTATAACGTTCAATAAACTCCTGTGAACCCAGGTGGAGACTGGTTGGCCAGCAGTGTGGCAAGACCTGGGGACTCTTGGGCCCAGAGTCAGTAACATAGCCACAGAGGACTAGATTGGAGAGTGAAGTATCCAGCTGATGAGAAGAGAGGGCAGATGCATAAGAACACCCACACTTGCAGATAATACCCACTTGACCTGGCTTCAATGACTGGATGATCAAAGCTCAACTAGAAGAAAGAAGAGGAAAAAAGAATAATCTGATGCAATATGATGAACTTGACCTTCACCTATGGATGCAATAGCTCAAAAGAGTGAACAAATCTTTAAAGCAAGGATCATTCCCACCCCCTCCATACACAGAGTAGACAGGGATGGGCAACTTGGACATTGGCCACCCAAAATGGGGGAAAGCTACCCAATGGCTTTCAAAAGGGATCCTAGATGCAGAGGGTGCAGAGGAAGATAGAATCTCCACTGAGTAGTATCCAATCTGTATGGGTGGGGCTGATGAAAGGAGATGTGGATAGGTGTCTTGTGATACAACAGTGAATCATTATTATCAGGATTGATTTTAGGGTTGGAAATGTAAAGGTAGATGTTTTGTAGCAAAAGGGGCGGGTGGGGAGTGATTGACTTTGTAGTCTAGGAGCGGAGGTCCCTGGGACCATCAATGGAGAAGAGCGGATAATAAGACCCTACCCAGAGAAGCAGTGATGCCAGAGATGGAGGCAGAGATGATAATGTGGAGAGATGGAGTGGCTTGGGACTTTAGACCCAGAGAGGGAGAGGAGCTGTGTGCTGACGACCTGGAGGGTAGTTGTAGTGTATACCCTTTGGTTGGTTGATGATGGTAACCATGGCAATAAAACGACATACGATAGGATGAATGTAAAGCTAATGTTCTCCCATGTAAACTATCACATAATTCACAATAAAACATTTTGTTTAAAAATTAGGTATTGTTGCAGTGAAAGTGAGGGCCCTGAAGCTGTAACTTTATAGTAAATGTATCTCTTGAAAAGAGAGTAAAATTAAGTCCCTGAATGGGAAGCCTGAAAAGAGGTATTTTATGTAACTGTAGCTGAACTACCAGTGGAATGTGAATGTTTGCTGATTTTTCTTTTTTAATAGAACTTTCTTCACTATATAATAGTCTATGTGCTTATAAACTCAGTAGTTTGGACTATCTAAGGTCATTCAAAGGAGTGTTAATACAATTCTCTTGAGAAAACTGTAATTACAAAAATACTGATAATTCTTAGGAAATAACACCGGACTATAAAATCCACCAAAATGTTAGAGAAGAATTATGATGCTTTCTGTCTTCTCTGAAGTCTCAACTTTCTCCTGACAGGGAAGGAAAGCTTAAATCTCTTCACAGTTTGCTTAATATATCTGCAGTCAAAAGACATTTCATCTTAGAATTATAGATAAATCAATGGTGGTAAACAAGCAGTTAGCAGGATAAAACAATGCGGAGGGGAAGCACAGACAAATATTCCAATAAAGCAATTAAATCAATTGACCATGTTTTGTAGATGTTCTCTGAAAGAAGTGTTTTATAATTCAAACTTTTGAATAATTGCAGGCATTGATTGCAACTTCCCTTGGTTAAACACACAGTTAAGCACTAAAATACTAGCAGAAAATTTGGAAGTTTGAACCCACCCAGAAATATTTAAGAAAACAGTTCTGGTAATGCGCTTCTGAAAGTTCACAGTTTGGGAAACCTTATGAAGCAGTTCTCAGTACATATCAGTTCATCAAGTGTTGGAATTGACGCAAGTGTAACCAATAACAACAACTGACATTTTTATATAGCTATAGCATGCTTGGGTTTTGTGTTTTATAGCTGGACATTTTTTAAAAAGAAAATAAAAATTTTATTATAACATATTTATGATTCTAAGTTTACTTGAAGATCACCCTTGAGCAAGTTTTTAAAAAGTCCTTTTATTCAGTCAGTGAGAACTTTTACCTCTGTTTATATCAGAATACAAAGCATTTCAGTGTGAACAGTGTCTTCCTGAAAGAAACACATATTAACAACCTCATAAAAACAAAACAAATGACTATATATTTTATTCAAGTGCATGATAATACAACACAGCTAGAAATGAGCCTAAAGTGTGTTTTTTCTGATTTAAGACATTTCTAGGTTTGTTTAAAGTCTATTTGCATAAGGAATCAAAAATCAACTTTTGACTGGTGAAATCATCTTAGGAAGAAAGAGTCAAAAATGAAAGTGTTCTCCTCCCTTCAGAAGACAGAGCAAAATAACACTTGCTCAATGCCTCAAAGGCTCAGCACATCAGCAGCACCTCCTAGTGGTGATATTGGGCTCACCCAGTTCAAGACAACAATGCACAAGCTACCCAAAGCCAATAACCTCAAGGGCAAGAAAGCACCAAACTGAAGAAAACTTCTGCAACTTTGGGAACAATGGAAACAGTATGTCTTGGAGGAGATAGTAGCATCCCTCAGTAGCTGCAGAAGTGGTGAGATGACTATGCCACAAGTACCTTCAGATAACAAAGTCCTTGAGATAAACATGAAGAGATGACAAAAAGGGAAGGAAAGAAATGATAGCTGTTTTTTTGGTACTTGAGATATCCCTGTGATACTCTAAGATGTAACTGGGATGTAACTGGGTCTTAGCAGGGAGCATGAGGTTCTGAAAACAGTATACAGGCCCTAGATAAAGACATTTTCTTCAGCTCCATCCATGCTTTCCCAATTTTAAAGACCTTCTGCCTCTTTTACTCAAACGTCCTTCTGTCTGAAGTGGCATGTGGAAACATGAGTTAAACAGTACATTTAACTGAGAAAGAAAAGTAAAGACAGAGCGTTTTAAGAGTCTGTCAGTGAAGAATGAGAGGCTATTTTATGAACTGCAGGGAACTCAAAAAAGAAATGATAGGTTGATGGGCTTGTGAGAAGACATGCTAAGTTCTATGAGTAAGAAAATATCCACAAGCAAAAATTTCCCATGTTAATTCAGAAAGATTGTATACCTCTAAATTTGTTCTGTTAACAGACAAATCAAGAAATCTACTCAGGTACATAAGGGAATTTAGCATACAATAAAAACATTTCAAATAACTGGGGAAAGGCAGCTTATTCAATAAATAGTTTTGGGCCATTTGTTTAGCCATTTGGAAACAAAATAACTTGAAACCTATTTCACTATCTACACTAAAATCAATTCCAGATAGATACAGGATTTAAATATATGAATAAAATAGCAAAATAGTGAATTGATTTTACAATATTAGAGTGCAAAAATTATTTCTGAACCTTCTAAAGATATGTAAATTGTAGTATGTAATAGAGAAATATGACAAGCTTGATCCTATAATTTTTTTAAATTTCAAAATGTTTTTAAATGCCATAAACAAAGCTTAAAATATAAATAGAAATCCTTTTCAAGGCATTTCTCTGAAATATTAAGACATGAAAAGCTGTTTACAAAGCAGCAAGGAAACAAAAAAGGATATTTTGTTTGTTTTGCTTTTAATCACAAAAGGGTATGAATGGTAAATTCCTTGAAAATAATTAAATGCAAATGAACAATAAACATATAAAAAGATGATAACATTTTAAATTCAATCACTTAAAATTCAATATGGTTGCTAGAAGTGAGGCTAAAGATAAATAACCCCTCATATCGTAGCGTAGTGGTTACGAATCGGGCTGTGAACCTTAAGGCCAGCAGTTCGAAACTACCAGCCGCTCCGTGGGAGAAAGATGAGGCGTTCTGCTCCCGTAAAGATTTACAGCCTCGGAAACCCTGTACAGGGTCGCTATGGGTCGGAACCGACTCAACAGCACTTAACAACAACAACATCTATTAGAAATGGAATCCTGGTGTGGCGCTATAGAAGAAGCATTGAACTACTAACCAAGGGTTCAGCAGTTCAATCCCTCCAGCCTCAGAAACCCCGTACAAGGTTTCTATAAGCTGAGATTTACTTAATGGCACTCAACAACAACATCTGTTAGAAATATTAAGAATTCCCACAAAAAAGAACATTGTTCAAATGAGATGATATTTCCATAAAATGGATGTTGTACAACAATGGCAAAGAATGCAGTAGATCAGTATGTACCAATATAGAAAGATTTCCAGGATTAATTGTTAAATTTTTTTAAAAGCAGGACAGTATATATGAAATGGTTCCATTTTCTTATGTGTGAGTATATGCATATACATACATTGGATACAAGTACAAATTTATGCACGCTTGAAAGGGCTGATGTTTCTAGATATGCACAAATAAGGTAATAAAAATGTTTTATAGCCCGTGTGATTCCCATTAGTCACTGATGCATTCTGCTAGGTCCCGCCCACTGCCATTGAGTCCATTCTGACTCATAATGACCATGTATAGGGTTTTCGGGGCTATAAATCTTTGTGGGAGCAGAAAGCCTCATCTTCCTCTCTCCAAGAGTGTAGCTAGTGGGTATGAACTGCTGACTTTGCAGTTTAGAAGCCCAGTGCTTATTCTACAGTGTCACCAAGGCACCTTCTGATTGGTTTTTGTTGTTGTTGTGTGCCGTAGAGTCGGTTCTGATTGGTAAGTGTCCAATATTTTAAAATTTTAATATCACTCTAAATGCTTGGGGCATGGTAGACAGGTAGATAGAATCTTGTTGTTACTGTTATGTGCTGTTGGTTCTGACACATAGCAAACATGTATAGTGTTTCTGAGGATCAGCTGGTGGTTTGAACCACTGACCTTTTAGTTTGCCTTCAAGTGCTTATCCTATAGAGCCACACCAGGACCACCAGACAGATGATAGATCGGTATAGATAGATAGATAGATAGATAGATAGATAGATAGATAGATAGACAGATGTTGTGTACTGTAGAGTAGGTTCAACTCACAGCACTGGTGTGTAGGTTTTCTGAGAAAAACTGGTGCGTTTGAACTGCTGACCTTGCAGTTAACAGTTTAATGCTTATTCTACAATGCTACACCCAACAGACAGGCAGATGGACTGGAAAAGCATCAGTGAATAACTGTGAGGGACTGGATGTGAAACCCATAATGAAATGAGGGACTATTCAGTTTCTCATTCTGTACCTTGATAAATGGCATTTACTACCATTACCAGGAGTTCCTTTCATAACTGAAAAATAGTATGAAGAGACATATGAAGTGTTTAGGGAGGAAGTGGTCTGATATTTGAGTTTTGCTTTAAAATACTTCACTAGAAGAACTAGAAGGGATGACTAGATAAAATTAGTATGACAAAATGATGACACTTGCATCTGAACAATGGATGTGTGCATACAAATTCTTTGTGTTCTTGACTTTTTAAATTTGTCAAGGTTAAAACAATTTAACAAAAAATTGAGAATTAAAGAATACACTTCAGTTTCGGAGAGTGCATTTAACTCTGAAGAACATTCATTCTTGCAGAATGGTGACAGTTTGAATTTTTATATTGGATTGATTAGTCAATATTTGAGAAAGTATTTCTCCGAATTAATCAAATGAAGTCTATGCTACAGTTAGTTAATTCATTTATTGATTTATAATTTACAAGCTAGCTTGTTCATAAAAACTTTTTATATAAACAAGGCACTTAAATTATGAAAGCTCTGGTAGCCAGGCTGCTAACCTCAAGGTCAGCAGTTTGAAACTACCTGCTGTTCTGTGGAGGAAAGATGAGGCTTTCTGCTCCCATTAAGAGTTACAGCTTTGGAAACTATATAGGGTCCCTGTGAGTTGGAACCAACTCCACAGCACATAACCACCAACAACCACCAAGTAAATGTGAATTTTTTTTTTATGGTTGTTTTAGTATGATTTTAGTTTGTAAGGCTTTCATTTCAGAAACTAGCATTTTCATTAGCTTTCTATTTGTATTTAACTTACATTTTCATTTGTATATAATACTCACAGCCAAAATTATGCTATATTTTTCTATTTGTACCTAAACTATAGTAGTACTTAAGAGAATCAGTTTCTGGTGAGGAATCACAAATATTTATGTAGGTATTCACATTAGAAACAATTGTGATGCTAATATTAATATATCTAGAGAACTGTATAATATGTATGTTTAAATATGTAATTATTCATAGGTACCTTACATATTTATGCTTACATATGTAAATAAGTGGAGTCCTGGGTGGCACTGTGGGTTAATGAGCCAGACTGTAAAGCCATTAACTGCAAAGTTGGTGATTCAAGTTCACCACCTGCTCCTTGGTAACCTTATACACGATTGCTATGGGTCAGAACTGACTCCAAGGCACTTAAAAACAAAAACCAACAATGTAAATAAGTATATACATAAAATGTACAGTATATACATAAAATTTACAGGCATTATTTAATTTATTGTTGTTAAGTGCCATCAAGTTGGTTCCAATTCATGGTGACTCTATGTACAACAAAACAAAAAACCACCTAGTCTTATACCTTTTGTACAAATCATTATGATATTTGAATCCATTGTTACTGCCTCTATGTCAATTCATCTCATTGGATCTTCCTCTTTTTCACTGACCCCCTACTTTACCAATCATAATACACTTGTCCCTATTAAAATCATGTTTGCTTCTGGTAGTTGGTATACTCTCTTATTTACTCTGTTTATTAGAAAACAGTAAGTGTTTGAAATGTGATTGGTAACAAAGTATTGACAATCAAGAATAGTAACTTTATAAGCATTTCAATTGTATGCTGAACAAGCACCTATGCAAGTTTAGGATAATCTGGGCACAATGCCCACTGTGGTATGAACCATTTTAGGACTAAGGAAGAGTAAATAAAATCAATGAAAACATGGTTCATAAATAGAAATTATATTCATTGTTGGTGAGGTTTTTCTTTTTAAATTTTAGTAGGTTTCAAAACTCAAATAAAAAGATATTTTGTGTTTTGTGTTTTTCTTTATAGATTGAGATATCCTATTCATTGTTCTATCAGCAGAATATACGGATGTGCCATTTTAAAAAAGTGGAAATTTCTGATACATGTTAACCTCTTCCTGTTAAAAACATAAAATCTCAAAAATTTCCTTTAAAAAACATTTCCTTACTTGAAGAAGGAGTCATGGTATGGTGTAAGATAAGCACTAGACTCTAAAGTCGGTTTGAACTTCAAAGTCGGTGGTTCAAGCTCACCATCCATTTCTCAGAAGCATGGTACAGGGTCACTATGAGTCAGAACTGACTCGACGATATATAACAACCAGACAACTTGAAAAATGCAATCAATGTCACTGAATTATATATGTAGAAATTTTTGATTCAAAGCATGTTTAGTTGTGTATCATTTTACCAAAAGAAAAAAAGATTTGAAAAGCATTTTTTGTTTTACATTAAAAAGAAAACACTTCCCATCCAGTTGTTTGCCGCTCATGGGGACTCCATGTGTTTTAGAGCAGAACTGGGTTCAGTAGGGTTTTCAGTGACTGTGACCTCTCAGACACAGATTGTAAAGCTTTTTTTCTAAGGTGTTCTGGGTGGATTTGAAACTCCAGCCTTTTGATAAGTAGCAGAATGTTTAATTGTTTGAGTTAACCAGAGACTCCCTACTCATTTTAATTAGAATAATCTAGCTTCATTTCATTTTAATCTAAACTCAATTGACCATATCTTACAAATTCAGAAAGCAATAATCCTTATGCTTATATTGAAAATGTGTAAGCATATATATTTTTAAAGAAGCATTAGTATGAGGCATCTCATACTTTCCACCCTAAGAATTTGCTTTCTTAGAAAAAAAACAGTGATGACATCTAGCCAAGTCTGGATTGTTTGAAACATGAAATATGTAGCATCATATTAGACAGCCAAGCCAAGAGATGGCATTGGGGATACACCAACTAAAGGATTAGTGTCTGTAACTTTTAGCTCCATGGCTCAAAAATAGAAAATATTAGAAGAATCTAAAGACATGGTCAAAGCTGCAAGGATATTTTTCTGTAAAAGGTATCACAAGAAGGATGGTGAGGAAGACTATCTTCCCAGTCAACTCAGAAAAAACACAAGTCTGGTTTTCTAGATTCCTCTATTCCAACTAACCTCTTGGAAGAAAAACTGGAAAAGAATAATAGCCAAACTGTAGGCCACTTCTAATGAGGATCTCAGATTTAAAGAAAAGGTAAGGCAGGGCCCTTCCTCTAAAGAAGTGCCCCATGATGGGAAAAGAATTCATCTTAGATTGGGAATGGATAGAGATGAGCTGTAGTTGTATTCTGGGATATTTTTACCCATTGTCATATAAGCATGCTTTTATAATGGAACTCTGAGTTATTTTTCTATATTTACCTACCATGGAATCGGGCTTAAGGTCAGCAGTTCAAAACTTCCAACTGTTCCACAGGAGAAAGATGAGGTTTTCTGCTCCTCTACAGATTTACAGCCTCAGAAACCCTGTACAAGGTCACTATGAGTCGGAACCGACTCCATGGCTCATAACAACAACAACACCATATATGTACTGCTAAAATTCTAGTACAAGGTGTCTCATGAAATGTAAATACAGAGCTGTTCTCAATCAGAAAGCAGATTTTCCAAGGTTTAGCTAAAGATTTAATCCTATTCTGAAATGATGGGGACCTAGTAATAAGTGTCAAGATGAGAAAATAATGATTGAATAGAAAATTACATAAACAATGAATAATGATGATTAAGACAACACTGGCAGTGGTGGTGGTAGTCTCCCTCCCCCCCCCCATATGCAAAGCTGTAGGCAAGGACCAACAATACAGCAATAATGACAAAAACAGTGAAATAATGGCAACCACATGTCAAGAAGTCACAGGCATCTTGAGACCTGATATGAAAGGAAAGGGTTTTGAAGACCACTGGAATCGTTATTTATCTAAAGGAAGAGCATATGCTGCTATTGTTGTTGTTAAGTGCTGTCGAATCAGTTCCGACCCATAGCGACCCTGTATAGGGTTTCTGAGGAGCAGCTGGTGAGTTTGAACCACCGACCTTACAGTTCAAACTGCTTTGCAGTCTGGCGCATTAACCCACAGCACCACACCAAAGCATATAGTAACCTGAAATAATCATTATTCCTGGTATTTATGATCAGCAATTTGGATATTCTGGAGGCTATATTGCTCACTTGAATAACTTAGTAGGATGAAGACTGTATACTTCAAAATATTTGTTGATGCAAATAGACAAATTGGCAAAACTCCTTAGAAAACATCCCCATATGGCCTTTCATAATTATATCCCAACATTCAAAGCACTAATGATTACAGTACAGTATAAAATACAACTAGGAGAACTAAGTCTTCACTTAATCCAGAACTATATAAATGTGAATTTATAGGTGTCAATGGTTCCAGAGAGGGAGTGAAACTTTTGAAAAACAGTTCTCATATCTAAACCCATCTTGTACCCCATACATCTTTGCTACATTTGAAATCACAAATGGAAGCGCGACAACACTGTTAATAGCAGATGATAAAAGATCAGAACGAAAAAGGTCAAAGCCAGGAAAAAAGTTAAGGGAGCATGTTGGGAACTCAGTCATTCGAACTATAAGATCATAAGTACCTATATTTCAACTATCATCAGGAAAAGATAGCAGATTTCCCAGAACAAAGGAATCATGATTTACTGGAAAACATTTGTTTTGTCAAAACATTTAGTGTCCTATGAAACTAGGATAAGCACTCAACCATAAAGTTGGTTTGAACTGAAAAGTCAGCAGTTTAAACTCACTAGACTTTCTTCAAAAACCCTATACAGGGTTGATATGAGTTGAACTGACTCAAATGCACTTAATAATAACAACAACAGCAAGAACCCCTTATTACTCACCAAAATTACATCTGACGTAAAAAGGTGGCATTGTATCTACTAAGACTCAAATATATTTCCCATGCTGTGTGTGTATGTATGTGTATGATTGCCTACTCTTTAGCTGAAATTGACTTCTGGAAAACATAATGAACCAGAAACAGAAGATGCTGGTGAAAATCCATATGCTATCATTTTCAAACTTTGCATCCTTAGGGACTAAGGTGAACCTAACCCAAGTGATGGTATTTTCGATAGCTTCATATGCTTGTGAATGTTAGTCATGAATGAGGAAGGTCATAAAATAATTGATACGAGTTATGGTGTTGGAAAAGAATATTAAAAATACCATGGACTGCCATAGTACAGTCAGAATGCTCCTTAGAAGCCAGCATGGCAAGATTTTGTCTCATACTTAGGGCATGTTATCAGCTGGGACCAGTCCCTGGAGAAGAACATCATTCTTGGTTTAATGAAGGGTCAGTGAAAAAGTGGAAGACACCCAATGAGATGGATTGGCACAGTGGCATCAGCAAAAGGTTCAAGTGTAACAACAATTGTGAGGATGCCACAGGTCCTGGCAGTGTGTTGTTCAGCTGTGCATAGGGTCTCTAGGAATCGGAACTGACTTGATGACACCTAACAATTCTTGGGTGAATCATTTTCTCACTCAGGAAACTATAACCATTGGTATTTCCTACATTTGAGAGGTTTTCAGGGGTCTTTTTATGTAATGCAATATGAAAGAACTTTGTAGATGATAAAATGATCTATAAGTGAAAGCTGTTACCATCCTCATCAGCATAATTTAATTTAAAGCACTCTGTAAATGAGTGTTCTTCTGTACAAGTGAAATTTCTTTACTGAAACATTTATATTTCAAATTTTTGAGCAATTCCATTCTCAGAGATTATAGAAGATAATATTTGTTGTATTCATGTTTCATTATGAGCATCCTTTTTCATGTCTATAAAAGCAAATATAGATATTATGAAACAAAGAATGACTGAATAGAAGCCTGACTCTTAGTGACCCTCAACTACTCCCATAACAGTGGCCCTAGAACTTACGTTCTTGGAAACAATTAGTGGAGTTGGCTTGATTGGCGGCATTATTTTCTTTTACTCATAAATGAAAAATACATGTGCATGTTCTCGTGGTCATTGTAGCCTGCCTAATTTTGGATTGAACTGCTGTGGCCTTTGTTTGATTTGCTTGTTATTCTACCAAATGCATATATAATTGTCAAGAAAATTATACTTTCCACTGTCACTCCTTGTAAACTAAAACTTATAAACAACATTAAAAGATTATTTAGCATCACTGCATGAGCAATACAATGGATTATAGATATTCCTAATTATCTTGCACCCACTTTCCTTTTTCCTTTGTACTATAAGTTCATGGGAATGAAGGAACAATTGCACACCTGACTATTTCAAATTTTCTGTGAAGGTTTAAAAACTCAGAAACAATAATGGACCACAGGCATTATTATTTGCAGAAATATTCCACCTTTATTTAAAGTGAGAGATGGTTATTATTTAGGATTAAAGGTGTCAAGCATAACCAATATAGACTTTGTAGAACTAAGCTATGTACAGAAAAAATAAATCAATCAAAATTGTCTTGGATCTTATTCAACAATCCTAATACTGATCTTAAATATATATATGTGTGTGTATGTGTGTGTGTGTGTGTGTGTGTATGAAGTGCCATCAAGTCAATTCCGACCCATAGTGACCCTGTATAGGGTTTCTGAGGAGCAGCTGAGCTTGAACCACAGACCTTGCAGTTCCAACAACTTTGCAGTCTGATGCATTAGCCCACAGCACCACACCAGGACTCCTATAGATAGATAGATAGATATACATGCACACACACACACATACGAGGGTGAGTGAAAAATTATCCACATTCCAGTTATATTAAATTGCTGATCAATGACTAATTATTTTGAAGCAGATAAGCAGGCCTTTCATTCAAGGCTGGCCTGAATGGACTAGAACTTCACATTTTTAGGTTATCAGCTGAGCATATTAACATATATATATATATGTCAAAAATTATCTTTACTGTAGACAGGGATGGGCAACTTGGACATTGGCTACCCAAAATGGGGGGATGGATACAAAGGCAAGAAGTGACTGGCTTACAAGTTTTCAGGAGGGAACCTAGATCCAGAGGGCGTGGAGGAAGGTAGAGTCTCCAGTGAGTGGTGTCCAGCCTGTCCAGGAAGGGCTGATGAAACGAAATATAGATGGGACTCTTGTGATGCAATGGTGAATAATTGCTATCAGGACTGATTGTGAGGGTTGGAAATCTAAAGATGGACATTTTGTAACAAAGAGGGGAGTGATTAATTTATCAGTCTAGGAGCAGAGGACCCTGGGGCCATCAACGGAGAAGAGTGAAGAGCGGAATCCTACCCAGAGAGGCAGTGAGGCCTGGGATGGAGGCAGAGAAGACAACGTTAAGAGATGGTGGGGCTGGGGGCTCGGGATCAGGAGATGGAAAGGGGCTGAGGACTGTGGTGGGGGGGTGCAGGTTTAAGGGTACACCCCTTGGTTGGGTGAGGATGCATGGACAGGATGATAACTATGTCAACGAAATGATGGATGATGGAATGAATGTAAAGCTGATGTTCTCCCATTTAGACTATCACACAATTCACAATAAAACATTTTAAAGAAAATTATCTTTACTCCAGTTATATTAAAACTACCATCCATGTCCACGACTGATGACAATATTGAGCATGCATATGAAATTATTCTTTCTAACAGATGAGTGAAAGTCGCTATGTGGCAAATTATTTGCAAATCAGCCATGGCTCTGCCTATGAAATAATACAAGACAGACCTGGGTCTGAAAAAGTTTCTGTGAGATGGGTGCCAGAACCCACAGAAGTGCATAAACAGAAACGTTTGTACATTTGCAAATAAAATTTGGACCGATACTCAAAGGAAGGTAAAAGTTTTTTTTTAAAAAGTTGCTACTGGTGACAAGACATGGGTTCATCACTATGAGCCTGAGAATAAACAGCGGAATATGGAGTAGAAACATGTTCAATATCTGACAAAGAGAAAGTTCAAAAGTCAACCAAGGAAGCATCCAGCTGATAGGAAGCCAGGGGAGACACACAAGAACACCCAAACCTGCAGATAGTACCCATTTGACCTTGCCTCAATGACTTGATAATCAGAACTTGACTAGAGGAAGATGGAAAAGAAAAAAGAAAAAAAATTGATAAAGGAAACGAGAGTAAATTGCTATAATTTGATGAACTTGACCTATACTCATGGAGGTAGTAGCTCAAAATACCAAAAGAGAAGGAAGGAGTCTTCACGTCAAATATCAGTGTATATAAGATAGATAGGGATGGGCAACTTAGACATTGGCTGCCTAAAATGAGGGGATGATAAAGGCATGAAGTGACTGGTTTATAAAGTTTCAAGAGGGAGTTTAGTCTAAGAGTGTGTGAGGGAAGACAGAGTCCTCACTTAATACTTCTATCTTGTCTAGATGGGTCTGGTAAAATGAGATGGGGATAAATAAGATTCTTATGAATCAATAGTGAGTAATTGTCATCATGACTAATTGTGATTGTCACAATTGTAAATGTAGAAGTTTTGTTTGTTACAAAATCAGGAGAGTAGTTAATCTTACAGTCCAGAAACAGAAGACCCTAGGACCATCAAGGGAGAAGAGCACAAGCGGAATGCGGGACATTATCCAGAGAAGCAGCAACACCAGAGATAGAGGCAGAGATGGGGACATGGAGAATAGAGCAGCTGAGGACTCTAGATTCATGGAAAGAGAGGGACTGAGAGCTGATGGCCTGGAGGGTGACTTGCAGAATGTGCCCTTGGTGGCTTAAATTATTATATATTCCCGAGTGTTTAAAAAAAAAAGCTAAAATGAATAGAGAGAAATACTGTTAACTGATGGTACATGGAGGGTATTATAATCACTGTAATGAAACAAAGTATATGATTTGTTGAATATAAAACTGATCATTTGCCCTGTAATTCACAATAAAAACTTTAAAAAAGAAGTCACAACTGATATTTAAGTTTTCAGGGAACCTCAAGGGCCAGTGTTGAAACACTATTAGGAAAATGGTTCAACAATCAACAGTGTTCCTTAAAGTGAAATGCTCACTGAAGAGCTGAAGGTTAAACTTCATATTAAATGCAGAGGACCTCTATGCAAGGGCTTTGTGATCTTTCATGACAATGCAGATCCATACCCATCTGTCCACATTGTTGACACTCTGCCAAACTTCATTTTGAAGTGCTAAAGCATCCTCCCTATAGTCCAGATCTTGCTCCATCAGACTTTCACATGTTTGGTCTCCTGAAAGCAGCTTTTCAAAGACAAAGATTCACCTCTGATGTGAAGTGAGGACAGCAGGGTATTCATGGCTTGCAGCTCAGCCTAAAACAGCTTTTAAAATCCGTATCACTAAAGGACTAAGCTCATCTGTCCAGTTCAGTTCTGTAGTATATGCACATTGCCATCTAGGTGAATACCACCAGAGAATGCAGCACCTGAGCACATCACTGCTTTAAGTCCCATTCCACCAGCACCTTCCCACTCACCCCAACACATACACAATCACAGAGCAAAATATCCCTTTCTACCTGTCCAGATATTTTATATAAATAACTGATAAAGCAGGGTTTGACAGTTCCTGGGTGGCACAAACGGCTAAATGTTTGACCACTAACTAAAAGTTTGACAGCTCAAATACATCCAGAGATGCTTCAAAAGAAAGGCCTAATGATCTGCTTTTGAAAGATCACAACCCTGAAAACCCTATGGAGTACACTCCTAATCTGCAATGTATTGCCATGAATTAGAATTGACTGTCTGCCAACTACTGCAACCCTGAATGTGGCATTGTAGGATAAGCACTGAACTGTGTTTAACTGCAAGAATGGTAGTACAAACCCACCAATGACCCTTTGGAAACTATATATATATACAGGGATGCTATGAGTTGGAATCGATTCAATGGCTTTTAACAATAAGAACATTTACATATAGTAGAATATGGGTGGTTTCAAAGTCAGATGGTTCTTTGTTTAGATCCCATAAGTCATACTTACTAGTTGCATGACATTGAATTAACAATTTGACCCTTTTGAGTTTCAATGACTTGCTGTATAAAATGGTAATTATTGTTGTGAAGTGCCATAAGATAAATATCAAAATGGCAATAGTGATATTTATCTTACAGGAAATAGTGATAGTTATCTTACAGTAATACAAACTGAATGACTTAAAGTAAACAAAGTGCATAGCATAGGACTTGGCATATAGTAAATGTACATATAATGATTGTGCTTTTGATATTATAGTACTTTATCAGTAAGTATTTAAAATACTGATAAAGATCAAAGGCTGCAACCTAGAGTATGGATTGCACCTCAATGTAGAGAAACAAAAATCCTCACAACTGGACCAATAAGTAGCATCAAGATATATGGAAAAAAGATTGAAGTTGTCAACTACTTCATTTTGCTTGGAGCCACAATCAAGACTCATGGAAACAGCAATCAAGAAATCAAACTACGTATTGCATTAGGAAAATCTGCTGCACAAGTTGTCTTAAAAAATGTTCAAGAGCAAAGGTATCAGTTGGAGGACTAAGGTGTGCCTGACCCTGGTCATTGTGTTTTCAATAACCTTTTATGCATGCGAAAGTTGGATAATGAATAAGGAAGACCATTGAAGAATTGATACATTTGATTAATGCTGTTGGAGAAGAATACAAAATGTATCATGGACTACCAGAATAAACAAATCTGTATCAGAAGAAGCACAGCCAGAATGCTCCTTAAAAGCCACAATGGGAAGACTTCATCTTTCATACTTCCAACATGTTATCAGGAGGGACCAGTCCTTGGAGAAGCATATCATGCTTGATAAAGTGGAAAGTCAGCAAAAAAGAGGAAGACCCCCAAGATGTATTAACACTGTGGCAGCAGCAATGGGCTCAAATGTAACAATAATCATGAGGGTGGCACAGGACCGGGCAGTGTTTCGTACAGCTGTGCAAAGGAATTGGAACTGACTCATCAGCACCTACCAACAACAACATAATGACTAAAATTGCTAGTTATGCTAATACTTCATGCCCAGCATTAATACTCTGAACCAGATGTCCCCAAATGCAGTTTCTTTACTGGGATGGAAACAGCTGCATAATGAGAAGCTGAGAACGTCTTTAAACACACACACATATGTGCACATATACACATAACAGATTAAACCTCACAATTTTATCATCCACCTGGTGTGGCACTGTGGGGTAATGTGCTGGACTGCAAGGCTGGTTTGAATTGCAAGGTTGGCAGTTCAAGCTCACCAGCCATTCTTGGAAACCCTCTACAGGGTCACTATGAGTTGGAACCAACTCAAAGGGACTTAACAACAACCACCCTATCTCTATCAGCAGCTCATCACACTACTGTGTGGTTCAGCTAATCTAGAGTGGATGATGAGGACCTGCATTTCAATCATCTCTTTGAGTGACTATACTACGTAGTCTTATTTGGGAAATATTGCTGTACATTTTCTAGTATCTATGCTCTGTAGGGTAAGCATTGGACTGCAAATCACATGGTTAGCAGTTCAAATTCACCTGCCACTCCTATGCAAGATCACGATGAGTTGGAAACAACTTGATGGCACTTAACAAGAAAAACAACAACAATGCAAGAAAGAGAGGGAATAATTGATTTTCCAAGGTGGAAATCTGGATAGTCCTTCTTTAGTAGACTTGGTTAAAATGTAACCTCACAGAATATTTTAACTAGTTTTCATTTTCTGAAAGTCCTTTTGAATGTTTTAATTAAATGGATTTGGTTGGACTTGTACCCAGAATGCTTTCAAATATAGTGAGTAAAATATTTTCAATATCCTATGCAAAGCAGGGTGTTCTGGTGTGGTGCTGTGGGCTAATGCGCCAGACTGCAAAGCCGTTTGAACTGCAAGGTAGGTGGTTCAAACTCACCAGCTGCTCCTCGGAAACCCTATACAGGGTCACTATGGGTCAGAATTGACTCGATGGCACTTAACAACAACGCAAAGCAGAGTAAATACATATTACTGGAAGATAACAAAGATATTTCCATCAACTTCTATAGCTCCAACAAAGCTTAGCAGTTGGTTTCTTTAAGAGTTTTCTCTCCAATAAATGAACAAGTCAGTGAATCAAACCTGTTGTTACGGTTCTCACAGTCTAGCAAATACTCACTTACTGACCTTTTAAAGTATATTACTCAAGACACTGAAGTCCCACTATACATCTCTTTCCAATAAGCCTAAACTTTTATACAAGTTTAAAGTGAGGAATGTCATTTTCATTTGTTACCTATTTTGCTCAGTAGCTTTTTACTTGGTGACAAAAAGGTTGACTTTTTGGAAAATGCTATTTCCCTTCCAGCTCACCTCCCATGCACAGTGTCTTCATTGTCAATGCAATTATGTCCTAGGAAGAAATTTATATAAAACATGAGTCACTGTTTAAATTAGGAAAGTTGGCAAATTAATAAAAGAGAGTCTTCAGGAGAAAGCTGCAAATTATTCATATTGCTGCCAAAATACTTGCCAACCTGTTTGATTCCAAAGTACCATTAAATAACTTACTTTTAACACACACAGATATATAAAGCTCAGACTTCAGTCACTATGTGGGATCTGCTGCGGCGCTGTAGAATCAGCACTGAATTGTGAACCACAAGGTCGCAGTTCATACACTCTTGCTGCTCCTCAGAATCCCTATACAAGGTGGCTATGAGCTGAAACCAACTCAATGGCACTTAAGAACAGTTTATGTGTATAGGGGATGAGGGAAGTGAACAGAACCCCATTCTAATTAAATAACTGAAATTAGGGTATTCGTGCACTTTCTAATTCAGAGAACAACAAATTAACTTTTCTTAAAAAGTGTGAACACATTCAGATTAATTGAGTCACTTCATATTTTTATAATAAGGAGTTCTGGTAGCGTAGTGGTTACGTATTGGGCTGTGAACCTTAAGGTCAGCGGTTCGAAACTACCAGCTGTTCCGTGGGAGAAAGATGAGGCTTTTTACTCCCATAAAGATTAACACCCTTGGAAACCCTGTATAGGGTCGCTATGGGTCGGAACCAACTCGAAGGCACTTAACAACAACAACAACAATATTTTTATAATGGTAAAGGTTGAAATATTTTAAAGCTCAGAGTGCTATATTGGTGCGTTTGCATGATGGGCCAATTCTTGTATGGCAACAATTTTTCATGTGTACCTCAGGCATTGTTTACTTTGGTCAAATAACTGAGATCTCATGAAGAACAATTATTGAAAAACGTGTTCATTTTTCAAGGCAATCTTTAAATTACTTTGGATCCTTTATAAAGCAGCCTGCCTTCACACAAATTTACAGAGAAGTATTCCTAACAGGCAAAGGCTAGCCCAGCCTAATGAATACAAGTCTATTCGTTAATAATGGAAGGTTAAACATATTTTGAAAGATGTTAATTACATTGCAAGTATCAAATTATTCAGTGTTTTATAAGACTAATATTCAAACTTGTAAACCATTTAAAGTTATAATTCTTGAAGATATACTAGTTTGAAAGATTTTGCACATAGGTGTCAGTGTGTTGGGGGAAGCAGGTGGGAGTAACAACTATTGAGTTGAATATAAATAGCATATTACTTGCACCATCTTGGTTCTTCTATTGATTCTCAAAGCAATTTACTCTCAACCTGATTTTGTTCCATGTCAATTTACTTTGATATTGCTCCTCACCCCAGCTACCACCCCCTCTACTCCACCCTGCCAAAGAGTCTAGCTTGCTGCTTAGTAAAATCAACTTCCCATTCTCATGTGCTCATACCCACTGGATTTATTTCAGCTAAGTTCTAACCCACAGAAGATGACACATTCAATTTTAAAACTGAAGGGAAATTTGAGAAGAAGAAAAAAACACATTTATTTGAAATTCTAATTTTTTTGAATTGAGAAACAGAGTAGCTAATTCAAATACTTCAGATATGGGGTTGTTGACCCTGACAAGAATTCTAAAGCTCCTACCTCTGTCTATTCAAATATAGATTTCACTGTGGCATTCATTTTCTTTGGGATTTGATCATCTGTTTAAACTTTTCACTTTAAATAAATTACAAATACAAAAATCGAAATTTGACTAAATAGTGTGTTGTTGTTGTTGTTGTTGGTAAGTGCCATAGAGACGTTTCCAACTCATAGAAACCCTATATATCAGGGTTTGGAAACTTTTTTTTTTTTTTTTTTTTTTTGCCAAGGGCTATTTGGGTATTATAACATCATCCACAGGCCATACAAAATTATCAATTTCAAAATTAGTCTACTATATTTGTTCAAACATTTATTTAGCTCACCTCTAATGTGATGGCTAGAACTGCAGTTGCCTTGGAAGGGCCAGACCAAATGATTTCACAGGCCTTATGTGGAGTGTGGAGTCCTGGTGTGGCACTGTGGGTTAATGCACCAGACTGCAAAGCCGTTTGAACTGCAAGGTCGGCAGTTCAAGCTCACCAGCTTCTCCTCAGAAACCCTATACAGGGTCGTTATGGGTCGGAACCAACTCGACGGCACTTAACAATAACAACAACATATGGAGTGTGGGATGGATGCCCCCCAGTCCTGAAGTGTATAGAGTTTCCAAGGATGGATCACAAGGAGCCATCTACCTTGTGATTTACATTCCATGGCTTATCCTACATCTTGTTGTTGTTGTTGTCAGGTGCCATCGAGTTGACACCTCTGCACAACATAACAAAACACTGCCCAATCCTGTGCCAACCTCACTATCATTGCTATACCTAAACCCATTGTTGCCTCCCCTATACCAATCCATCTCAATGGGGGTCTTCCACATTTCTTCTGGCCCTCCACTTTACCTATCATGATATGCTTCTCCAATAACTGGTCCTTCCTGATAATATATCTAAAGTATAAGAGACAAAGTCTGACTATCCAGCTTCCAAGGAGTATTCTGGCTGTCCTTCCAACAAAGATTTGTTTGTTCTTTTGGAAGTCTATGGTACTTTTAGTATTCTTCTCCACAACTATAACTCAAATGCCTTACTCTTTATTCACTGCCCAACTCTGACATGCATATAAGGATATTGAAAATATCATGGCTTAGGTCAAACCTTAGTCTTCAAACTAACATCTTTGCTCTAAAATACTTTAAAGAGGTCATGTGCAGCAGATTTGCCTAATGCAATACATCGTTTGATTTATTGGCTGCTGTTTCCATGAGTGTTGATGGCTGATCCCAGAAAAATGAACTCTTTGACAACTTCAATATTTTCTCGATATGTATGGATATTGTTTAGTGGTCCAGCGTTGAGGATTTTTGTTTTCTTTACTTTGAGGTGCAAGTCATACCAAAGCTGTGATCTTTAATCTTCCTCAGTAAGCATTTTAAGTCCTCTTCACTCTCAGCAAGCAAAGTTGTATCATCTGCATATCGCAGGTTGTTTATGAGTGGCAGCTTTGTGGACTATTTTATACCAATTGACCAGTGTCCCCCAAGACAATGGATCTGAGTCCCCAGCCCCAGAAACTCATTTCTTGAAGGAATTTGGCAATGTTTAAGAATTTTTCATAATTTTTCTTCCCAAATGCTCCACCACACTCATGGATATATATGCAGCAAAGGTAAATGCCCAAGTAAAACTATCCTATGTCAAACCTTTAAATTTTTGTACCAAAAGGAAATGGTTAATGTTCAACCATTTCAAGAGATACCATATGAACAAGAGCCAATGATACTCAGAGAGGAAGTCCAAAGTGCATTGAAAGAAGTGGCAAAGAACAAGGCACCAGGAATTGATGGAATAAAAATTGAAATCTTTCAGGAAAGTGAGGCAGCACAGGAGGCACTCACTCATCTCTGCCAAGAAATTTGGAAGACAACTGTCTGGCCGACTGATTGGAAGAGATCAATGTTTGTGCCCATTCCAAAGAGAGGTGACCCAATGGAATGCGGAAATCATCGGACAATCTCTTTGATATCTCAAGCAAGCAAAGTTTTGCTCAAGGTAATACAGAAACGGCTACAATCATACATTGACAGAGAACTTCCAGAGGTTCAAGCTGGATTCAGAAGAGGCCGTGGAACGAGAGATATCATTGCTGATGTCCGATGGATCTTGGCTGAAAGCAGAGAATATCAGAAGGATGTTTACCTGTGCTTTATTGACTACGCAAAGGCTTTCGATTGTGTGGATCATGACAAGCTATGGACAACATTGAGAAGTATGAGTATTCCAGAACACTTAATTGTACTTCTAAGAAATCTGTACCTAGATCAAGAAGCAGTTGTTCGAACAGAACATGGGAACACTGAATGTTTTAAAATTGGGAAAGGTGTGAGACAGGGTTGTATTCTTTCACCATATTTCTTCAACCTGTATGCTGAGCAAATAATACGAGAAGCTGGGTTCTATGAAGAAAAACGTGGCATCAGGATTGGAGGAAGACTCATTAACAACCTGCGATATGCAGATGATACGACCTTGATCGCTGAGAGTGAAGAGGACTTGAAACATTTACTTATGAAGATTAAAGAGCACAGCCTTCGATATGGATTACATCTAAATGTCAAGAAAACAAAAATCCTCACCACTGGACCAATAAACAACATTCTTATCAATGGAGAAAAGATTGAAGTTGTCAAGGACTTCATTCTTCTTGGATCAACTATCAACACTCACTGAAGTAGCAGTCAAGAGAGATCAGACGACGTATTGCACTGGGCAAATCTGCTGCACAGGAACTTTTTAAAGTGTTGAAGAGTAGAGATGTCAGCTTGAAGACTAGGGTGCACCTGACCCAGGCCATTGTGTTTTCAATAGCCTCATATGGATGCGAAAGCTGGACAGTGAATAAGGAGGATCGTAGAAGAATTGATGCCTTTGAGTTGTGGTGTTGGAGGAGAATACTGAAAGTGCCATGGACTGCCAAAAGAACCAATAAATCTGTTTTGGAAGAAGTGCAGCCAGAGTGCTCCTTGGAGGCCAGGATGGCTAAACTTCGTCTCTCCTACTTTGGACATATTGTCCGGAGGAAACAATCGCTGGAGAAGGATGTCATGCTGGGTAGGGTGGAGGGTCAGAGAAAAAGAGGAAGACCCCCAATGAGATGGATCAGCCAGGTGGCATCATTGATGGACTCAGGTGTGGCAGCGGTAGTGAGGTTGGCCCAGGATCGAAAATTGTTTCGTTCTGCTGTGCATAGGGTCGCTATGAGTCGGTTCCGACTCGATGGCACCTGACAACAACAACAACAATGTCAAACCTTTATATATTTGTGGGTATACTCCTCTCTCTTTCTCTCACCTGTTCACTAGGTGTATATTTATCCATGTATCTACCTGGAGATTACTGTTATTGAAGGATTATGTATATATAACAGTGTTTATTCCTATTCTCTGTAATGTTTAAATTCCTCCCCATGTCTTCCCCTGCCTTCATCATTCTTCTGCCAACATCCCCATTGTTGTGTATAGGCTTCCCCATAACACAAGTTAATAAGTGTCTACCCTTCCTTTTCATCTCTGGTAACCATCAAAGAATGTTTATCTTAGAATGAAAACCTTTTTCTTGACTTTTTACCATAGTAATCTCATATATTATTTGTCCTTTTGTGATTGACTAATTTCACTCAGCATTATATCCTCCAGGTTCATCCATGTGAGGTTTTTTACAGGTCCATTTTTATTCTTCAATGTTGCATAGTATTTCACTAGGTGTATGTACCAAAATTTGTTTACCAATTCTTATGTTGATGGGCATTTAGACTAACTCCATCTTTTTGCTACTATGGATAGTGCTGGGATGAACATTGTTGTTTGTTATTGTTAAGTGTTTTCAAGTTGGTTCCAACTCACAACAATACTGTATAGGATTTCTGAGGAGCAGCTGATGGACTTGAAGTAGTGGCCTTGTGGTTCGCACTCCAATGCTGATCCTACAGTGTCCCACCAGAAGTTCCAGGGATATGCATAAATCTATGGCACTGTGGGTTAATGCGCCAGACTGCAAAGCTGTTTGAACTTAAGGTCGGCAGTTCAAGCTCACTAGCTGCTCCTCAGAAACCCTATACAGGGTCGCTAGGGGTCAGAATTGACTCGATGGCACTTAACAACAACAACATTCATATAATAGCTCTTATTTCTTGAGAATGTATACCAAGTAGATGAATTGTTGGCACATATGGTATTTCTGGTGTGGTACTGTGTGACAATGCACTGCACTGCAAGGTCAGTGGTTCAAATTCACCAGCCACTCCTCGGAAACCCTATTAAGGGTTGCTATGTGTGGGAACCGACTCCACAGCACTTAATGGTGAACCAAGATGGTGTCATTTCTATTTCCAACATTTTGAGAAAGCATTATACAGTTTTGCAAAGTGGTTGCACCATTTTATAGTCCCACCAGTAGTATGGGAAGGTTGAAGTCTCTATATACCCTTGCCAGCATTTGTTGTTTTCTGAACTTTGTTGCTAATGCTGGGGTGAGAGGATAAATCATTGTTTTGACTAACATCTCTCTATTGAATAATGATCATGAGCATTTTTTCATATGTTTTCTGATTGCCTATAAGTCTTCTCTGGTGAAGTGTCTGCTCATGTCCTTTGCCCATATTTAAACTAGATTTTTTGTCTTTTTTTTTAATTGAGATGCTGAAGCTTTCTATAATTCCAGAGATTAGTCATTTGTCTGATATGACATAATCAAGAAATTTTTCCTAGTCTGTGGTTTCTCTCAAATTGCTATCTTTATTGTTGTTGTTAGGTACCATTGAGTATGTACCGACTCATAGCCACCCTATGCACAATAGAACAAAACACTGCTTGATCCTGGGCCAACCTCACTATTGTTGCCACGCTTGAGCCCATTGATGCTGCCACTTTGCCAATCTATTTCGCCGGGGTCTTCTTTTTCTCTGACACTCCACCTTACCAAACATGATATCCTTCTCCAATGACTGGTCCCTCCTGACAATATGTGAGATGAAGTTTGGCCATCCTGGCCTTAAGGAGCACTCTGGCTGCATTTCTTCCAACACAGATCTGTTGGTTCTTTTGGCAGCCCATGGCACTTTCAGTATTCTCCTCCAACACCATAACTCAAAAGCACCAATTCTTCTATGGTCTTCCTATTCAATGTCCAGCTTTCACATGCATATGAGGTTATTGAAAATACCATTGCCATAGGTTTCAGAATTTCAAAAGGACATAGGATTTTTATTTTACTTAATTCAAATCCACTCAATTTCAAAAGCTCTTTCTAGAGAAGACTCTTGTACAAATGGGAAAAAGGGATTTCAACCACTTCCTGATTTCTTCCCCAAAACCCATACCCGCACATAAACACACAATTCATTTTTGCTTCTTAGGCAATCTACCCTAAGAACAAAGGAAGGGACTCCCTTGCCCTACTACAAAAATCAAAACATTTTCTCTGATATTTTAAGTATTTTTCACATCTAATATTCAGAGATAATCTGATCCTTTGCTCACCCTCACAGAGACACTATTTTATACATGATCATTGATGGGACTATCTCTTCCTATTCTTCCTTCATCCAGGTGTGTGTGATGATTATCATAGCTGAGTTAAGTAAAATCATGTTATGCTTCCAATAACAGTTCTTCACCCAACTGCTGAGCTCTTGTTGTTTTATGTCATACATTTATCTTGGTAATGACTCTCATACTGCCACCCACCTCATCACTTTCTAAGGTAGGCAATTTTCCTGCATTCTAAGCACATGCCTAAACTACCCAATTTATACTGACTTGGTCTGTTGACATTGGTTTCTTTTTAGTCATTTTCTTTTATGACTCAGACATTTATCACTATCTGGTACCATCTTATTAGAATCAGAATGAATCCAGCTTACAATTTTTTAAGGGCTTGGTGGATTTTTTTCCTGACTTTGTAAAATGCACTTTCTGCTAACATTTTACCATTCATTAGGCGAATAATAAAATGAAAGTATTGTGGTGAAAAACCTGAAGTTGTAACTCCCAACATCAACATCAACTTTATCCTTTGCTGTAAACGATTGTAGAAATCTGGAGTCAGACAGAACCTTAGAAATCATGTATTTCCAATCTGTCATCTTGTGAATGAGAAAGCTAAACTCAACCAGAGTAAATCTCTAAGGTAATTAAATGCTAAAATGTTAATTTGGAGCAGAGGCCAGGTCTTTTGTTGTCCATTTCTAAATATGTTTAATGTGTTCTTTCTTATGGTTGTCATATAAAGTAAATGCAATTTACCCACTTTATATTTTCACTTTTTTTTAGTTATGCATCTTTAGGAGTAAGTTTAACCACATAAATTACATGTTGATTTTGTTGTTAAGTATCATTGCACCATTTCCGACTTACAGTGACCCCATATAGAGTTTCCAAAGTTCAAGTGGTGAGTTTGAACCACCAATCATGAAATTAAACCAATTTTACTGTCCATTGCTTATCCTTTAGAACCACACTAGACTGTACAATAAATATAAAGACAAATGGTGTCTACAAATGGCCATGAAGAACTTGTAAAATCTTGAGGCTTAGTTGGTACCAATGTAATTATTTAAACAGAAGATTCTCATAAAAGAATAAAAAGCAATTAAGATTGGTGCAAGTGATTGCAACTAATGTCAGAAAACAAAATATGTATAAATTGTTGAACGGAAAATGAATTTCTTCTTTATAGAACTGGGTTCTATGAAGAGTGAGGTGAGGAAAGCAGTGCCATGGGGAAGGAAACACACCCAGTTTTTAGAAGCTTAAGTGATAGAGTTGTTACAGAGAGAAACATGAGGCCTGTGCCTACTGGTAAAGGCAGATCGTTTTTAGGGATATTAACGTAGGCTTTGTTCTTGTCTGTACAACCTTTAAACATGATTCTATTGACCTTCCCAGAAATTAAGTGACCTATCTTATATCATTTAATAAATGTCTCATAAGATATTATCTAATAAAAGGGCTAATATTTCTTGAGAGATTATTATGTGCCTGGCACTATGGTGATGTATTTAAGCACATTTTCATATTCAAATATTTTAAAATTCAAATAAGATATTTTTTAAACTCCATTTTAGAGAGAAGATGAAAACTTACAGATATTAAATAGCTTGTATTGCCTGAGGTTCTATATATGCCAAAATAGATGGATTCAGTCCAGGCTCTCATATGGATCATGTCTCCAAAATGACTAGAAAGTGTAGCAGCAGATGGGTAAATTTGAGACAAAGATATCTGTAAGCACCAAAGATCATAGCTAAGCTAACAGAGCCAAAAGAGAAAAGAAACTGAGAGGAAAAGGCTAAGAGTTAGTGACCTTGTATAAATATGGATGATAATAAGTCAGGTGTTAAGTGACTATTGTGGACAGAACAGGAATATCCATTGCTTGACTTTATTGGCCTTTGAACACTTGGTAAATTGGTAATTCCAGTTGGTATAGCAGTCTAGTGTCTGGTAGATAGATTAACAACTCTCATCAGTTCTGATTTCAAGGCTCAGGAATTATTTAAATTAGAACACTAAGGTTTGAATTCTACTCTTTTATGATATATTAATGACCCCAATGTTTCTCTTTTCATATTTTAGGGCAGCACTTGCTGCTACTGCTTCAGCAGACATTGTAAACATTGGCAGTAGGCATTGAAGATGCCTATAAGATGTGGGGAATCATGGGTGTGGCAAGCATACTGCATAGCAGAATGCTGTTTTGTTTTTGTTTTTGTTTTTTTTCATTACTAACATGAGTAATGACAGGTTTCAAGCCCTCAGTTTTGACTTAGTAGCTTTCTCCCTAGCAGTGCTTGGATTTTGGTGTCAAAGTACACTAATTAGGCAAACATTTCTATTAAAAATAACACATCATGATAAAAGATTATTAGAGAGTTAATCAGTCTTACAAGATATTGAGTACTACATAAAGGATCATATTTAGAAATTTCAGTAAAGAATTCTCAACTTCTCTACATGGCCATTTTTCATGGCTTTTCTCTGTTGTATTTAGACTTAATTATCCAAGGATTGAGTCCTGGTGTGGCACTGTGGGTTAATGCACCAGATTGCAAAGGCATTTGAACTACAAGCTCGGCACTTCAAGCTCACCAGGTGCTCCTCGGAAGCCCTATACAGGGTCGCTATTGGTCAGAATGGACTCAATGGCACTTAACAACAACAACAATCCAAGAATTAATAGCATTTTTAATGTATAGCAACTTGTACCCCTACAATTAATTCATAACTTAATTTTATGTTTTGAGAGGCATTCAGTTCTTTGTTTTATAAGCTGATACAATAGTCTTTAATACACAAAAATTTTGTTGTCACTTTGCTGTCACAATCTTGATGTTTTTGGTAAACTATGCCATGCTTGCCCTTCGTTTAAACATTTCTGTCTTTTGGTAGCTACTTGCACCAATCTTTTTTTGTGTATGGTTTGAGTAACACTCATTTGTGAATGAAAGGCAGCTATAGCAATAGGAAGAAATGATGAAGCAAAAGAACAGCAGAAAGCAAGCAAGCTTTGCCTGAGTTCCAGTAGATTGGAAGGAGTCCACCCATCCAAGAAAGTTTTCTTTGAATTGATTGGTTGTTTATAGTAGACCTCATCATGTTGCCAAACCAAAATCATTGTAGTCAATCACAGAGACAGAAAGAGATCCAATCCAAGCTTTGTTAACAGAAAGCCAGCAGTGTTGAGGACGGAAAAATAATTTCTCAAAACCATCGTGCCCATTATGAAGAAGAGGCACATAACATAAGGTAAACTACATTTGGAAGTACACTTAATCTGTTTTAACATCGGGATAATATTCTTAGTGTCCCCTACTCACCGAGGCACCGTGCGAGATGGACAATGTGTTGGATCCCGGATCTCCTCGCTGATCTCAGGGTTCCCAGAGGTAGCAGGGATGCTCACTCTAGCCAGCAAGTTTAAGTGGGATGTTGGTCTCTAAGGGTCCCTCTCAGCAGCTACAGAGTCCGACTCCACCTGGAGCGTATCCCTGAAAGACAAGCTGCTCGTCAAAAAGATTGCAGAACTTGAAGCGAATTATCCTGTACCTGTAAAGTGCAATTTCCCGACCCCAACAAACTCCACTGCTTCTAGCTGACTGTGTCCCCAGATGACAATTACTACCAGGGTTTCAGTTTGAAACTGAAGTTCCTGACACGTACAACATGGTGTCCCCCAAAGTGAAGTGCTTGACCAGAATGTGGCAGCCCAACATCACAGAGACAGGAGACGTCTGTCTGAGTTTACTGATGGAACATTCGATTGACAGCACTGACTGAGCTCCCACAAGAACACTAAAGGATGTTGTTTGAGGATTAAACTCTTTATTTACTCATCTTCTGAATTTCGATAGTCCATTGAATATTGAAGCAGCAGAATGTCATTTGTGGGACAGGGAGGACTTCTGAAATAAAGTATAATACTACATTAACTGTTACACCAGATGATACAAAGAGAGACCTGAAGGACCAGGGATTGTGTGCCTGTAATGTAACCACCAAGAGCGAGTCCCTCCTTCCCACCCTCACGGGCCCTTTCCACCCCGCCAGGCTGTCAGCTCAAGACCAAGTTGTGCTGAAGAAGAACCGCTCCACAACTGCCCATTTGAGTCGGAGACGTTAACACACATACAGCAAGAAAATGTATCGTGGGTTCTAAAGAGCTGTCTGCTTACCTTAACATGTTTACTCTTTTTGAAGGTGTGTGGTACAGGCTGTTGGAATTCTTACAAAGTTTTAATGAACTCAAAATCAAGGCTAAACTTTGCTGACCACTTCAAATGCACCATGCTGCACAGATGATGCTAATGGCAAATTCAGTGTGATCTGCAGATTAACATTAGTAACGTGCTGCAAACTGTGCTTGGGTTCTGCTTCTCTGGTTAGGATTCCACATTCCTCTCATGCTCTTCCCTGATGATGGTCCTAAGATCCTCTGTTCCTGGAATGTATGATTAACTACTCCCCGCCTTTTTGTTACACATCTTCTATCTTTACAGTTGTGACAATTGCAATTGGTCATGATAACAATTACTCACTATTGAATCAAAAGAATCCTATCCCCATCTCCTTTCACCAGACCCATAGAGACAAGATGAAAACTATTCAGTGGGGATTCTACCTTCCCCCCAGCTCTGAAACTAAACTCCTTCTTGAAAAATTGTAAGCCAACCACTTTGTGTCTTTATAGCACCCCCATTTTATGTAGCCAATATCTAAGCTGCCCATCCCTAACCACCCTGCGTACGGAGGGGATAGGCTTGATCCTTGATGAGAAGACTCCTGCCCTCTCAGTTGGTATTTTGACCATAAGCAAAGATCAAGTTCATCAAATTGTAACAATTTACACTTGCTTCCTATATCAAATTTCTTTCCCTTCCTCTAGTCAAGTTCTGATCATCAAGCCATCCAAGCTAGGTCAAATAATTACTAGCTGCAAGTTTGGGCATTCTTGCATGCCACTCCCCACTTCATATCAGATGGACTTTTCACTCTCAGCTGTAGTCACTACTGGCTAGGGCAGTGTTCAAGGACTCAGGAGTTCCCAAGTCTCCCTAAAATTCGGGCCAACCAGCCCTTCCTCTTTTCTCTTTCGTCTCAAGGTCGACAGGAGTCTAGGAAATATGATCGAACTCAGCCCATATCTTCATTACTGTCTTTCCCCTATTTCCACTCAGAAGTAGACAAACACATTCACCAGCAAGCTTACAAGCCTGCTCGTGTGTTCCCTTTGAGTTTCTTGGAGTGGGGTTTGTCCTGAAGGGACTTGACTGCTTGCCATGGTGGCCCCAAGGTGAACAGCTTTCTTGTTCTTGTAATAGTGAAACAGCCTTCTTTTTTATTTTTTTTTTTAACATTTCTAATTCTTTACAATACAACACAATATTAATGCAATAACAAACTTTTCTCTGGCCAAAAAATTCACCAAGATTTTATATTTATAATTACTTATGTACATGGTCATAAGGGACCAGTCACTGGAGAAGGACATCATATTTGGTGAGAGAAAAAGAGAAAGACCCCCAGAAAAATGGATTGGCAAAGCGGCAGCATCAATGGGGTCAAGCGTGGCAACAATTGTGAGGTTGGCCCAAGACCAGGCAGTGTTTCATGCTGTTGTGCATAGGGTCACTATGAGTCGTTACTGACTCGATGGCACCTAACAACAACATATACATAGACAATGAGCCCCATGGGCATTGTGGGCTAGAAATTGGGCTGCTAACAGCAAGGTCTAAGGTTCAAATCCACCAGCTGCTCCTTGGAAGAAAGACGAAACTGTCTGCTCCTGTAAAGATTTATAGTCTATGAAGCTCTATATAGGACTGCTATGAGTTAGAATCGACTCCATGGCAGTAGGTTTATATACATAGACAATTTGTGAAGGAATACATAAAAAAAACTTGTAACTCTGGTTGACTCCCTGGAAGAGAAATGAATGATTAGAGAAGGGGGCTACCATTTATTGATTTAAAACTATTCATTACAATTATTGTTCTTGTTGTTAAGTGTCATCAAGTCAGTTCTGACTCAAAGCATCTCTAGATAGGGTTTCTGAGGAGCAGCTGGTGGCCTGAACTACCAACCTTGTGGTTCACAGTCCAGTTCTTATCCTACAGTACCACACCAGGAGTTGATTCATTATAATCTTGCCTATTAAAATGAAATCAAACCAGTTTCTTTTCTTTATTGAAAAATGGTTACCATGTTTGTCTGGTTTACTCTTGCTGCTAGTGTGTATGGTGTGCACTTATCCACCTTGGTATGTGTCAAAGACAGTTACGAAGATATAGAGCATAGGAGCGAAGGAGAGCAGAATCTATCAGAATAATTGTCCCACCACATCTCCCTCAGATGTCTAAGATTGTGTTTGGCTAGAGACTACTCGTTGATGTGGGTTTAAACATGAATTTAAGATAAACTATCTTGTATTATTGATCTTCCAAATCTATTTGTTTAGAGTAGAAAATTAAAATATATGGGTGAAAAGAAGAAATGTTACCCAGGTACTCAAAGATCACTGTTGTTATACAAAATATATCTATATATGCCTGTATTGGCTGTTTTTCTGTTTTTATCTATTTATATATAAAACTCTATGTGTGTATGTGCTCACATTAAATTCCCTCTAATTTAATGAATGGATTCCTGGTGTGGCACTGTGAGTCAATGAACTGGACAGCAAGGTCAGCTTGAACTACAAGGTTGGCAGTTCAAACTCACCATCCACTCCTTGGAAGCCCTATACAGGGCTGCTATGAGTCAGAACTGACTTGACAACAACAACAATTTATAAAATTCAAATTACTTTCCCTCTGAAAGCCAAACAGATAGTATAAATGTGTACGTGAGCTAGTTATAAGATGAATTAGAGAGTAGTGAGGATTATGCAAACCTGGAGAGTTTGTATTTTGTTTAAAGATACTCAGTTTTAATAATGGATGGCCAAATATAACTGGATTTAGCTTGTGGGTCCACAGTTTATTTCACAGGAAGTAACCAAGCTGGACAGTGAATAAGGAATACTATAGAAGAATTGATGCTTTTTAGTTATTTAGTGTTGGAGGAGAATATTGAAAGTGCCATGGGTTGCCAAAAGAACCAACAGATCTGTGTTGGAAGAAGTGCAGACAGAGTGCTCCTTGGAGACCAGGATGGTCAAACTTCATCTCTTATACTTTGGACATATCGTTAGGAGGGCCCAGTGGCTGGAGAAGGATATCATGTTTGGTAAGGTGGAGGGTCAGAGAAAAAGAGGAAGACTCCCAGCAAGATGTATTGCCAGTACCCATATGACCTAGCCTCAATGGCTTGATAATCAGAACTGGACTAGAGAAAGATTTAAAACACAATTTTCGATAAAGGAAATGAGTGTAAGTTGCTACAATTTGAAGAACTTGACCTATGTCATATAGCTCAAAATACCAATTGAGAGAGAAGGAGTCTTTACATCAAGTATCAATGCTATCCCTCTGTATACAGGGTAGAGACGGACAGGCTACCTAAAATGGGGGGCAATAAAGGCACGAAGTGACTGGCTTACAAATTTTCAAGAGGTAGTTTAGTTTAAGAGTGTGCTGGGGAAGGTAGAGTCCTTCCCCAAAACTGAATAGTTTTCATCTTGTCTAGACAGGTCTGGTGAAAAGAGATGGGAATAAGGTTCTTATGATTCAATAGTGAGTAATTGCTATCATGACTAACTGTGATTGTCACAACTGTAAAGGTAGAAGTTTTGTAACAAAAATGGGAGGGGGGGAAGTTAATCTTACAGTCCAGAAACAGAGGACCCTAGGACCATCAAGGGAGAAGAGTACACACAGAATGCAGGACCCTATCCAGAGAACCAGCAACACCAGAGATGGAGGCAGAGATGAGGACATAGAGAGAGGGAGTAACTGAGGACTCTGGGCTCACGGAAAGAGAGGGACTAGGTGCTGGCGGCCAGGAGGCAGGCTTGCAGCCAGTGCTCTTTGATTGTTTGAATTATTATGTATTCCTGAATGTTTTGTATACAACACCCACTCCTCCCCCAAAAAAGAAAAATACAGAGGGAATGGAAGCAAAGTCTGTTGAATGATGATTCACGGAGAAGATTGTAATCATGGCAGTGAAATGATGGTGTAAAGCCAATGTTCTGCCACGTAAACTATGACCCAGTTCACAATAAAAAATTTAAAATTTTTTAATTTAATATAATTTAAAAAGATATGAAAGAAAGAAAACACCAAAACGGTCACTGAAAAGACTCTGAAACTTGTTTGTTAACATACTATTGCTAAAGCAAATGGAAAAACTGATGACTTAAAATGTTGAACAGATTTCAAGGCACAGCTAGAGAAGGCAAAGTAAACTGTTGTTATTAAGTGCTGTCAAGTCAGTTACGACTCATAGCAACCCTATATAGGGTTTCCAAGGAGCAGCTGGGGGGTTTGTACAACGAACCCTGTGGTTCACAATACAGTGGTTATCCTATAGTGTCATACTAGAAAGTAAACTAGTATAATGAACTGTGCAAAGATCTGGAGTTTTAAAATCAAAAGAGAAGAGCATGAATGGCATTTCTCAACCTGAATGAACTGAAGAAAAAATTCAAGACTTGACTTGTAATATTGAAGGACACTGAATACCAACCCCAAGATCAGCAATTCAAACCCACCAATCCCTCTTAAAAACCCTGTACAGGCTCTCTATATGAGTCGGAATTGAATTAACAACACAAATCAACAGCAACAACATGGGCAAAATGTTCAATGACTTAAGACACATCAAAAGAAGATAGAAGGAATACACGGCCATTGAACTAAAAATAATTGGTCAATGTTCAACCATTACAGGAGATTTATATATGATCAAGAATGGATGGTATTGGTAGGCTGGAGGAACTGTGAGGTAAATAGCTGAGGGGAAGGAAATGGTGGTGACCATGAAAGACACCAAGTTAACAGCACTAGAAACTGAAGCATCAATTGTTCCCAGAGCAGTCTAGTAGTGGCACCAATGAAGAGGCTTTGCAGTCTTTAATGCATGTAATGGAACTGATGTGGCTCCTCTGTAAAAAATAATGGCCCAACAAACAAATATTAGGGAGCTCCTCTCCATGCTGCATTCCTTCAAGCTGGGTGTGCCAGATGTTATAATAACTGTCTTTAAAGAGAACCTCAATTACCCAGGATAAGCAAAACACTGCTTAAGAAGAAGAAGAAGGTTGGAAACCTCTCACTCCCCGACTTCAAAATTTATTACATGGCTACAGTGGTCAAAACAGCTTGGTACTGGTACAATGAAAGATACATTGATCAATGGAACAGAATTG
>NW_006408613.1:1315459-1326367 GCF_000296735.1 Chrysochloris asiatica
CCAGTTTGAGAAATGCTGAGCGTGTTCTTCCTTTTTGATTTTCTTATTCCAGATCTTTGCACATTTTATTATAATATTTGGCTTTATCTTCTCAAGTTGATCTTTGAAATTTTCTTTTCAGCTCTTGGACCTCCACATTTCTTACATTTGCTTTAGCATCGCTACTGCTAGACTCTTTTAAAATAAGAAAACACCCATCAAAGAAGTAGGGGAAGTTCATGGGGATGGTATGAAACTAACTTTAGATGAGAATGCTCCCTATAGGGTCTAGTAAGGGACTTTGGGAAAGATTGTAAACTCCAAAGTACCCAGTAAAGGGGAAATGGAGGAGGGGCTTTTTCTGAGTTAGGTTAATAAAACTCTTTGTCAAATGGTCACGCTGCATGTCTGCCCTTGTCTACGGGACTGGGTGCCCAATTTTGCAAAATTGAATAAAGAAAACCTCACTCTCATTAAAATTAGTACAGATTGGATTACTTGAGCATTTGTTAGTATAGACAACATTTCTCACAAATTTGGGGGTCCATCTGGGATTTTCTGCCCGCTTGGAGTGGCAGCCCTGGTGGAAAAGGAGACACGTCCTGCCTTGGTTTTGGTGGCCTACTCCACAGGGTTGATTGCCTACCAGCAAGAGCCAGAAAAAGACCCGAAACTGTTCAAAAGTGATCAGAATTAGTGAAAGAGACATAGAAGACTGAGAAGCGAGTAACCATGGCAGCCAGACAATCTGTGCACAATCCAGGGCAGGAAAATTGGACTGTAAATATTGCCCTTGTGGTCAGGCATTTTCGGAGGTCATTGTGTATCTGAGATGCATCTTGGATGCAAAATGAGTGCTGAGTCCCAATCTGGTTGGAGAAAGACAAAGTGAAATCTCAGGGTAGTATACAAGAAATCTCCATGAGTACCCAAACATGGGGAAATTTCAGAAGGTTGAGTATGCAAAGGAACTCGGACACCAAGACCAAAAGAAAATGGAGAATGGAATTCTAGGCCTAGGGAAGAAGGGAACAGGAGAGACTCCCACAGACATTCCTCCTGTCAGTCCTTTGGAGAGAATATTAAAGGCTTAGGGGACAATTCCCCAACTCTGGAAAAAGATAAAAATATTGCTTTTTTATTTGGCCAAAATAACTAGTCCATTCACCATTTGTGTTCTGGCCTCAATTCAGTTCCAATGAGGACTGGGTCTGCCAGACCCTAGCCCTTCATGTAAACAGTAGAACTCGGCCTTCTCAGAAGGAGATAGCCTAAGATCTTTTTTGGTCAGTAGGGGGAGTGGAATCAGTTCCAAAGATGTTCTCCCTTAAAGGATGGAGACCAAAACGAAAAGATTGAGATGATGAACTGTTAAGAAAAGCTCAGAAAGTTTTTGTAAGGAAAGAGGAGGAAAAACAGGCAGAAAGCCAGAATTATGGTATCTACTGTGAATAAAATAGAAAATTAGAGGCTAGAACAAGACCCCCTTCTTAAGGGAAGTGGAACAGTGACTACAGAGTTAGGCTTCTTCAAAGGAAAGGGAGGAGAGAGGCCTGGGCCAGGTCCCCAAGCCCACCAGCAGATGAATGTTGTGGGAAAATAGGCCATTTCAAAAGAGAATGTCCAGAGATAAAGAAGCAAAGGAAAAGATTCCCCTCATGATACTAGAAATTAACTGTTTAATCTTTTGTAATGGTATGTAATTGTAAGGTTGGGTTAGGATTAGAGAGGTCGAGGGGTAGATAAAGGTAAATATGAGACTTCTGACTGAAGAGGAAAAAGGAAAAATTCACTCGTGGATATAGATTAAAGATGGCATTAGGGGAGAGTTGGAAACTCCACTCTTGGGAGTGGAACTAAAAAGAGAAAACTGGGGGAGCTGGTCCATAGAAGACAATACCCTATCCCTGTAGAAGGGAGAAAGGGTCTGCAGCCAGTAATAAAGGGCCTTGTTGTTGTTGTTAAGTGCCATCGAGTCGGTTCCGACCCATAGCGACCCTGTACAGGGTTTCCGAGGGTGTAAATCCTTACGGGAGTAGAAAGCCTCATCTTTCTCCCGCGGAGCGGCTGGTAGTTTCGAAACGCTGACCTTAAGGTTCGCAGCTTAAAGGGCCTAGTGATTAGTTTTTTGTGTTTGGTATGGTAGTTTTCAAATATAATTCTTGCACAGACTATTTGAGTTTATAAAGCAAAATTCTGAGTTAGCACATTCAAGGTGAAATCGGGCACTGAAAAGTTGTTTTGTTCTATTTTAATATCTTTGATATTCTTTTTGCAGTAAAATGGTATAAATTAATCCATTTCAAAGGTGGTTAAGGATTTGTTTGGCTGGTGTAATAGTAATTTTCAAAATTGTACATTGCTCAAGGTTTTATCTGTGTGTTTATTTTTTATTTGTATTAATGGTTCATATCTGAGAACACAATACCATTTTAAATGATATTTGTTGTACCAACACTCTTTCTGAATTGAAAACATTTTCTCTTTTTTTGGTAAATTCGGGCCACCCTGTATGTATGCATTTCATTTTGTTACCAGAAGGAAAAGGATATTGTGCTGTGGAAGTGAGTATTGATAGCTTCCGTTCATTTGGGCAAGGTTATAATGTTTTAAAGTATGTTTAATTGACATTCCTATTTGAGAAGCTTTTAAATGAAGTACTGTATTCATGCATTAAGATAATAGAGCCAATAATGTTTCTTTTCGTTTAAAGAAATGAACAGAGTGTAGTAGAATATGTTATCCCTGAATATATTGTTAATCCCCTCAATTTTTTTGAAACTGAAGGGTCAAATGGCGTTCATTTCTAAAGAGGCACCATGCCATAGGCTCCCCTACCTGGGATCCCTGAGAAACTACGAGCTGGCCCTTTCTGCTTGGCTAACCTTCAGGTTAAAAGGACTTTTGGTCCAAACCCATTCCTTTGAATTCACTGTTCATCACTTCCAACCAGGAGACATAGTGCTGAACTAGACCTTAAAAGAGAACAGACTTCAGCCACAATGGGAGGGCCCTTACCAGGTGTGGTTGACCAATGAGACAGCTATTCAGACAGTGGAAAAGGAGTAGACTCATTGTACTCAAGTAAAGGGACCAGTGAAGGTAAAGAGGGACGCTCCCTAAGGGAAAAGTAATTACTGGTGGGAAGCAGATCCCTTGCCCAGGGAGCTCCTCAAAGTGAGCTTGACAAGAGTCTGAGAGGCTGCCTTGCTGTACTGTTGCCAGACTGTCAATTTTCCCTGGTCCCTCTCACTCTTGGGGGTCTAAAGAATTAATCCCACCAAGTCACTTCTCAGTAGACCTGGTAGAATTGGGGGCATATATTAAGTCAAAGCAAGAGTACACTTCACAAAGACAAGCAGGTCTGTCTCCCAAATGGAGCAAAAGTGGCTCTCTTAACATATTTTCATGGATATGCTTGGTTTTAGAATGAGGGATCAAGGGAAAATATCCACTGACTAGTTTTGCTATTTTCCAGATGTGTCTGATGAAAGGGGGTATGGAATAATGCTAATGAGATTGTATCATTTCAATTGTGGTATCAGTTGTGATGGTCAGAACTGTAATTGTAGAAGATATGTAACTAAAAGGAGGGAATAGTTCTTTTTCATTTCGGGAACAGATAATTCCAGGACATCAAGCAGGAAGGGCATGAGTGGAACTTGGAATCCCTGCCTGAAAAAGCAGAGACAGCAGAGATGGTGACAAAAGTGGTGACATGGAGCAGCTATGGACTCTAGGCCCAGGGACTGAATAAAGCTTGTGTGCCTAGGGGCTGGAGATTGGCTTTTGGACATATATATTTGTATCAAATATTTATGACTTATTTAATATAGGCATAGTCAGCTGTACTCTTAGGGACATTAAAATTTGATACTCTTAAAAAATAACAATAAAAGGAGCCAACAGATACAAAATAGATTTGAGAAGTATAAATGAAGATGGACCAACATGTTTAAAGAGAAAAGGGGAGAATTTGTGAGAAATAGCTGTTGGGGTGGTCCATCTTGAGAATCAAGGATATCTTGGGGGTAGCAGGTTGGCATGACAAAAGGGAACTCTGAGAAGAGGAAGGGACTAGTTTGACTTGCTAGACTCTTTTAAAATAAAAATACAGCCATCAAAGAAGTAGAGGAAGTTCAAGTGGAGGGGATGAAACTAACTTTAGATGAGAATGCTCCCTGTAGAAGCTGGTAGGGGACTTCAGGAAAGACTGTAAACTCCAAAATACCCAGTAAAGGGGAAATGGAGGAGGGGCTTTTTCTGAGTTAGGTTAATAAAACTCTTTGTCAAATGTCCATGCTGCATGTCTGCCCTTGTCTACTGGGTTGGGCACCCGATTTTGTAAAATCAAATAAAGAAAACCTTATTCTTTCTAAAATGAGTACAGATTAGATTATTTGAGCATTTGTCAGTATAGACAACGTTTCTCACAAGCCATAAAACATTCAATAGACCCTGTGAACCTGGCTGGAAACCTGGTTAGCTAGCATTGTGGCAAGACCTGGGAATTCTTGGGCCCAGAATCAGTGACATAGCCACAGAGAACTAGAGTAGAGAGTGAACCATCCAGCTGTCAAGAAGACAGGGCATATGCATAAGAACATCCACACTTGCAGAGAAAACCCACTTGACCTGGCTTCAAGGACTGGATGATCAGAGCGCAACCAGAAGAGGAAAAAAAGAATAATCTGAGACAATTTGATGAACTTGACCTACAGCTATGGATGCAGTACCTCAAAAGAGGGAACAAATCTTTACAGGGAGGATCATTCCCACCCCCTCCATACACAGAGTAAACAGGGATGATCAACTTGGACATTGGCTACCCAAAATGGGGAGGCTACAAAGGCAAGAAGTGACTGGCTTACAAGCTTTCAAGAGGGAGCCTAGATTCATAGGGTGTGGAGGAAGGTAGACTCTCCACTGAGTAGTATTCAATCTGATAGTGTGAGGCTAATGAAAGGAAATGCGGATAGGTCTCTCGTGATACAATAGTGAATAATTGTTCTCAGGACTGACTGTGAGGGTTGGAAATGTAAAGGTAGACATTTTCTTTTGTAGCAAGAGGAGGGAAGTGATTGACTTTGTAGTCTAGGAGCAGAGGTCCCTGGGACCATCAATGGAGAAGAGCAAAGAGCGGGACCCTACCCAGAGAAGCAGTGATGCCTGAGATGGAGGCAGAGACAATGACGTGGAGAGATGGAGTGGCTGGGGACTTTAGATCCAGAGAGGGAGAGGGGCTCTGTGCTGATGACCTGGGGGCAGGCATGCAGGGTATACCCTTTGGTTGGTTGATGATGCATGGAGGGGATTGTAACCATGGCAATGAAATGATATACGATAGGATCAATGTAAAGCTAATGTTCTCCCATGTAGACTATCACATAATTCACAATAAAACATTTTAAAAAAGAAAAAATAATACATTTTGTACCTGCCTGATTAACAAAAGATTTGAAGATCGAAAATATTCAGGTCCCATCCTTTTGTATACTGTTGGTGGGAATGTAATTTAATGCAGCCTTTTGAAAGGGCAAATTGATACCATCACAATGTTAATTATGCATACCCTTGAAAAAAAAAAAAGAGAGAACGTCAATTCTAACCGAGGCCCTATGCTTGTGAACACCTTGGTGGATTATTACCTGGAAACCAATTCTCAGCCAGTATTGCACATCCCGACTACATTGCAAGAGCCACTTGGTAAGCACCTCTTGGACAAGATCAACAAACATGTGGGCAAATCCACCAATCGTTTATCCATCCTCTTTCTCTTAGGGCATATGATCCAACTACAGCCATCATGGAAGCACAAGCTCTGTTAAGCACCTCTTTTGCCTTCTTTACTAAAATGTCTCAAGACTGACAGTAATGTAGTAGTCTTCACAACAGAAGTTTTAGTGTTGATAACCATGCTACCAATGATTCCACAGACCAGGAAACAGCACCTTCATGCCTTTTTGATATTTTTGGCCATCTTTCATCTTAGTGTCTAAAAAAAAAAACAGGCCATGTAACAGAAATCTATCTTGTCCATCTCTATGCCAGTGTTTATGCTCTCTTTCATCATCTTTATGGAATGCACCATTGCAACTTTGTCTCCTATCTACGTGCTCACTAAAGTACAAGGAAAACTTGGAGACTTTTGAAGAAGTAGACAAGCCAATGATGGAGCATGTACAAATTCATCTGCAATTAATAACTGGATCCAAGGACCATGAACTGGACCCTCAAAGGTATAGAAACTAAATGATTAAGTGACACCGAATTGTAAAGAATCTCTTGAAAGATTGAAAATGTAATCTAGGAGATGGCACTATTGCAGTATTAATTAATACAGATTTTCTTCAATTTATGGAATCATTCCATTTTGTGGATTTATACAGCTTTGTATGAATTTCTTACACATTCCTAATACTTTGATGGATAACCAATAACCGTTTTAACAGAGAAATGGACTGTTCAGTGCTTGCCTTGCAAATACTCAAGAAAACTTGCACCTTAGTGGACTAATTATTCATAAAAATCAGCAGGCAAAGCATATGGCTGAAAACAAATGGATTGGAATCCTTAGGTCCCTTCCTTCATCTTGCATAGACAGGTGATGAACTTTCTCAGTGAGGCCTCTGCAAAAGTTCCCTGGTATATTCACTAGAGAAACTGAATCAAAGAGGCTATTGATTAGAGGATTCCAGGTATGGTGGAGGTTGGAGCTGAGGTTTAGGGACTGGAAAGTAGAAGCTCCAGTCCCTCTTCCCACTTTCCTCTAGCTACTGCCAGACAGAGGATTAAACCCTTTTTAGGTGTTCAGTAACTGTCACAGATACTGATATTTGCTGATTTCCCCCACTGTAAAAAGTGGCTCACTGCCTGAGAATCTCATCTCTCTACAAATCCTACCTCTTGCATGCAGTCAGTTTAGGGTAACTCATTGTGAAATATGTTGTATGTACTATATGAAATATATATATAAACCTTAATAACAACATCTAAACCCCTATGGTCACCACCACACAGCTGAAGAATTACAGCATTAACTATATATTAGAAGCCCTCTGTATAATCCTCTCTCATTTCAATCATCTTTCTTTTTTGTCTCCATTCCACCTTTTCTTATTTTTATGTTAATGAACACTTGTTTTTCTTTGAAGGAGCCCTGCTAGTACAGTGGTTAAGTGCTCAGCTGCTTACTGAAAGATGTTCAGTTCAAGTCCATCAGGTCATTCTCTGAGAAAAAGAAGTGAAAATGACTTCCATAAAGATTACAGCCTTGGAAACCCTATGGGGCAGTTCTCTGTCCTGTAGGGTCACAATGAGTCAGAGTTGACTTGAAGGTGATGGGTTTGGGTGTTTATTTTTGTTTGGTTTGCTTTTCTTTATGGTTTTAGCACATGTATTGTTTTATTGTATAAAGCTGATTAAGAAGTCAAGCCTGACTAAAGAAAGGGTAACTTTGTGACTACTAGATGAAGGCTTCCAAGAGACAAAGGGATGAACATAGTGTCTGAGTCTTTATCTGGCTTCACCTTTCTAAGAGTTTACAAGAGCCCCCTCTGGGCAAGTTAGTGGACAGGGCTACGAGTGGGACCAGGCTTACCCTGGTCAGAGCATCTGCCAAGGCCTAGAATGAAGGTCAGAGACTAGGTGTGCTGCGGAAATATGGTTAGTGGAGGCCTCAACTGCTCTATGTCTTCTGCTTCTAGCACTCAGAAATAGGTCAAAGCAAAATACTTCTGTGTGGTGAAAAGAATGTCTCAACTGATCTAAGGAACAAAAAGGGAGAATAGGAGCTTTAGTGCATGGTCAAGAAAAGCTAAGTACAGATAGGATCTAGGCTGATATCACCTGCACATGTCCTTTGGTTAAAAGCACAGCATATACAATTTTGTAATAATAGTAAATACTGCAAAAAAAAAAAAAAAATGTATTCTGTAACATGGATAGATATGAATGCATGTATGGGTTAATGGGTCAGACTGCAAAGCCATTTGAACTACAAGGTTGGTGGTCCAAGCTCACCAGTTGCTCCTTGGAAACCCTATACAGGGCCGTTTTGGGTCAGAACCAACTCGACAGCACTTAACAACAACAGAAACTACCATCACACTGATTCTGATTCATAAACAGTTTCTGAGATTATTTATCTTTATGAAACCAGATGGAATCATCCTTCGCCCAAGAAATGACTGGTGGTTTCAAAATTCTGACCTTGTGGTTAAGAGCTCAATGGCTAACTTAACAGTGTCACCAGGGCTGCCATAGAGTCAATTCGAACTCCATGACCCAGTAGGACAGAGTGAACTGTTCCATAGGGTTTTCAAGGCTGTAAATCTTTTTGGAAACACACTGCTTCATCTTTTCCCCATAAACCACCTGGTGGGTTTAATCCAACAACCTTTAGGTTAGCAACCCAGCACTTAACCCACTGCTGTACCAGAGCTCCTTTGGTAGATCTAGGCATATGTATAAACACATTTATGTGCACTGCATATAGAGTGACATATATAACAAACTGCTCAGATACGTACTCTTCTAGATATATAAAAATCTCTCAGGATTGGATTACTGGCTCAGGGCTTTGTGACCATAATGTCTAGAGACAGCTTAGTCAATTGGTATAACATAGTTCAAAAACATAATGTTCTATATCCAAGTTTGATGAGTGGTGTCATTGGTCTTAGAAACCTGCAACTGGCATTCTAAGATACACCTATTGGTTTCTACTCGTGTGGAGTAAAAGAGAGTGACAGAAATCAAAGAATCAAACAAAAAACCAATCCATGGTACTGGTGGCTGTGTGCCGTGGAGTCGGTTCCGACTCATAGTGACCCCGTACAGGGTTTCTGAGGCTGTAAATCTTTACGGAAGCAGAACGCCTCATCTTTCTCCCTCGGAACAGCTGGTAGTTTCGAACTGCTGACCTTGTGGTTCGTAGCCCGATTCGTGACCACTACACTACCAGAGCTCCTTATCCATGGTACTACTAGCCCATAAAAACTATAAACACTTCAAATCTGATATTAGAAACTAGATGTTGCCCAGTAACCAATACTTAACATCCTGAAAAGTGCCACAATTGAAGGTCCCAGATGGATGGAAGAAAAATGTAGAACTCATTCCTTAAAAATGCCAGACCTACTGGACCAAAAGAGACTAGAGGAACCCCTAGAGAATATTGCCTTAAAACAGCTTTTGAATGTGAAATTTAAGCTAGTTCTGTGGGTCACCTTCAGACAAATAATAGATTGGCTTACAAAATAAACAGTCTTACCCATGAATAATGTGCTTCCTCAAACAATGAACTGTATGAGAACAAATGTTCAACATTTAAAACAAGGTGAGAAGACAAGGAGGGGAAGAGATGCTAGATCAGGAGAAACCAAACAAACAGAATGGAGCTAATGATGATGAGGACACATTGTAAAAATTGTAACCAATGTCATAAAACAGTTTGCACAAAAATTGTTAAAAGGGAACCTAATTTGCTGTATAAGCTTTTGCCTAAAATACAATAAAATATTTACATATATATATATATATAATATATATAAAATTTATATATATATATATATATAAAGAACGGATAGTATTTAAGGAAGAAACACAAGCTACAATGAAGGAGTTAATGAAAAACAAGGCTCTAAGAATTGACGGAATATCAATTGAGATGTTTCAGCAAATGCATACAGTGAGGAAGTGTTCACTCATCTATGTCAAAGAATCTGGAAGACACATAGGTGGCCAACTGACAGGAGGGCATTTATATTTGTGTTCATTCCAAAGAAAGACGATCCTACATAAAATAGAAATTATTGAAAAACATTATTAATATCACACACAAGCAAAATTTTGCTAAAGATGATTCAAAAATGATTGAAGCAGTACATCAACAGGGAACTGCCAGAAATTCAAACCAGATTCAGAAGAAGATATGGAAATTGGGATATTATTGCTGACATCAGATGAAACTTGGCTGAAAACAGAGAACACCAGAAATATATTTACCTGTGTTTTATTGACTATGCAAATACATTCAACAGTGGAGATCATAATAAATTATGGATAACACTAAGAAGAATGGGGACTTCTAGTTCTGGTGGCAGCTGAGGCAGAGTCAGGTAGGACAGGCTCTGTGGGGGAGGAACTGAAAATCCAGAGAAGCTGCTTTCGTGGAATAGCACCAGAGCTCTGGATCTAGCATAAGGTGTGGGGGGCATCAGTTTCCCACACAAGCTAGTGAAAAAATCATGGTATAAAGGAAAATACTGTGATTTAGGAAGCACTCTAGACATGATACTCCTTCTGCAGCCATCCTGCCTGGGCAGAATTCAGAAGGTGGGGCTACAACCAGACCTGCACAGGGAACCAAAACTAAAAGCAGTGCAGTGACATTTGCAAAAGGAGGTACAGGGGGGATTCTACACATTTTTTCATCCTTTTCCCTGTCCCAACTTATTTGCCCAGCCCAGACGCCTTCAGGCAGGAGTGTGCACACCTCCCATCCCCAAAAAATCCTGTACTGAGCCCACAGTTTTCCCAGAGCACAGAGAGAAAGACCCATATGGACCAAAGGGCAAATTCTTTGGCAGTTGCTTATGATGTCAGCCTCTGGGGGGCAGCCCTAAAATTAACTTTTGTGGGACCCCTTACTCGGCATATCCAGCAAGGAGAAAGGAAGCCTGTCAGGCATGACAGACAAACTATATGAACAATCTGTAAAACCCCAACATAAAAGGATGGAACTATCTCAAGAATTACGCTGTGCACACACAGATACCTAACTGACTTTCAGAGACAAAAATAGTAGACAATCTTTCTTCCATTAAAGTTTCAATATCTATGCACCTCTATGGTGGTGACTAGAGGAGGGCCCTGACCAAGCAGACACCACCACCCACTGCTGGAGGCCTCTACAGAGCACACACA
>NW_006408613.1:1329859-1332573 GCF_000296735.1 Chrysochloris asiatica
GTGGTATTTTCAATCACCTTACAAGCATGAAAAAACTAGACAGTGAATAAGAAAGATTGCAGAAGAATTGATACCTTTGGATTACGCTAAGAGTGAAGAGTACAATGGACATCCAGAAGAGCAAACAAATCTGTCTTGGAAATACAGACAGAATGCTCCTTAGAAATGGGGATGATGAAACTTCATCTCACGTACTTTGGACATGTTGTCGAAAAGGACCTGTCCTTGGAAGAAGGACATCATGTTTGGTAAAGTAAAGGGTCAGTAGAAAAGCGAAAGACCTCAAGGATAAGGATTATACAGTGGCTGCAACAATAAACTCAAACATAGCAACATTTGTGAGGCTGGCTTAGAATTTAGCAGTGTTTTGTTCTTCTGTTCATACGGTCATTGTGAATCAGAACCAAGTCTAACAACAATCATTATTGAGAGTTAATTTTGCATGACGTGAAACATGATAGCTATTCAAAATAAATGTCTTCTAATACCAGAAATACCATCAGGAACCTATCTTTGAAATTTATAAGGAATGATGTTTAGTTTCTAAGTATATGTTTTATAATTGGCCCATAATAATTGAATCATGGGACGGTCTAATCAAGATTGTATGTCAAGTCCTATATGATAGAAAATTATGAAGTGCAGTCTTTGATCTTAAAAATTTATGTTCTGTTTAACAAAAATCACTATCTGCATCAGCAGAAAATGATAAATGTCAAATTAATAACATCCAATTAGTGCAATAGGATTCAGAGGGAAGAAAGATTACATCTTAACTGGGAGGATAGAGGAAAAGAAAAAAATCTGAATTTGACCTGGAATTGGAAGCTGGCTACAATGTGGATAGTTAGAAAGGGAGTGGAAAGATAAAGGAGGAAGAATGAAAAAGTTCAGATGGTTCAAGAACCAGGAGATGGAGATGGCCTGCCGAACAGCCAGTAAGAAACCAGAATTGAAACAGAACATACTAGGTGCCAAAGTACAAGTTGCAAGCAACATACAGTGTTCTGTTTTGCTCCATGTTCTATTTATTCCTAACAAAATTTCCTTCAGAAATCAAGTTCTCTTTCTCTAGGTTTGAGGCACTTCCTGCTCATTTATTCTTTGAGACTTAAAGAATACATACCCTTGGAGTCTTGGTATGGTGTTGTAGGACTGCTAACCACAAAGTCAGTGGTTCAAACTAACCAGCCACTCCCAGGAAACCCTATACAAGAGAGTCTTTATGAGTCAGAACCAACTCAATAGCACTTAACAACAACTAGTGCATTGCTTTCATGGTATACAAGTTCAGAGAATAAGGAAAAAGAAAAATTAGCTTGGCACATATTAAGCACTTAATAAAAATATATGTTGGATGAAAATTAAATGAGTGACTAACTTTACATCTTAGTAATACAAAAGAAACATTTTCAAGTTGTTTGTAGTTAACTGGCTTGAGATATTGGAAAAGATTTTTTTAATTATCTGAGTTTTATTTTCTTCCTGTAGAAAAGGTGGACTTGATAATTATTAAATACCCTTCTAAGGTTTAAAATTTCCTGAGATTCTTTGAGCTTATCAGTTATCCCTTGCTATCTGAACTTCACTATCTAGGATGTCATTATAAAGATTAAACCACACTTACCTCACTTCCTAAGTTTTTTACATGCCCCAAATCCCAAAGAAACATAATTACAGGGATTAAAATAAAAACCAGCAAGCTTCAACCTCAGCACTAAGCATCTAGGTATGGAGTATGAGCAATAAGAGCATGCAATGTTCACTAGTTTTAATCAACTGCTGAATGTGTGCACAGAATAGCAAACAAGAGAAATTCTTTAATATCACGGGTCTCTGCAACTCATCATCTCTCTCATCTGATGAATGCCTACTACTGATGCTACTGTTAAATGCTGTCCAGTCAGATCCAACTCATAGTGACCCTGAACAGGACTGTGAGGAGCAGCTGGTGAGGCTGATAAGTTGATGTAGCGATTCAAACTGCCTTGCAGTCCAGTGCATTAACCTGTAGTGCCACACCAGGACTATTATTGATGTTGTTGTTGTTAGGTGCTATTGAGTCGACACCAACTCATAGCGACCTTATGCACAGCAGAACGAAACACTGCCTGATCCTGGGCCAACCTCACTACTGTCGTGCTTGAGTCCATCAATGCTGTCATTTGCCCAATCCATCTCATTGAGAGCCTTCCTCTTTTTCTCTGATCATCCACCTTACCAAACATGATATCCTTCTTCAGTGACTGGTCCTATTGATGGGACTTATTAAATCTTTCATTCATTATATTACTGCTATTATAGAAGTTGCTCTAACCAAACCACATTTGTTTGGTCAAATTGTTTTCTAATAGTTTTACACTTCTGAGGAAAAGAAACAGTTTGAGAAATTCTTGCTATATATAATAGGGTTATTGCCTCAGCTTTACAAAACACTTTACAGTCAGGCTATCTTATTTAGTCTTCTCAACAGACTGAAATGGCTACTACTGAATTTCATTGAATCCAAGACAATAGCTTTTGAAAACCCCAACATTATTTTATGTATCACTAGAAAAAAAACACACAAATGCTATGATATTCACTTGGCTTAGAATTGATAAAAAGCAGTATTATTCACATGATGCAAATGAACAAATTGATGTAGCCAAATCTCTTGGATAATAGTGTCAGAAACAAGATTTTATTTTCTGTCTCTAATATAAGAGGGTTTA
>NW_006408613.1:1333283-1339397 GCF_000296735.1 Chrysochloris asiatica
ACATGACCTTCTGAGCTGACCTTTCTGGTTGAATTGACTGGCCCAGCAGATAGTCTTGTGAGTCACTGTTTTAATTTGCTCTTTATTTTGAAGGCACCCTAAAGAGACTAAGACAAGTATATTATCGAAAGAATTTATCTATAGTCATACACGGATAACAGAGGCTTCTTTAAACATCTTTTGTTTGCAATAAACACACATGAACTGGGACACTCGTAGTTATACTTTTTGACATACCTGTTCCTTAGAAGCAAGGATGGTGACACTTAGTCTCTCATACTTTGGACATGCTGTGAGGAAGGACCAGTCTCTGGAGATGGACAACATTCTTGGTAAAGTGGAGGGTCAATAAGAAAAGAGGAAGACCCCCAACAAGATGGATTGACACAGTGGCAGCAGCAATGGACTCAAACAAAAATCATAAGGATGACACAGGACTAGGCAATGTTTCGTTCTGTTGTACTTAACCCACTATGAGTCAGAACCAACTTGACAGCACCTAACAACAACGTACGTACAGCAATGTATATACAATAGTTTTATGAATATGCTAACAATAGAGACACCATAGTTCTTCTGGGCTACATCTGTTAATTCCTAGTTATGGAAAGAAGAAAAACTGTCTTTCCCTTTCTTCTGCATCTACCTCCTACTGCTACTCATCTCCACACATGTCACCATCTAGTAAATATTTTTCTTCATGATTTTTATAGGAGTTGATTGTTGTTGTTGTTAAGTGCCCTTGAATTAGTTCCAACTCTTAGCAAACCTGGTTAGGATTTCAGAGGAGCAGCTGGTAAGTTTGAACTACTGACCTTGCAGTTCAAACCGACTTTCTGTTTCATGTGCTTATAGTAGTATACTAACTAAAGGAACAGGTAAAGATAAGAAATTTTCAAAACATGCAACAGAGTGGAATTCCATATTTAAAGGCTCCCAGAAAAGAAAAAAATGTTACTATAAAGTGGATTCCAACTAAAGTGACTCCATGCATATCAGAATAGAAATGTACTCCAGAGGATTTCAATAGCTGATTTGTAGATGTAAATCACCAAGTAGCTTTGTTGTTGTTTTGAGGTGCTTTTAGGTGGACATGAACCTACAACTTTTCAGTTATCAACTGAACAGTTAACCATTTGCACCACCCAGGGACACCAATGGCTCTCAGAAAGGGACAGGTTGAACAACCTTTTGCAATCCCTTGAGACACTAATTTTCTGGAACACATTGAGATTAGCAAGATTGTTAGCCACATTGTTCAATACACTGTGGTGGTATGCTGTGGAGTTAGTTCTGGCTAATAGCAGCCCCTGCAAAGAATTTCTGAGGCTGTAAACATTTATGAGAGCCGGAAGCCTCATCTTTCTCCTGCAGAACGACTGGCAGTTTCAAACTGCTGACCTTGAGGTCAGCAGCCCAACTTGTAGCCACTAAGGAGTAAGTAATGTTATAGCAGGGAGGTGATGCTGGGGTTACAGTGCATGTGGTCAGTGACCTCAAGTTAGTCCTTCTAGTCAGAGCTCTCCAGAAGGGATGTCAATTCCTAGGGCAATTCTTAATTTCCCTTCAATGTTATGTAAATTTTTCCTAACTGCCAATGTTTGAACCAATCCCAATTCCCTAGCAACACATTTTCATTACAATGTTGACTTCCTACACCTGCAGCTTTTACTTCAAACAAGTTTTTAAAGCTTTGGAGTCTTTATAGCACTAAAACCCCAAACCACACCATTGTCATGGACTCAATTTCCACTCAGCAACCCAATAGGACAGAATAGAACTGTTCCATAGGGCTTTCCAAGGCTGTAAATCTGTATGGGAGCAGACATCCAAATCTTTCTGCCTTGGAGCAGCTGGTGGGTTTGAAACACTGATATGAATGATAACAGTCCAGTACTCAACCCACTGTGCCACCAGGGCACCTTCTTGAACTAAAGTAAGTCTAAATAAAAGTTTTATGGACCTGTCCTGATTCACTTATAAATTCTGCTTAAACACTTAAAGACACAGCTAGGAATGGATCTTGTTGGTAACCAGGAGACTTTCTGGTACTGTTTCATTTCTCCAAGGCAATGAGGAATTGATTGTGGTTGTTGTTAATATTGCTCACCAGATGTTTCCAGTTCTCCTCCTTTCAGAACACATAGTAGAAATGCATTTCTTTGACCTGTATTTGTCCAAGGAGTCCTGGTGTGGCGCTGCACGCTAATGTGCTGGACTGCAATGTCGGTTTGAACAGAAAGATCAGCAGTTCAAGCTCACAAGCCATTCCTCAGAAACCTTATACACAGTCGCTATGGGTCAGAACTGACTTGATGACATTTAACAGCAACAACATATTTGTCCATGCGACTTCCTTTAGTCAATGAAATATAAGCAGAAACTTTAGGCATCACTTCCAACTGAAAACTTTTGTTGTTGTTGTTAGGTACTATCTAGTCAGTAGCGACTCATAGTGACCCTATGCACAGCAGAACAAAACACTGCCCAATCCTGTGCCAACATTACTATTTTTGGCATGCTTGAGCCCATTGATGCTGCCACTTTGCCAACCCATCTCGCTAAGGGTTTTCCTCTTTTTCCCTGACCCTCTACCCTACCAAACATATCCTTCTCCAGTGACTGGTCCCTCCTGACAATGTGTCCGAAGCATAAGAGATGAAGTTTGGCCATCCGAGCCTCCAAGGAGCACTCTGGCTGCACTTCTGCCAACAAAGATCTATTGGTTCTTTTGGCAGCCCATATTCTCCTCCAACTTTCATTGATTTTGCAGAATTCTATCTTGCCATCTCCAGTATCACTTCTATCACCAAGGTCATATTTTCCAAATACTGACCCTTCCTCTTTGCTCCCAACCTTTGTATTCCAATCACCAGTTATGATCAATACATCTTGATTGCATGTTTGATCGATTTCAGATTGAAGAAGTTGGTTGAATTCTTCTATTTCATCTTCACTGGCTTTAGTGGTTGGTTCATAAATTTCAATACCAGTGGTATTAACAGGTCTTACCTGTAGGCTCATGGATAGTATCATATCTCAGACAGCGTTGTACTTCATGATTGATCTGAATATATTCTTTTTGACAATGAATGCAACACTAATCCTCTTCAATTTGTTATTCCCAGCATAGTAAACCATGTGGTTGTCAGAATCAAAATGGCCGATTTCAGCTCATTAATGCCTAAGATATCGATGTTAATGCATTCCATTTCATTTTTAACAATTTCCAACTTTCCTAGATTCATACTTCATACATTCCATGTTCTGATTATTAATGGATGTTTACAGCTGTTTCTCTTCATTTTGAGTTGTGCCCCATCAGCCAATGAAGGTCCCGAAAGCTTTACTCCCACCGGCTTTACTCCATTTGCATCATCATGGTGTCAACTCTACTCTGAGGAGGCAGCTCTTCCCCAGCCTGAGTGGCTCATTTTCTGGCGCTATATCGAACAGTTTTTCTCTCTTATTCATAAGGTTTTCAGTGACTAAATATTCCGAAGTAGTTCGTCACTTTTTCTTCCTAGACTGTCTTAGTCTGGAAGCTCATCTGAAACCTGTCCAAGATGGGTGACCCTCTGTTGATATTTAAAATACCAGTGGTATAGCTTCCAGAATCGCAGCAACTCACAAGCTACCACAGCATGACAAACTGAAAACTTAGAAGCCAGCAAATAATTTGTGATATTCCATTTGTCTCATTTCATCATAAAGAAACAGGGAAGCTGAGCCTCCCTCAGCCTGGATCCATGAATAAGTTTGTCACAGTACAGACCCTTCAACTGAAATACCATGTATGTGTAAAAAATCACAAATATATAAGTTGTCGTTAAGTGCTGTTGAGTAAGTTCCAACTCATAGTGACTATATAGGGTTTCTGAGGAATGGTTAGTGGGTTCAAAGTGCCAATATTGCAATTATTAGTCCAGTGCTTATCCTACAGCAGCTAGAAAATATGGATTATCATTTTACCTCAAATACTATTCTGAATGCTTTGCATATACTAATTGAACCCTCACAGTACCCATATAATAACTCTTATTATTACCATTTCATAGAGAAAACTGAAGCTAATGAGGTAAGTGGCTTGACCAGAATAACATAGCAAGTCAAATGAAAGACTTATACCCAGATAGCCCAGATCACAAAACTGTCGATTAAAACTGCCTACCATCCAGGGACACAGTGAGAATATAAGGTCAGCTTTTCGAAACTACCAGCTGTTCTGTGGGAGAAAGGTGAGGCTTTCTGTTCCTGTAAAGATTGACAGCCTTGGAAACCATGTACAGGTTCGCTTTGAGTTGGAACTGACTCCACAGCACATAACCACCACCACCAAGAGAGCAATTAGAAAAAACTTTGGACTCTAAGTCTGTTCATAAGAGGTATGTTTTCAGTTATTAAATAGCAACCTATGTACATATTTCTTTGTCATTTTATTTGTTGATTTGCTGAGAGCCTTACAAGATTAAATGGTCCCCAGTAACTTTTCACATCTGATAATTAATTCAGCAAAGCATTTATTGGTGATTTCATATGGCATAATCATGGTAATTACTTAATATGATTAAACTTAATCAAATACCATGTCAGTAAATGAAGCGATGTCTTTTTCATTAATGAACTTCATAAATGAGATATCATTGCTCATATGTTCATTTTTAAGTAACTTTCCAAAATGCTTCTGTTGATGTTTCTACAAAATTACATAATCAGAAAAATTAATTGCATGGCATGTCAAACAATTTTGGACAAATCATCAGCCTGTGATCTTAAAGACAATTACAGTTATTCATCTTTTTCTACCCATGACTAGGAGTTGCCTATTCCTCAGCTATTACTATTGCCTGTTACTAAAGGATGGAGTCCTGGTGTGGCAGTGTGGGTTAATGCGCGGCACTGCAAAGTTAGTTTGAACTGCAAGGACATCAGTTCAAGCTCACCAGCCTTGGAAACCCTATACAGGGTGACTATGAGTCAGAACCAATTTGAATGCACTTAACAATGGAGTTCTGGTGTGGTGCATTAGCACTTAACAATGGAGTTCTGGTGTGGTGCTGTAGGTTAATGCACTGGGCTGCAAAGCCGGTTTGAACTGCAAGGTCATCGGTTAAAGCTCACCAGCCACTCCTGAGAAACCCATACAGGGTCACTATGGATCAGAACCGAATCAATGGCATGTTAAGTGCCATCAATATTCAATGAGAACAATTTCTGCTTCCTTTAGATTTTCTTATGTCAACTTGTTTATTCTACCTCTGCAGTGTCTTTTAAATGTATATATATGTTTTTTTGTTGTTTTTTCTTACTTTTTATTGTGGATTTGAAGAAGGTTTACAGAGCATATCATTTTTCCTTTCAATAATTCATACACATTTTGTTTTATTGATTGCAGCCCCCACTGTGTTACATCACTTTTTTCACTTGTCTGTGTTTTCTGTTTCCATTCCTCCTTCTTTTCTAACACTTTTGAACTTTGCCCTTTCTTAGCCCTTCTGAACTTTGCCTTTGGGTAAATGCTACCCTTTTATTTTTAAATGGTTGATTATGCTGAGATGTGCATACTTCACTAGTGTTATTGTTCCTCTTATAAACCTACCTATTATTTGGCTGAAAATTCAGCCATCAGGTTGATTCATTTTCAGCTCTAAACATGACTCAGAGTCATGGTCTCTGTGGGTCCACCAGTCTCTATCCAACCAGTAAGCCTTGTTTTTTTTTTTACAATGCTGAGTTTTGTTCTACATTTTTCTCCCACTCTATCCAGGTCCTTCTACTGTGATACCTTTCACAGCAATTGGTAGTGGGAACTGGGTACCACTTAGTTCTGGTCTCAGTGTCCTGGAGATTGATGTTCCTTTAGGCTAATTGTTCCATGCAGCTTTGATTTTCTAAATTCTTCTTTACTCTGGATAGAAAGAGATCAATTCTTGCAATTTGGGTAAATGCTCATAAGTGTTTACAACCCCACTAGCTACTCAATAATATATCATTTACATTTTAATCTCAAATCCAGATCTCTAATTCAAATTCTCATTTTCTCTTGCATTGCTATCATCATATTCTTGTATATTATTTTTAAAGATAATTTGCCATGATTTAGAACACACACAC
>NW_006408613.1:1340457-1348409 GCF_000296735.1 Chrysochloris asiatica
AGTTCTACTCTGACAACATGGAATCACTATGAGTCATAATCCATGAGGTAATAACTGATTTTTCATAAATACCCTCTGGGGCCCACTGGGAAAATAGCTCCTCCTTTGTTTCCTGCTTGACTACTTCTTCCATTATAGTCCTTCAACTGGCACAGTTCTTAGAGCTTGTTTAACATTCTTGCTTTGATAAGAAAATCACTACTTTTCTATGTAGCAATATCTGACACCTCTATTTCCAACAGATAAAAGCAAATGAATTCTCCAAGTAATATATTTCCATCTCATTGAGCTATATATAAACCTCAACAATCTTCCTCTACCTTAAATTCCAAATTAACACTCTGTGCTTTCTCCCCTACTATTTCCCACTCCTACTTTCCTCCATTAATTTTTTAGAGTACAAGGACTCTTTAAAGATTAAAGTCACCAGCCCAAACTAAGAACAAAATAATACTACTATCTTCATAACTCTACACAGTGCTACCACATAGAACACTATTCCAAAAATTGTTAGGAGAAAGAGAAGAGAGAAACTTGGGCAGCAAAGAGAAAATGAGGAACAGACTGAGAGAATAAGAAGACAAAAAATGCCTCTCCTATGCCCCCAAGATAGGACATTGTTCTCATTGTCTCTACTTTGTCCCTTTTTTTGTTTGGGAAAATTTTAATCACTATCTCTATTGAGGTCCTTGGAGGTGCCCAGTCCCTCTTCCCTAAAGAGATTTTAGTGGAGAAACAGAAAGACTGGTTAATGTAAAGAACTTAGGAAAAGGACTATATGTTGGCCCTCAGAGACAGCTATACATGCGACTTAAAAGACAAATCTAATGGTAAATATTGTACTAAGGAATAAAATAAGCTTTCATGTAAATTATGACTCAGAACTTCTCATAAAAATAATTTCCAAGATATTTAGAAAAAAATATGTGTATGTATGCTAAAAGGCATGTATAAGAATATTTATATCAGCATTGATTACATTAGTAAAAAACTGAAAATGACTCAAATATCTTTCAACAAGGGATAAATTAAATGAATGAACTGTGACTAAGTACAAAACATGGTGGAATCTTAGAAATATAATATTGAGTGAATAAAGCAAAGTACAGAACAATACATAGGATATTATGACATCCTACTGAATTTCAAAAAGTCTAAATATTATACTACATAAGGTCCTGAAACTGTTTTTTTAAATGAGAGAATAAAACTTAAATTGTTACAGAGTGATTGGTTACATCTGTCAGGGAAGCAGGGACATAGGGTGAGAAAGGGACACAGCATAGCTTCTAAGTTACCGGTGATGTTCTACATGTTAAGATAAGTGATGTCCCCACAAATGTTTCTTTCATTAGTATACTTCATAATTTCTGTATACTATTAAAGATATTCTATATCCTCTCCCCAAAAATTTACAGTCACAGAAACCCTACAGAGGGTTTCTATGAGTTTGAATGGACTCTACAGCACTTAACAACAACAACAATATTTACCTAATACTTCATGATAAAAATTAATGACACGTTAAGTTTCATATCTTAATATTAACAATACCTTAAATTTATACAACATGCTAATAAATCAAAAGTAACATAATTATCAGGTTGTTGTTAAGAGCCCTCAAGTAGGTTCTGACTCATAGTGACACTAAATAGGTTTCCAGGGAGTGGCTGGTGGGTTTACATCACCAAACTTGGGGTTAGCAGCCCAGTGTTTATTCTAGAGTGCCACACCAGGACTCTAAAGTATCATATTATTAACTGATAATCAGAAAGTAGGTTTTTACTTACAATCCTAAAAGACCTGCATTAGTGCAGAGTTGTGATTAGAAATGAGGGTTCCCAGAAACTAGGATTGATGCTCTTCTAATTCCAAATCAGTGGAACATCTTTGATTTTTCAGAAAATCACTCCTGGCATGGTGCTATAAGATCAGCACAAGACTGATACACAAGGTCAGCAGTACAAGCCCCCATCTACTCCTCAGAAGCCCTGTCCAGGGTCACTATGAGTCAGAACTGACACATACAGCAATTAACAACAACAACACTGATAAATTTAAGGGATAGAATCTATCCTAGGGTTCACTTTAACTCCATTGGGGAACAGTCTGTCTCTTGAAAATCCAAAAGGGATTGATAAACTAGATCATTTAGGAGCGTTCCATCTTTGTAAAACAGCCAGTTTTTCTACTTTCGCTGTTTGTTGTTGTTGTTAGGTGCCATCGGTTGCTATTAGGCAGTACCAACTCGATGGCACCTAACAACAACAACAAACATTCAGACTAGAAAAACTGGGATGAAATATGTGACTAGAACTTTCCACTAAAAAAAGAGTATGCTAAGCTCTGAGGAAACCAGTTTGTTTTCTTTGTAAAAGTAAGTATGGATCATTCATAAAAGAGCTGTTTTAGTCAACATTGCTACAGTAATACATAACCCAACATTTCAGTGATTTGCAGAGGAAAACGTTTGTTTGTCATTCATGTTTCACATAAATTATGACAGCTGACTGTGCCTCTGTTCTATATATCTTGTAATTGCAGGCTATAAGCTGAAGGAACAACATGTCATTCTTGCAGCAGGGGAAAGAACAAGCAAGAAAGAAAGAAACAAAAATCTTTAAGATTCTTCTTATATATGGCATATGGTATGTCTGTTCACATCCCAACAGTAAAAAGCAAATTCTGCAGTCAGTTGAACATCAGGGGGACAGAAATATATAATCTACCCACAGGGTATATGGGAATCACTACTATTACTAGGATTCAAGAACAAATTATTGGAAATAATAATATACGCTGACATATCTTCATATGCTAGCTTTCTGCTTAGTATAATTTTGACTGTGTGGATCATGACAAACTATGGGATAATATTGTAAAGAATGAGTGTTCCAGAACACTTTCTTGTGTTCATGAGGAACCTGTACATAGTCTAAGAGGCAGTTGTTTGAACAAAACAAGCAGCTACTGAGTCATTTAAAACCAGGAAAGGTGTATGCCAGAGTTCACCATACTTATTCCATCTGTATGTTGAGCAAATAGTCCGAGAAGCTAAATTAAATGAAGTAAAACATGGCAGCAGAATTGGAGGAAGACTCATTAACAACCAGATATGCAGATGACAGAATCTTGCTAGGTGAAAGTGAAGAGGATTTAAAATACTTACTGATGAAGACCAAAGACCACAGCCTTCAGTATGGATTGCACCTCAATGTAAATAAAACAAAAATCACTACTGGATCAATAATTAACATCATGATAAATGGAAAAAAGATTGAAGCTGTCAAAGACTTCATTTTGCTTGTATCTCCAAATAACACTCCTGGAAACAGTAGTCAACAAATCAAATGATGCAGTGCATTAGGTAAATCTGCTGCGAAAGGTGTCTTTAAAATGTTTAAGATCAAAGATCTTCATCAATAAGTATTACAAGTCTTTTTCACTTCCAGCAAGAAAAATTATAACACCTGCAGTTGTTGTTAATGAGTCTACCTCTTATCCTGATGCCACGTTCTTCTTCTATAATCCAGTTTCTCAGATTTTTTTCTTAGTGTACAGATTGAATAAATATGGTGAAAGAATACAGCCCAAGCAGACATCTTCCTTGGTTTTAAACCATTCAGTATCCCCTTGTTTTGTTCAAATGACTGCCTCTTGGTCTATAGTTTCTCATGAGCACAATTAAATGTTCTGGAATACTCATTCTTCACAATGTTTTCCATAGCTTGTTATGAACCACAGAGGCAAATGTCTTTCCATAGCCAATAAAGCATAAGTAAAGGTCTTTCGGGTATTTTTTACTTTCATCCAAGATCCATTTGACTTCAGTAATGATATCCCTAGTTCCACATCCTCTTGACTAAGGCTTAAATTTTTGGCAACATAATGTTGATGTACTACTGCAACTGTTTTTGAATTACCTTAAATACAATTTTGCTTGCATGTGACATTTGTGATGTTATAAAATGACACATTCCACATTCTGTTGGATCACCTTTTTTTGGTATGGGCACATATTTGGATCTCTTCCTATTGATTGGTCAGGAAACTATCTTCTAAATTTCTTAGAATAGATGAGTGTCCATTCATGAGTGTCCACCTCCAGGGCTCCATTAGTTTGTTGAAAGGTTTCAAGTTGCATTGTGTCAATTGTTGGAGTCTTTTTTTGTTTTGCCAGCACTTCCGGTGCAACTAGGACTTCTTCCTTCAATACGATTAGTTTTTGATCATATGCTACCTCTTGAAATGACTGAACATGAACCAATTCTTTTAGGTAAATTGACTGTGTGTTCTTTCCATTTTCTTTTGACGCATCTTGTGTCATTCAATATTTAGGCCATTGAATCCTTGAATATTATAACACGAGGCTTGAGAAATGCTGGGTGCATTCTTTCCTTTTGGTTTTTTGACTCCAGGTCTTTGTACACTTCATTGCAATATTTTATCTTGTCTTCTCTAGCTATCCTTTGAAATTTTCTGTTTCATCATTCTTTTTCCAGTTACTTTACTATGTTCAAGAACAAGATTCAAAGTTTTTTTTTCTGGCATCTAAAAAAAGAAGCTCTTTTTTTTTTTTTTTCCCTTCCTGACTTTTTAATGACCTTTTGCTTAAAGTAACATCCTTGATTACTAATACTTTAAGAGGTCATTTGCAGCAGATTTGTTGACTGCTGTTTCTGTGAGCATTGATTTTGGATCCAAGTAAAATTAAATCCTTAACAGCTTCAATCTTTTCTGTTTATCATGATGTTGTTTATTGGTCCAGTTATGAGAATTTTTGTTTTCTTTATAATCCATACTGAAAGCATGATCTTCGGTATCAGCAAGCAAGTTTGTGCCATCTGCATATTGTAGTTTGCTAGCGAGTCTTCCTCCATTCCTGATATTACATTCTTCTTCATATAATCCAGTTTCTACTTTTATTTGATAATCATACAGATTGAAAAAGTGTGGTAAAATGATACAACCCTGATACACAGCTCTCCTGATTTTAAGCCATGTAATATCCCCTTGTTCTGTTTTAATGACTGCCTCTTGTTTTCATACAGGTTCTGCATGAGCACAATTAAGTGTTCTAAAATTTCCATTCATCTCAGTATTATCCGTAATTCGTTTTGACCCACATAGTAAAATGCCTTTGCAGAATCAAAAAAACACAGATCAGATACGTCATTGTTAGGTACTGTGGAGTCAGTTCTAGCTCACAGTGGCCTTATGTAGGATTTCCAAGCCCATATAGGAGTAGAAAGGCTTATCTTTTTCAGGTGGAAAAGATGGTGGGTTGAACTGCTGACCTTGTGATTAGCAGTCCAATTGCTGCTATGTGTCATGGAGTCAGGTTTCCAAGGAGTGGTTAGTGGGTTTGAACTGCCAACCTTGCTAATAGTGTTCCAGTGCTTATCCTACAGCACCACACAAGGTTATGTATAAGATTCGCTAAATGCAAAGAGTCTTCTATTTAATGAATATTAAACACCAGGATAAAATCCTAGCACTGACACTTGCAAGTTGCCTGGCTTTAAACAATTATTTCGATTCTCTTCAGCCTCAGTAGTCTCGTGTGTTAATAGTGAAATAAATTCATTAAATAAGCCATATTAGGTGCTTACTGTGGTGTTTGCATATGCTCATTAAGTACTGGCTAAAATTATAATAATTATTATTGTTGTTGCTAAGTGCTGTTGAGTTGGTTCCAAATCATAGCAACCTATATAGGGTTTCCAAGGAGTAGATGATGGGTTTGAACCACCAACCTTGCTATTAGAAGTCCAGTGTTTATCATATAGTGCCATACCAGGACTCCGATTATTGTTGTTGTTGTTGTTAAGTGCTATAGTTGTATAGTGTTTCTGAGGATCCCCTGATGGATTTGAACTGCTGAGCCATAGACTTTGTGGTTCCCTGTCTACTGCTCCATACTAGGAGTCCTTTGTTATTATTATTACTGAATCCTTATTAAAAATGTTCTTCAGTGTCTAAGAGGAGTTGTTCTCAATAACTGAACACAATATTAACTATAAGAAGACTATTTCCATCTTTTCTTGCTATTATCTATGTAACTCTTACTGATATTATCCTGCCCTGCTAGTGTGCCATCTTCATTTTGTATGTTTCAGATGTCCAGAGGTGTCACTAGCTTTCTTGAAAAATACCTCATTAGATAAATACACATAACTCCCTCACAGTACAACCCTGAGAGAATTTGTTTTGTATTTTTTTTTCCCCAGGATGTTCCGCTAATTGGCATGTTCTGTTTCTGCTGGGAGAGATGCATCATTTAAAAGGATTAAACGAGGTTTGTTTAAGTCCCTTTTATATATTGCTTAAATACGCCTTTGTATTTGCTTTAGATTTTACAAGATCCTTCTTGCGTGTTTAAACAAATGATAGTCAAATAGGTGGTTTCAGATGCCAGCTGCTTCCTGCATTTAAGTCCCAGCTCCACAGAGTTTATTTATATAATATGTTTTCCAACCTATGAAACACAATTCTAAAAGTACAAAATAAAAGTGACATTCACTCTTCATCTAAAGTTGTATGCAGCCAATTTATTCTACATGAGTGTGCTATAGCACAAAATTTCCTAACAAATGCTACCATGCCTGTGATACATGGGAATTAATGAAAAACAAAACAAAACAAAACAAAAAAAACTTTATGCTAGAAATAGAAGAAGAAGACAAAAGCTAGTGTTACAATAATGTGTTGGAAAGAGAATGAAATGCTTTAATAAGAAAATAAAAATCCAGTCTTGTCTCCAATGAGGTTTTTCTGACCCTGGGACAGAGTAGGCAGAGGTAGAGTCTCCTCAGGGATATGTTGGAAATAACATGACACAGTTTATACAGAAAAAGGATAAATAAAGTTTTAGGTTTTTGTGTTTTTTTAAGAAAAAGATTTTCAGAAAACAATTTAACCAAATAATCCCACTGGCAATTGTTTTCTTTGGCTAACTTTTAATAAATGGCATTTTGAAAAAAAATAAGTGGAGAAAAATAGAGATAAATTCCGAAACAGGAAGGAGTGGCTCCTCTGCAGAGACATGGAAAAACCAGAAAAGACAGCAATCTGGAGTAGCTCCACAGTTTTGGGTCAAATATAAGCTACAGGGTTTCAGTTTCCTGAACCCACCAGTGGAGAAATCTGACTGTGAAAGTAAAGTACGGAGATTTCTGAATCAATCGGGATGCTCCCTGTGGGTCCTTCAGCCTGGGCTGAGATCAGAGGGTGGGACCACAGCCAAGCTTCTACAGTGATACAGCGCTAAAAACCATGGAACGGCATCTTGAAAAAGAGGTGTGACAAAGTTCATACTTTTCTTTGGTCCTCTCCACTATAACACCCTCACTGCCAGCCCAGACACCTTCATGCAGGTGGGAATGCATTCCCAAAAGTGTCCAACATTGTGCCAACTGTTTTCCCATGGCACAGGGAAGAGGTCCATGGGAGCCCCATTGGTCCCACAGGCTGACCCTTTGGCTGCTTCTTATAACTTCTGTCTCTGGGACTCAGCCCAAAAGTTGACCTGGGTGGGACACTTTATTCCTACGTTCCAATCAAGAAACAATAAGTCTGGACATACAGCCAAACCCTATGTGCACTTTGTAAAACGGCAACATAAAAAGCAAGAGCCAACACCCACTACTATATACAAGGACGCAACTATTTTGAGAATTATGCTGTACATGCGCAGATATCTAACTGACCTTCAGAGATAAAAATAGTGGAAATCTTTCTTCCATTCGTTTCTTAATATCTATCTGTGTACCTCCAGGGTGCTGACTAAAGGAGGTGCCTGAGAGAGTGGACAGCCCCACTGCTGGAGGTTTCTACTGTGCATGTACACTGACCTGTGCAGCAAAGGTTACAGGTCAGTCGGCTATAGTTTTATTTTTGTTTTTGTATTTGCTTTATATTGTTTCTGTTTTGGGCCCTTTTGGTCTCTCTCT
>NW_006408613.1:1349114-1350608 GCF_000296735.1 Chrysochloris asiatica
ATATAGAGGAGGATGGAAAATTTCCTAATACATTTTATGAAGCAAGCATAACCCTCATACCAAAACCAGGGAAAGATATCACTAAGAAAGAAAATTATAGACCAATATCCCTCATGAACATAGATGCAAAAATTCTTAATAAAATCTTAGCCAACAAAATCCAGCTGCACATCAAAAAAATATTGCATCATGATCAAGTGGGATTCACATCATGGATATAAGGTTGGTTCAACATTAGAAAAACAATCAGTGTAATCAATCATAAAAATGAGAAAAAAGAAAAGAACAAGATGATCATATCAACTGATACATTTGACAAAATCCAACATACATTCCTGATAAAGACACTCAACAAAGTAAGATTTGAAGGGAAATTCCTCACATAATTAAGAACATATATAAAAAACCAACAGCCTACATTACTCTCAATGGAGCGAAACTGAAATCCTACCCTCTGCGAACAGGAATCAAACAAGGATGCCCTTTGTCACCACTCTTATTCAATCTTTTGCTTGAAGTCTTAACCAGAGCCTTAAGGCAAGATAGGGAAATTAAAGGCTTCCAATAGGCAAGGAGGAAAAAACTCTCTACTTGCGGACAATATGATCTTATACATAGAAACCCCAAAGACTCAGTAAAAAAGCTACTAGACCTCATTGGAAGATTCAGCAAAATAGCAGAATATAAGATCAACATACAAAAATCTGTTGGATTCCTCTATAGTGACAATGACAGCACTGAAAATGACATTAGGAAAGCAATGCCACTTACAATAGCTGCCCAAAGGATGAAATATCTAGAAATAAATGTAACCAGAGAAACAAAGGACCTATACAAAGAAAAGTACAAAACACTACCACAAGAAACCCAAAGAGACTTACACAAGTGAAAGAATGTTCCATGCTCCTGGATAGGAAGACTTAACATTGTGAAAATGTTTATACTGTCCAAAGTAATTTACACATATAATGCAAACCCAATCCAGATTTCAACAACATTCTTCAAAGAGATGGAAAAAACAATTACAAACTTTATATGGAAAGGAAAGAGACAAAGGATAAGCAAAGCACTGCTTAAGAAAAAAAATAAGGTTGGAAACCTCTTACTACCTGATTTCAAATTTTACTACATGGCTACAGTGGTCAAAACAGCCTGGTACTGGTACAATGAAAGACACATAGATCAGTGGAACAGAATCAAGAATCCAAAAATTAACTTATCCACATACAGCCAATTGATCTTTGACAAAGACATAAGTATATTGAATGAGGAAGAGATAGTCTCTTCAACAGATGGTGCTGGCAGAACTGGAAAGCGACACGCAAAAGATTGAAACAAGACCTTTACCTCACGCCTTATACAAAAACTAACTCAGCATGGATTAAAGACCTAAATGTGGATGCCAGAATTATAAAGGCCATCAATGAAAAAATAGGGACAAACGTGAGGGTTCTAATACAGCCACACACAGACTACCAAACATTTTGAAAACTA
>NW_006408613.1:1357028-1368012 GCF_000296735.1 Chrysochloris asiatica
TTGAAATTATTGTCTTTTAAATTTTGACAGAAAAATAAAGTGGCATGCTTGGAAAAAAAAAAGAATTTCAATTTTTAAATTCATAGTCTCACAATCCAGAAAAAAACAACTGTTCATATTTTTACTATATTTTTCTAATCCATCTTTTTCAACAAGACAGATACTTAGTTCACAATCCCTTAAAAAAACAACATATAGTCCTGTCCTAACTTAGCCAGTGGCAACCAGTTTGGTGTGTTTGGTTTGTATTTTCTATTCCTGTTTTTCCTTTTATGATTTGACATATTTATACATTTAAATCTATTCATTATTTATTATTTTTTTAAGATTCTTTGTTTACACACTGTTAACTTTCACAATGTCTGTATTATTTAGATTCTCTTTCTACAGAATGTTAATTACCACAGAAACCAAAGAGCTAATCCCTATATTTGATTTTATTAGTTTTTGATTGCTCATATTTAAATTTTTATTCAACTGAAACAATATTTTGAAGATAGCATAATGTTAGAATCTTATCTAATGGAGTTTTCCCTGGGTGCAAATCCAATCTCCTTATGTAAAATATTAAATACCCTTCCTTTCCCTGGTGGTGGTCATTGTGTGCCTTTGAGTTGGATTCATCCCATAGTGATCCTGTACAGGCTGCAGATCTTATGGAAGCAGAAAACTTCATTTTCTTCCGCAAAGCTACTGATGAATTCAAACTGCTGATCTTGCAGTTAGACGCCCACCTATGCCACCAGCTCTTTTCCTATTGAATTATAAAGGCATCTCTAGCATATTTCTAATTTCCAAAATATATATATGCCTACTTCTGAGCTCTCGGTTCTTTTCAATTGGTCTAATTTTCTATCCCTGTACTAATGTCACTCTTTTAATTATTGATTCTTTGTAATATTTTTCCCCCCTCAGGTTGTTTCTGTTTTGTGCTTTTGAGTCAGTTCCAACTCATAGTAATCCTATATAGGGTTCCCAAGAACAGCTAGTGGATTTGAACTGCTGACTTTGCAGTTACAATACCAGTGCTTATCCTGTCACCACACCAGAGCTATTTCATAAATTCCCCAATTTACCTAATTCCCCCTACAAAAAGAAATGTTTTACTTTTATTCTTTCTTCCTTCAAACTTTTAAACTGTGTACTGTGGAAATTGTTAAACATAAAAAAGGAACTGCCATCTTCCACCCCTTGGCTTCAAGCTTCAACAATTATCAATTCATGTCTAATCTTGCTTGATCTATTCTCCACCTTTAATCTCCATCCCTGCCCCTGATTCTTTTGAAGCAAATTAAAGGCACAATATCATTTTATCTGTGGACATTTCTTTACATATATTCTTCTGTATTTACTTTAGAATCCTTCATTAAGTTCCCCATATATTTAAGTAAGGTTTTGATTGAATTTTCAATAAATTTAAAGATTTTAGAGATTTTACTTTTTTAGTGTTGAATCTTCCTATCCATGAACATGGCATTTTCTCCATTTATTCATTTTTTTATGTCTTTTAATAAATGTTTATTGTTTTACCATAAAATTTGTATACATTCTTGTTAGCTTATGTTGCACTATGAATATTAAAGATTTTGTCCTAATTTAAAATGACATTTAAAAATCATATTTCCTATGTGGTTATTAAGGAGCTCTGGTAGCATAGTGGTTACGAATCGGGCTGTGAACCTTAAGGTCAGCGGTTCGAAACTACCAGCCGCTCCGCGGGAGAAAGATGAGGCTTTCTACTCCCGTAAAGATTTACACCCTCGGAAACCCTGTACAGGGTCGCTATGGGTCGGAACCGACTCGACGGCACTTAACAACAACAACAACATGTGGTTATTACTAATGTATAGAAATTAAGTTAATGATATGTATTTCTTTCATTTTCTACAATCTTGCTGTAGCCTTTTATTAATAACAATAATTTATTTATAGATTCTCATGGATCATATAAGCAGACAATCATATTTTCTTCAAGAAAATAATAGTTTTGCTCTACCTTTTAATTCCTTCTAGTACTTCTTATTTTTCTTATCTATCCTGGTGCGGTGTTGTAGGAAAAGCACTGGACTGCAAACCACAAGGTAGGCAGTTCAAATCCACCAATTGCGCTTTGGAAACTCTATAAAAGGTCGCTATGAGTCAGAACTGACTTGGCTGCACTTAACAACAGCAACATTGTAATGATTTGGAAATCTAACACATTATTGAATAAAAGTAGTAGTAACAGGCAGCATTGTCTGTTTCTGATTTTCATGGGTGATGTATTTCTTCCTTTGCCTAATAACTTTGTTGCCTAATCATTTAATATTTTCCAGTATTTCTATATAGCCCCATGCTGATTCCTATCTGATTTGTCTTTGAAAGGAGGTAATTCTGCTGAACCAGCTATGTTCCTAAGATTAGTGGAAAGAGATTAAATTACTAAATGTTTGTAATATATGTTTTTAATGCAATAAAATGATTTTTAAAAGGATTATATGGAGAAGGGCCACAGAAGGCAGCTACAGAAAACCTACAACATTGATCGGGTTTGCTCTTTTAAATTCCTTTCTAACACATTTGTTGTCTCTCTCCTATGCCCACATATGTGACATGTCTCTCTTCAGGCTTCCTTGTTTTGAGGTTCTCTCTGTCATCATTTCTGATAGAAACTGTTCATGGTTGACTCTTCTTCCTTCTATCCACCTCACTTTAGCAAGTCTTTCTTAACTAAAAAGCTAGATCATAAGCAATGATATTAGCATGCCGTTTCACCTTCATTTTTATTTCCATGCCATTTGAGATGGGTATGAGGCCCCTCCTTCTAAGGCCCTGGGTACTTTTAACTGATCAGTATTTCTGCAACAGAGATAACACCTGACTTTTAGGGCATAAGATTAGTATTCCAATAAACAAGAAAAAGTGTGGCTATTTGCTACTGTGTCAAGTTGATTCTGACTCGTATCAATCCCAAGTGACAGAGTAGAACTTCCCATAGAGTTTCCTAGGCTGAAATCCTTACAGGAAAGCCCTAGTAGTACAGTAGTTAAGTGCTTCGCTGCTAACTGAGAGGTTGACAGTTTGAACTTGACTATGCCACAGGAGAAAGAGGTGGCAGTCTGCTTTTATAAAGACATACAGCCTTGGAAACCCTGCAAAGCAGTTCTTGGTCCTATAAGTTCACTACCAGATGGAATCATCTTGACAGCAATAGATAATTTTTACAAGAGCTGATTGTCAGATTTCTTCCACAGAAGTGCTAGATTGGGTCAAATCACCAACTTTCCAATTAGCACACTAGTGCTTAATCTGTGACAAAGGCTCCTTAAATAGGCCAAATGTTGTTGTTGTTGTTGTTAAAGTGCCATCGAGTTGGTTCCTACCCATAGCAACCCTGTATATAGGGTTTCTGAGGAGCAGCTGGTGAGCTCGAACTGCCAACCTTGCTGTTCAAATGACTTTGCAGTCTGGCACATTAACCCACAGCACCACACCAGGACTCCAAATAGGCCAAATAGGAGTAGGGTGTTCCAGGTAGAATTATGATAGGTTTGATTTGATTCCTTTCCTCTCTGGCTAGTTAGTGGATCCCTCCAACTCCATGAAGATCAGGCCTCACAGAGATCCGAGGACGAGAGAAGACACGTAACTCTCACAAACTCTCACAGGTCATCTGACTTTTCCTTTCTTTACCTTGCCCTTGCTTTTCCCCCAAGTGTGTATGGGAAGTAAAGATGGAAGAGGGATAGAAAATTCATAATGGAGTGCTCACTGACTGGCTAAAAGCAGTGAGTAGAAGAGAAGAATGTTTGAAACCCTGCTCAGTGCATAATGAATTAGCTCCTTCCCTTTCCTACTGCCTTCTACTAACCATTTCCTGGTAAGAGAAAGCCACTGACTGACAAACTAGTGAAATATAGGCTCTACTTTCTAGTTGTCTGTACAATTTAAGCTGAGAAACCCCACCTCAGGGCATTTAAATAATTAATAGTTTAGCAACAGTGAATTAAGCCACCAACCTAAGCAGTGAGTTTCTGAATTAGACAACAAGCAATCAAAGACGACATAGTTTTAAAAGAAGAAGAAAAAGTAGGTGGACTGAGTTTTCTATCTTTCACCTGGTAGATTAATGATTATATGTCGACACAGCAACAGGCTAATATTTTCAAATACAAAGACATATGATTAAATCTCTTTTGATGTTTTCTTTTCGGTAAATTGTCTCTGCACTGTGCTTCCAAAGGGTAGCTCTGTAATTACAGTCAGAGATTAGTATGGAGTTAGCAATCACTATCTACAGCTTCTTCAGTTGATTTATATTTTAAAGTTCTAATTAGCCATAATACAGTATATTGTATCTTATTTGACCTTCAACTTTTTGTTCTTTTTAATTAGCATCATTTCTCTTCATGCCTTTTCAATAAAATGAAGAAACTATTCTGAGATTCTTTGCTACCCCATATGAAGTCCCCTGTGATCACTTGTTGTTAAATGCTGTAGAGTCAGTTCCAAATCATAGCAACCATGTATAGAGTTTTCAAGGAGTGGCTGGTGGGTTTGAACTTCTGACTTTGTGGTTAACAGTCCAGTGCTTATCCTACAACGCTGCACCAGGGCTCCTGTGATCATTAGGAATAAAATAACTGCAGCTACTGTTCTCTTTGTCTCTGCCAAGTTCAATCTTCCCTAGAGATTTTGCTTCAACTCAATAAATTTGTCAGTGCTTCTTTTGAAATGATACAGTATTCACTCAATAATGTGTTCCTATCATTGAAACCTACTTTAATGTTACAATCAAAAAGCACAATGGCAGAAAGGATATAAAAGCATGATCCAACTATATGTTTTTACATGAGACACATGTTAGACTCAAGTGTCTGAATTGGTTGAAATTGATAGGGTAGAGGAAAAAGTTCTATGCAAATAATAACAAAAAGAGCTAGGGTAGTAAACTTAATATCAGAAAAACTAGACTTTAAGACAAAATCTTCAGAAGACACATTATCTAGCGATAAAAACATTAATTAAATAAGATTTAACAATCATAAATATGTATGCATCCAACATCAGCGTACTTAAATATGTATTATACTAGTAGTTGGAGACTTTAAATATGACTTTAAATATGCTCTACCCTAGTAGTTGGAAAGGAATCCTGGTGTAGTACTGTGGGTCAATGCACCAGACTGCAAAGCTGTTTGAAATGCCAGGTTGATGGTTCAAGCTTACCAACTGCTCCTCGGAACACCTATACAGGGTCGCTATGGATTGGAACTGATTCAGTGGCACTTAACAATAAGTAGTTGGAGACTTTAACATTTTTCATTATGGATAGAGTATCTGCAAAGCATATCAACAAGGAAATAGAGGACCAGAATAACAGTATAAACCAACTAGACTTAATAGACATATATAGAAAACTCCTACCAAAAATCAACACAATATACACTCTACTCCAGCCCACTCATTCTCCAGAATAAATCACATGTAAGATCACAAAGGAAGTCCTAACAAATTTTAAAAGATTGAAATCACATGAAATATTTTCCCTGGCCACAATAGAGTAAAGCTAGAAATCAATAACAGAAAAATAACAAGCACACTGGAAAATAATCAAACATAAACAACATGCTATTAAACTACCAATGAATGGTTGCTGTTGTTGTTGTTAGGTGCCACTGAGTTGGTACCTACCCATAGTGACCTTATGCACAACAAAAAGAAACACTGCCCAATCCTGGGCCAACCTCATTATTGTTGCCATGCTTGAGTCCATTAATATTGCCACTTGGCCAATCATCTCATTGGGAGTTCTTCCTCTTTTTCTCTGACCCTCCACCTTACCAAACATGATATCTTTCTCCAGCCACTGGTCCCTCCTGGCAATATGTCCAAAGTACGAGAGATGAAGTTTGGCCATCTTGGCCTCTAAGGAGCACTCTAGCTGTACTTCTTCCAAAATGGGTCTATTGGTTCTTTTGGCAGCCCATGGCACTTTCAATATTCTCCTCCAACACCAGAACACAAAGGCATCAATTCTTCTACAGTCTTCCTTAATCACAGTCCAGCTTTTGCATGCATATTAGGTTATTGAAAACACCATGGCTTGGGTCAGGTGCACCTTAGTCCTCAGGCTGACATCTTTGCTCTTCAACACTTTAAAAAAGTCTTGTGCAGCAGATTTGCTTAATGCAATACGTCGTTTGATCTCTTGACTGCTGCTTCTGTGAGTGGTGATAGTTGATCCAAGAAGAATGAAGTCTTGACAACTTCAACCTTTACTCCATTGATAAGAATGTTGTTTTTTATTGGTCCAGTGGTGAGGATTTTTGTTTTCTTTACATTGAGATGTAATCCATACCAAAGGCTGTGCTCGTTGATCTTCATCAGTAATAAATGTTTTAAGTCCTCTTCACTTTCAGCAAGCAAGGTTGTATCATCTGCATATGGCAAGTTGTTAATGAGTCTTCCTCCAATCCGGATGCCACATTTTTCTTCATATAAGCCAGCTTCTTGGATTATTTGCTCAGCATACAAGTTGAATAAGTATGGTAAAAGAATACAACCTTGTCACATACCTTTCTTAATTTTAAACCATTCAGTGTTCCCATGTTCTGTTTGAACAATGCCTCTTGGTCCAGGTACAGATTCCTCATGAACACAATTAAGTGTTCCAGAATACTCATACTTCACAATGTTGTCCATAGCTTGTTATGATCCCCCACACAATCGAAAGCCTTTGTGTAGTCAATAAAGCACAGGTAAACATCATTCTGGTATTCTCTGGTTTCAACCAAGATCCATCGGACATCAGCAATGGTATCCCTCACTCCATGGCCTCTTCTGGATCTGGCTTAAACCTCTGGAAGTTCTCTGTCAATGTATGATTGTAGCCATTTCTGTATTACCTTTAGCAAAACCTTACTCACATGAGATATGCAAATAACCAAAGTAAAAAAATGAGAGGTGACATTACAACTGACCTTATGAAAATAGAGTATTATTATAGAATACTATGATCAACTGTATGGCAACAACTATATAGCCTAGATTAAATAGACAAATGCTTAGAAGCACACAGCCTATACACATTGACTCAAGAGGAAGTAGAAAGTATCAACTGATCCATAACAAATAAAGAGATTGAATCAGTGGTTTTTTTTAAAAAAAGAAGATCACAAGAATAACCACATACACACACAAAAAAAAAAAATTGGACTGGACCAGTTGGCTTCACTGGTCCAATTCTACCAAACATTTAGAGAAGAATTGACACCAATATCACTTAAATTCTTCCAAAAGGTAGAGAAGAAAGGAATCGTCTCTAATTCATTACATGAAGCAAACATCCCTAATACTAAAATTAGACAATGACACCACAAGAAAACTACATGCCAATATCTCTCATGACTATAATGCAAAAATACTCAAAAAACACTTGTGACTAGAAATCCAACATCACATAAAAACCTAAGAAAATCAATCGACATAAAATACCATATCAATAGGGAAAAGTGAAAAAAAAACAAAACTACATGATCATCTCTATGAATGCATTAAAGCATCTGATAAAATCCAATACCTTTCCTTGATGAAGTCCATAAAGATGACTGAAATAGAAGGGAAATTTCTCAATACAATTCAGGCATATCTGAAAACCAATACCCAACTTTATACTTAATAAAGAAAGACTGAGAACTTTCTCCTTAAAAACACAGTGATAACACAAAGGTGCCTGTTCTCACACTTCTGTTCAGTATTTCATTAGAATCTTAGCATGATGAGACAAGAGAAGTAAAGAAAAGGTATCCAGATTGGGAAAGAAAAATAAAATTATTCACAGATGATATGATCCTATACAAGGAGTGCTGGTAGCATAATGGATTACTAACTGGGTTGCTAAGTACAAGGTCAGTAGTTCAAATCTACCAGTTGCTCCATGGGAGAAAGATGAGACTTTCTGCTCCTGTAAGATTTATAGCCTTGGAAACCCTATAAAGGGTCATTATGAGTTGGAGCCAATTAGGAGGCACTCATCCATCACCACCACCATTATCATATATATAGAAAATTTCCAAAGGGTCAGCACGAAGAGTTTTAGTGCTAATAGAGGACTTTTGCCAAGTTGCAAGGTAGAAGGACAAACAAAAATCAGCTGGGTTTCTATAACTGAGAAACAAAAAAGTATAAAAAGGAAATTAGGGAACTAATTCCATTTACAATAGCATCTAAGAGAATAAAATACTAGTAATAAATTCAACCAGGGGCATGAAGGACTTATACAATGAAAATTATAAAACACTACAAAAAGAGTTTAAGGAGCTCTGGTAGTGTAGTGGTTATAAGTTGGACTGTTAACTTCAAGGTCAGCAGTTTGAAACTACCAGTGGGTCTGAGGGAGAAAGATGAAGCTTTCTGTTCCCTTAAAGATTTACAGCTTTGGAAACCCTATGCAAGGTCACTATGAGTCAGAACTGACTCTATAGTGTACAACTACCACCACCACTGGTGGTGGCTGTGTGCCGTGGAGTCGGTTCCGACTCATAGTGACCCTGTATAGGGTTCCTGAGGCTGTAAATCTTTACGGGAGCAGAACACCTCCACCACCACTAAAAGAGATTAAAGAAGATTTAAATAAATAGAAAATTGCTCCAAGTTCATGGACTGGAAGATAATATTGATATGTGTTAGGCTGGGTTCTCTAGAGAAACAAAAGCAATGAAGGTTATATATGTATATATAAAGAGAGGTTTACATCAAGAAAATGCCTCACACACTTTTAGAGAAGGTTAGGCTCGGGCCCATGGATTAGATGTCAAGCTAGAGACTTCTGACTCATGTAGTTGCAGGACTGATGAAACTATATCAACAGATATAGTCAGAAAGCAGTTGATGACAACGCTCAAGATTGGCAAGTAATAGAGCTGGCCATTGGCTCAAGTCCAAAGAACTGGAGGTTGAAGGATGAGTCAAATGCAAGATCCAAACTCAACAGAGAGCAAGCAAACTTTGCCCGAGTGTCCAATATATTGGATGCAGGTCACACCTGTATAAGAACTTCCTTTCAATTGACTGGCTGCTCATAGAAGACCTCAACATAGAGTTGATTACATAATATTAGATCTCATCATGAGGGATAACTACATCTCAACAGCCAAACCACTGAGAATCCTAACCCAGTCAAGTTGACACAAACCTTAACTGTCACAAGATGTCTATACTACTCAAAACAATGTATGGATTAAAAGCAACCCTAGTCAAAATTCTAACAGGTTTCTTTACAGAAATAGGAAAAGTAGTCTTCAACTTTATATAGAATAGCAAGAGACTCCAAATAGCTAAAGCATTGTTAAAAGACAAAAACAAACCAGGAGTACATGCATTTTGTGATTATACTACATACTAGAGTTACAGTAAATGAAACAGCCAGGTACTGGTATAACAATCAACACATAGACAATGGAATAGAATTGAAAATCCAAATAAACCCACACTTCTTTGAGCAACTGATTTTTATTAGGGTGCTAAGTCCATTCGTTGGGGACAGAAGAGAATCTTCAATAAACAGTGTTGGGAAAATTAGATTTCAACATACAGAAAAATAAAACATCATTCCTGTCTCACATTTTACATACACCAAAAAATTTAAATGGATTAAGGATCTAAGTGTGCAAAATAACACCACAAAATTATTAGAAGAAAGACTGAGGCCAAATTGTAATACCTACCTTTTAACAATGGATTATCTAATGCAATAACAAAAGATAAAAATGAGACCTCATAAAAATTTTAATCTTTTTATTCATCAAAATATTAAAAAAAAAAAAATTGAGAAGACTAGCTAATACCTGTGAAAATATCACAAATCTTTTGTCCATAAGAATCTGATATCCAAAATATATATAAAACTTTGACCACTAAAAAATTACAAATAGCCCCATCACAAAATGGAAAAAGGACTTAACTGCATATTTCACAAAAGAGGATATTCAAATGGTCAGACAACACATGAAAAGATGCTTAATGTAAATAGTCATCAAAGAGATTCAAGTCAAAACCACAATGAGATTCCATTTCACTTTCACTAAAATGGCTAAGATTTTTTTTTTAATTAACATAATACATGCTGGTAAGATTATGGGGAAATTTGAACTCTTATCCATTGTTGGTATGAATGCATATTGGGACAGATGTTGTGGAAAATAATATTGTGGTTCCTTTAAGCAATAAAACTAGAACTACCATGTGATCCAGCAATTACACTGAAAACCTTGAAAGAAGCCGCTAAAACAGAGACTTGTAAGTCAATGTTCATTGCAGCACTATTCACAAAGGTCAGAAGATTGAACAGGCTAAATGTCCATCAACAGATGAATGAATAAACAAAATTGTAATACTTATTTACAACACAATACTACTCAACCAGTAAGAGAAATTAAGTCCTAATACATGCTGCAATATGACTGGAGCTTGAAGACTTTGCTGTTGTTACTTATTGTCAGATGCCATCGAGTAGGATCTGACTCACTACAACCCTATGCACAAAAGAAGAAAACACTGTCCAGTCCTGCACCATCCTCACTATTATTATGTGTGAGTCCATTGTTTCTGCCACTCTGCAATCGATCTTGTTGGGGATTTCACTTTTTTCCTGACCCTCCACTTTATCCAGTATGGTTTCCTTCAAGAGGGACTGGTCCTTGACATTTCCAAAGTATCAGAGACTAAGTCTCACCATCATAGTTAATAAGGATTATTATGGCTGTACTTCTTTCAACACAGATATGTAATCCATCAATTCCTGGTGCCTTGTTCTATGCCAATTCCTTCAATGCACCTTGGACTTCTTCCTTAAGTATCATTGGCTCCAGATCATATGCTACCTCTTGAAATGGTTGAACAGCAACCATTTTCTTTTGGTATCATTCCATCTTCTTTTGATGCTTTCTGCATCATTCAATGATTTTCCCAGGGAATCCTTCAATAATGAAAGCCAAGGCTTGAA
>NW_006408613.1:1374765-1379293 GCF_000296735.1 Chrysochloris asiatica
CCACAATAAAAACTTGAAAAAAAAAAAAAAAAAAAAGAAATCACATCATGTATTGCATTAGGAAAATCAACTGCACAATACCTTTTTTAAGTGTTCAAGATTAAAGATGTCAGTTTAAGGACTATTGTGCATATGACTCGAGCATAGTATTTTCAATCATCTCATATGCATGTGAAATTTGGACAGTGAAAAACAAATGCCATAGAAGAATTGATGCACTGAGTTATGGTGTTGTAGAAAATTATTAAAAGTACCATTGACTGGACAAATATGAATTGTGGATGACATCAAGGAAGAAAGCATGACATACAAAAATTAAGAGATAATTTGAAAGACAGGAAGAAAATAAAAGATTAAATGGATATCAGAAGAGACTGAAACTTGCTCTTGCACACTGAAAGTAGCTTAAATGAAAAAAAGAAATGATTAAGCAAAAGAGCTGAACAAAAATTTACAAAGGGTGTTTGAGAAGACAAAGTAAGGTATTATAATGAAATGTGCAAGAACCTGCATTTAGAAAACCAGTAGGGAAGAACACACTGGACATTTTTTTCAGTTGAAAGAACTGTAAAAAAAAAAAAAAAAATTCAAGCATCAAGTTGCAATATTGAAAGATTCTATCAGCAAATATTAAGTGATACAGGAAGTATCAAACGAAGGAGTAATACGTAATTCACTGTACCAAAAAGAATTTGATCAACACTCAAGCATTTCAAGAGGTAGCATACTATCAAAAACTGATGGTATTGAAGGAAACTGTCCAAGGTGTACTGAAGGCATTTGTGAGAAACAAGGCTCCAGGAATTCAAATATGTCAACAAACAGATGATGTACTGGAGGTGCTCACTCATCCATGTCAAGATGAGTGTCAGCTATCTGGCCAACTGACTTGAAAAGATCTAATCCCATCCCTAAGAAAGATGATCCAACAGAATGTGGAAAGTCTTTGTTTTCAACAAGTACGGTTTTGTCAGCTCCATATCACATGTAGGTTGTTAATGAGTCTTCCTCCAATTTACATCTTTCTCAAAGTATTTGCTCACCATACAAACTGAATAAGTATAGTGAAAGGATACAACCTTGACATATGTCTTTCCTATTTTAAAACCATGTAGTTTCCCCTTGTTCTGTCCAAACAGCTGCCTATATACAAGTTCCTTGTGGACATAATTGTTTGGCATTCCAATTCTTTGCAAAATTGGAGGAAGTCTCATTAACAATGTGCACATGATATGGAGATGACACAACCTTGCAGTTGAAAACAAAGTCTTGAAGCACTTACTAATGAAGATCAAAGATTTCAGCCTTCAGAATGGATTGCACTTCAACATAAAGAAAATAAAAATTCTCACAACCGGATCAATAAACATCATGATAAACAGAGAAAATACAATGGAGTTGTCAGGATTTTACTTTATTGGATCCATAATCAATGCTCATAGAAACACTACTCAAGACATCAGACAATGTATTGCATTGGGAAAATATCTCCTTAGAGTGTTAAAAATCAAATATGTCACTTTGGACTAAGATGAATTTGACCAAAGCCATCATATTCTCAATCACCTAATAAGAATGGGGAAGCTAAGCAATGAACAAAGACAACTAAGGAAGAATTGATGTCTTTGAATTATGCTGTTAGTGAAACTGTTTATGCCATGGACTGCCAGAAAAATAAATCATTCTTCCTTGAAAGAAGTACTGGTAGAATTCACCTTAGAAGCGAGAACAATAATAGCCTGCCAAAATGTTGAGATTTTTATCCTGGTAACCTGTGGATATGTTGGGTGACATGGCAAGAAGGAAGTAAGGTTATGCATGGAATTAAGTTTGCTAATCAGATCATTATAAACTGGGGAGATTATCCTCGATTATCCAGGTACATCAAACATAATCAAAGGTTTTTGGTGGTGGTGCCGGTGGTTTAAGTAGAAGACAGACTCCATTGCCTGTTTTGAAAATGAAAGGAGTACATAAATCAAGAAAGGGGTGGACTAAAGAAGCCAGAAAAGACAAGAAGATGGATTCTTTCCTAGAATTTCAGAAGGGAACACTGCCCTGCCTTGATTGTAGTCTCAATCAAAAAGAACAAATCCACTGCACTCAAGTTGATTCCAATTCATAGTAACTATGTTATGCAGAGTAGAACTGTCCCGTAGGGTATGCAAGGCTGTAAATCTTTAAGGAAAAAGACTGCCACATCTTTCTCCTGTAGAAAGACCGATTGGTTTGTACCACTGACTTTTTGGTTAGCAGCCAAGTGCTTAACCACTATACCATTAAAGCTCGTTGATTGTTGCCCAGTAAGATCCATATCAGACTTCTGAGACCTTAAGAATGTAACAGAATAAATTTGCATTGGTTTAAGCAATCAAGCTTGTAATAATGTGCTACAGCAGCAATAAAAATGAATCCCCTTTCAAAGCCTCTATTTTCCTTCCTGAGTATTTCATTTATCAAATGTGACTAATATAAGAAATAATAGACTTCACCATTCAAATGCAGCTTCAATAAATTTGCCTTATCTTCCAGAGAACTACATCCTCCAGATGTAAGTCTAAGCATCTTTCTGAATAGTGCTTAACATGGTGTTTGACTCTAATATTTAAAGAAAGGTGATTATTGTAGTAATATAAAATATTCTTTTTGTCTTAGATTTCGGGCAAACAAAATAAGATTTAGCATCTCATTTATGTTTCTCCATTTTATTCAAGCTAAAATAGTCTAAGAATTGTCAAAACCACTAAGACATGTTGAACATTTGCTGCTTTATAAATCATGAAGTACGTAGAAATGCTGACATCTGTGTTAAAATAGAAACAGTAGAGAATCATGACTACTGTCAAGGGATGTAGTACCATTATTTTGATATCTTCACTAGTTTGATCATTGTCAGATTGCATATAAACTAAGCATTGTTGTTGTTGTTAAGTGCCGTCGAGTCGGTTCCGGCCCATAGCAACCCTGTACAGGGTTTCCGAGGGTGTAATAATTATTCTTTACTATGATTTTTAAAAATAAAATTATATTTTATGCCATTATTTTTGTAAAAATTCAAGATTCTTTTACCTATTTTCTAAAGTGTAATAAGATCAATATTGTCAAGCAATAAATCATGATTTCTTAAGAAAAACTAAGTTGGAGTTGTGATGTGCCATCAAATTAATTTTTAATTCATAGCAACACTTACAGATTTAGAAAAAGGGCCTGGTTAAAGAGATATGACGTCTATGGTGTTACATAGATCTTGGCTGAAAGGAGAGAATACCAGAAGGATGTTGACTTTTGCACTTGACTCTGTAGATCATAACAAACTATGGATAACTTTGTGAAGCATAGGAATTCCAGGCCACTTAAATTTGCTTCTGAGGAGTCTGTGCATAAAACAAGATGCAGTTCCTTGAACAGAACCAGAAAATATTGTGTGGCTTAAAACTAGGAAAGGTGTGATTCAAGGTTGTATCCTTTCACCATATTTATTGAATCTGCGTAGGTGGAAGTATAGCCTGAATCTTCTTTAGAAGTAAGGATGGCAAGACTACATCTCTCATACTTCAGGCATGTTGTTAGGAGGGGCCAGTTCCTGGAAAAGGACATTATGTGCGATAAAGTAGAGGGTCAACACAAAAGAGGAAGAACCCCAATGGTACGTATTGATGCTGTGGCTGTAATAATGGGCTCAGCATAATGAGACTGCCTTAGAACTGGGTTGTGTCAGCACCAACTCGACAACACCTAATAACAACAAGGAGATGCAATTTATTATGTGAGACACCATTTTTTTTATAAACCAAGAATGAAAAACATTTCCAGTTAAACTGTTGCAAACCATGTTATTAGAGACATATTCTGCTTTCAGAAATGTTAAAAAAAATAACAATGTATACCCTAAAATCCTTAAACTATGGTATTCTCTACTTAAAGATACGTAGATTGAGGGAAATGACTCTTTGGACAGACCAGTACTTAGAGAGTAAAATGCTGTGTGTCTGTTAGATAAACCGAATTTTTATCAAACTTTTGAAGGTTTAGTGGATGGCGCAGAATTGATCATTAAAATATAGCTTAACTTTTACCTGTTTACAAACAGAAGGATTATTTAGTTAACAGTCTCAGATGGGAAGTCTGCTAATCCAGACAGGAGTGTGAGTATGGTTCAAAAACTGTGCAGAACCTAGCAAGTGCTAGTGGGTACCAGAGCTGATAGCTTACAGGATGGTCATGCATCCCAGTGTATTCCTAGACCCCATTCTCTGGTCTAAAGGTCTTATCTACCTTCACCACTAATTCCTTCTTTTACACAGCTGCTAAACTAAAGCTGATACAATTCCAGTTTACTTATCTTTAAAATTCTCAACCTATTCCATGATATCTTTCAATTGTTTTTAAATGAGTCCCTACTTTTTCAATATGAAAACCACTTCTTTACTTACTTAAAAATTTTCATGAACTCATACTTGATATGAGTGTTCTTACAATATTTGTTTGTTTGGAAAATATATAATGACAAAAAATACTATTATTTAAC
>NW_006408613.1:1379393-1381652 GCF_000296735.1 Chrysochloris asiatica
GTATTATCCTGTAACAGACAGCATTGTGCTTCATGACTGATCTGGATATGTTCTTTTTGACAATGAATGCAAAACCATTCCTCTTCAATTTGTCATTCCTGGCATAGTAAACCATGTGGTTGTCAGATTCAAAATGACCTATACCAGTCCATTTCAATCACTCATGCCTAAGTTATTGATGTTTATGCGTTCCATTTAATTTTTGACAATTTCCAATTTTCCTAGATTCATACTTCATACAGTCCATATTCCGATTATTAACAGATGGTTATAGCTGTTTCTCCTCATTTTGAGTTGTGCCCCATCAGCAAATGAAGGTCCCACGGGCTTTACTCCATTAGCATCATCACTGTCAACTCTACTTGGAGGAGGCAGCTCTTCCCCAGTCGCATTTTGAGTGGCTGAGGGGCTCGTATTCCTGCACTGTATCTGACAGTGTTCATCTGCTATTCATAAGGTTTACAGTGACTAAAAAAATATTTGGAAGTAGTTCGTCTCTCCTTCTTCCTGGTCTGTCTTTGTCTGAATCTCATCTGAATCCTGTCCACTGTGGATGATTCTGCTGGTATTTAAAATACTCATGGCATAGCTTTCAGAATCACAGCAACTCACAAGCCACCACAGTATGACAAACTGACAGATGAGTTGTGGGGTCTTCCTGGTAGGTGCATGGATATTATTATCCTATCACAGACAGTATTGTACTTCAAGATAGGTGTTTACATGTTCATTTTGATGATGACTACAATGCCATTTATTTTCAATTTGTGATTGAAAATAGTAAACCGTCTGATTGTCATATTCAAAATGGCCAATACCAGCCCATTTTAGCTCACCTAATACCTAGTATATTGATGTTTATGTGTCACATTTCAGTTTTGACCATTTCCTATTTTGACCATTTCCTATTTTCCTAGATTCATACTTTGCACATTCCATGTTCCAGTTATTAATGGATGTTTACAACTGTATCTCTTAGTATTGAGTTGTACCCATCCACAAATGAAGATCCTGAAGGCTTTACTCCATTCGCATCATCATAGTCAACTCCATTCGGAGGCAGTAGTTCTTCCCCAGTCATATTTTGAGTGCCTTCCAACCTGAGGACCTCATCATCTGGCCATGTATCTGACAACATTCTTGTGCTCTTCATCATGTTTCAATATCCAATATTCTGGTTCTATCTGACAGTGTTCCACTGCTATTCATAAGGTTTTCAGTGACTAAATAATCAGAAGTAGTCTCCTTCCTATTCTGTGATTGTCTAGAAGCTCATCTGAAACCTGTCCACCATGGGTGACCCTGCTGGTACTTAAAATACCCATGGTACAGCTTCCAGAATCACAGCAACATGTAAGCCACCACAGTACAACAAACTGACAGACGAGTAATTGGGGGACGGAAATGAAATAGAGCACACAAATATTGATATTCTAATCATTAGTGAAGGAGATCTGGAAGCGTAGTGGTTATGATTCATACTGCTAAGTTCAGGGTCAGCTATTTGAAACTACCAGCTGCCCTGCAGGAAAAAAATGAGGCTTTCTGCTCCTATAAAGATTTACATCCTCCGAAACTCTGTACAGAGTCGCTATGAGTCCGAACTGACTCCAGGGCACATCACCACCACCACCACCACCACCACCACCACAATCATTAGTGAGGAGTCCTGGTGTGGCGCTGTGGTTTAATGCACCAGACTGCAAAGCCATTTGAACTGCAAAGTCAGTGGTTCAAGTTTGCTAACTGCTCCTCAGAGCCATATACAGGGTCGCTATGTGTCAGAACTGATTTGATGACACTTAACAACAACAATAATAAGTCATTAGTGAACTGTAATGGACTGATATTTGGTCATTCTGAATCAGACAATATTATGGTTTACTATGCATGGAATTTTCAATAACCTCACATGCAAATTAAAGTTGGATAGTAAGTAAGGAAGATTGTAGAAGAATTGATGCATTTGAGTTATGGTGTTGGAGGACAATATTGAAAGTGCCATGGGCTGCCAAAAAATCAAACAGATCTGTGTTGGAAGAAGTTCAGCCAGAGTAGTCCTTGGAGTCCAGGATGGCCAAACTTCCATAGCAGCCTTCAGTATGTACTGCACCTCAATATAAAGAAAACAAAAATCCTCTCCACTCAACCAATAAACAATATTCTTATCAATGGAGAAAAGATTGAAGTTGACAAAGACTTCATTTTGCTTTACAATCAACACTCATTGAAGCAGCAGTCAAGAAATCACATCATGGG
>NW_006408613.1:1389722-1394211 GCF_000296735.1 Chrysochloris asiatica
AGAGAGAGAGAAAGAAAGAAAGAAGGAAAATTCACTCCCATCAAGTCAATTCTGACTCAAAGCAACCCTGTACATAGTTTCAGAGACTGTAAATGCTTACAGAAGTAGACGACCTCATTTTTATCCTGAGGGTTGCCTCTGAATTTGAATCTAGCCAAGGTCTAGCCCACAGCACAACCAGGACACTTTTGTTGTTGTTAAGTGCTGTCAAATCAGTTCTGAATCATAGTGACTCTGTACAGGGTTTTAGAGGAGCAGCTGGTGAGTTTGAGCTGCCAACCTGTAGTTCACATTACATCTCCACACCAGGTTCCCCCAGGGCACCTTAGCAACTTTCAAATTGTAATTCTTTATTTTGTTCCATTCTGCTATTTTGCTAAAAGGTGATTTTAGTTGATAGATTCAGTTCTAGGTTTAAAGAGTGTCTCGTGGCAATAGTCTCAGGGACTCTCTGTTCTCTACTATTCCAGTATGTCTAGACATTTTAACATAAGAAGTTGTGTTCTACTCCACATTTTTCTTCAATTCTATCTGGGGCGATCTATAATGACCTCAGTCAGAACAGTCTGTGGTGGCAACTGGGCACCAATCCAATTCTTCTGTCAAGAATCCTTTTGCAAGGTGGATTATTACTCTCAATTTATCATCTATATAAATTTGGATTTTTATATCCATTTATCTCAAAGGGTGGAATGCCTATATTGCATTCTTTATTTTCCTTCAATCCCTGTTGTAGATTCGAAGGAAGATTCATAGGAAAGAGTTTGCAATAAAAGAAATGTTTTCCCTCATTGCTAGGCTGTATATACAGTCAGTCTTAGCTTTATCTCACGGCCAATAGCAAATTAATCAAAATCTAAAAGGCTGTTCAGGAGTTAGGATGAACAAAGCTAAATGCTGCTGATAATGCCCTTCAAGGTGGTCCTTTTTCTTTTTAAAAATACCTACTTTTGCTTTATTTATTTCCATTGGATTTTTTTTTCTTCTGCAGGACACATTGCAGTGATAATGGGATAAGGATAATGTTATTACAAAGATGAATGGAAGAGAATGAATGGAAAATATTCCTTTTATAAAGTACTTGTCACACTAAAGTTAGAGTGGAGAGTGGGTGGTCAGATGCTGCTCTTACTTTAGTGATGAAGGGTCTTTGTTGTCAAATCAGCCAGTATAGAGAGTGCAGGTAAAGGTGCATATGTACAGGTAAAACCTCAATACAGAACTCAGGAAGTCTATAAAATCCAGGAGTGCTGTTGGGCAATAGGAGTCTGAACGACTTGCTATTTTGAATTTTCCTCTCAACTAAGTGTGACCAAATCAGAGTTGCTCTCTTTTGTGTCCTTCTGGTAGCGTAGTGGTTATGAATCAGGTTGTGAACCTTAAGGTCAGCAGTTCGAAACTACCAGCTGCTCCGCAGGAGAAAGATGAGGCTTTCCTCATCCCATAAAGATTATAGCCACGGAAACCCTGTACAGGGTCGCTATGGGTTGGAACTGACTCGACAGCACTTAGCAACAACAACAACACCCACACACAATGTGGTAGTTGACTGGCTATGGTTTCTGTAATCCTACTTAATGCCTCCCAAAGGCTGCCACTCACATATGTCCATTCTAAAGTTTCTCACTGTGGTACTGCAAATTTACTTGATATGGCTTTTCTATTCAAAGTCTTCTAAATTCCAACCAAATAATTGAGTGAGTGGGACCTTGCAAATAAGGTATACAGAATTTTAACACTGGGATTATTTCATTTTGACATCTCATTAGGTTTAAAAGGAGCCATCTCAGAAGCAGAAACAAAGGACCCCAGGACCATCTAGAGAAAAGATCCATGAACAGAGCATAAGATCTCTACCTGGAAAAGCAGCAGATGTGGTGGCACACAGAGCAGCAGTGGGCTACTTGGCAAATGGACCAAGTAATGCTGAGTACCTACAGGCAGGAGGCTGACCTGCAACATGTGTCCTTTGGCTATTTACAGACAGCACCAAGGACGATTTGTAACACTTACCCACACACAGGGCAAAGATCAAGGGACCATATGGCTGAAAAATCAAAGACAAGAGTAAGTAATGCCTACAGTACAGCAGAAACGAGTCTTTCCTGAATGAATGACTGCTGTATTTTGAGTTGTTTCAGCTCCTGAGTTGTATCCTGCTCATTTTCCTAATAAACCCTATAGTTGTGAGTATTGCCTATGAGTTCCATGTGGCCAAGGTAATGGATTATGAAACTGAGATGTGAAGCTGAAACTGCTGTAGGAGGGATGGTGGAAGGTTGCAGGGAGGAGCCTGTGTCATAGGAATCAGCCTTGGGCTAATTTTCAGTTTTATTCTCCTTCCCCCTTATGTGGCAGAAGTCAGATATGTATTCCCTGCCATTTTTGCACTCACCCAAAGAGAGTGATCTTCCTGGAAAGAAAACCAAGAAAACCCAACATGACAAGAGAACTTCCCTTCTAAAATCATCAGTCACAATTTAAAGGTCCAAAGCATATGACCTATGTGTGTGTCTGTCACCTGTTTGCATTCATAGTTCTTCCTTTAAAGTAGAAACAGGTCTTATTTTTTATCTCCATAAGACATGTATACTTATGTCTCTTATATTTCCTACAACTATGAGCTAGGGCTCTGAAGTCAAACAATTGCATCATTATCCCCCTAATGCTTTGAATGTCTTTGCCTCTAACCCAACTTTTATCTTTTACCATCTCCTAAACTTTTTCACTTTATACTTTGAAACTGTTGTTATTAAGTGCCATCAAGTCAGTTCTGACTCATAGCAATCCTGTATCCAATTTCCGAGGAGTGGTTGGTGAGTTTGAACTATTAACCTTGCAATTAAAATTACCTTTGCATCCAGTGCTTATCCTGCCACTCCACATCAGGACTCTTCGTTGAAACTGCTACACCATAATCAACTAATTTCTCTCAGTCATCATGTATTGATTTTCTGATATTGTTGTAACAACGTACCACAAATTTAGTAGCTGGAAACAACATAAATTTATTATCCTATAATTCTGGAAATCAGAAGTCTTAAAATCAATGTATCAAAAGAACTGGCTCCTTCTGAAGGCTGTAGGGAACAATTTGCTTCCTTGGTTCTTTTTCCAGCTTTGAAAAGCCATCTGCAGTCCTTGAATCATCGCATCTTCCTTCCAGCACTCTAGTAACTTCTAATCCATAATCTATCACTCTCTTTAAGATATTTCTTTAAAATAATCTATCTCTCCAGTGTCCCACTTGAGGTGCTCACTCATTTATGCCCCAAAATTTTGAAGACAGGTATCTGGCCAGCTAATAAGAAGAGATTCATATGTGTGCCCATTCCAAAGAGGTAATCCAATGGAGTGTGGAAGTCATCAGACAATATCTTTAATATCGTATGCAAGTAAAATGTTGCTAAAGATAATAATAAAAAAAAAAAAAAACTGGAACCATACATTAGTATAGAACTCCATGAAGTTCAAGCTAATTCAGAAGAAATATAGCGTGATGGATGCCATTGCTGATGTCAGATCGATCTTGGTTAAAAGCAGATAATAACAGAAAGATGATTACCTGTGCTTCATTGAATATGCAGAGACTTTAGATTGTGTGGGTCATAACATGCTAAAGACAACGTTGTGGAGAATAAGTATTCCAGATCACTTCATTGTGCCCATGAGGGACCTATACATAGACCAAGAGGCAGTTATTAAACAGAACAAGGGAACACAGGATGATTTTAAATTAGGAAAGGTGTGCACCATGGTTGTATTCTTTCACCATACTTATTCAATCTATATGTTGAGCAAATAATTTGCGAAACTGAATGATCTGAAGAAGAACGTAGCATCAGGATTGGAGGAAGACTCTTTAACAACGTGCGATATGCACATGATGCACTTTTGCTTTTGAAAGCGAAGAGGACTTAAAATACTGATGTAGATCAATGACCACAGCCATGGGTATGAATTGCACCTCAATGTAAAGAAAACAAAAATCATCAACACTAGACTAATAAATAACTTCAAGATAAATGGAGAAAGGATTTAAGTTGTCAAAGACTTCATTTTGCTCGGTACTCATGGAAGCACAAGTCAAATAGTGTATTGCATTAGGTAAATGTACTGCAAAACATCTCTTTAAAATGTTTAAATTCAAAGATGTCAGTTTGAAGACTAAAGTGTGCCTGACCCAACCTATGGTAATCTCAGTAACCTCATATGCATGTGAAAGTTGGACAATGAATTAAAGAAGACCTTAGAAGGATCGATGCTTTTGAGTTATGGTGTTGGGGAAGAATAGCAAAATATTATGGACTGCCAAAAATTCAAATAAATATGTGTTGTAAGAAGTACAGCCAGTACAGTGGTCAAAACAGCTTGGTACTGGTACAATGAAAGGTACATCGATCAATGGAACAGAATCGAGAATCCAGAAATTAACGCATCTACATACAGCCAATTGATCTTCTACAAAACACCAAAATATGTCCCATGG
>NW_006408613.1:1397028-1408648 GCF_000296735.1 Chrysochloris asiatica
GGATTGTATACATTGCAATGAAACAAAATACGATAGGGTGAATGTAAAACTGATGTTCTCCCATGTAAACTACATAATTCACAATAAAAAAAAATTTTAAATATATCAGGAAAACCAGAAAAGCTCATGAATAGCCATCAAAGGTACAACTATTGAGCTTTCCACGTGTAGAAGAAAGAAAAAGGATGAAAATTTAAGACACTTGAAATCAATTAGTCCAGTGAACTAATGGAACACGTGGCCCTGGAGTGTGTCTCCATTATGGTGATGGAACATGTCTCCTTGACCTTGAGACCAGAACAACTAGATGGTGCCCAGCTACCACTCCCAATTGCTCTTAAAGTGATCACATTAGAAGGTCCTGGATAGAGTAGTGCAAAATGTGGAACAAAACTCATAATTATAAAACATACCAGGCTTACTGGTCAGGAAGGGACACAAGGAACTCGACAGTATGGCCCTCAGCCAGCCTTCTGATCTGAAACTGAACTCACCCTCATGGCCCAACTTTCAGCCAAGCATTAGATAGGTACATAGGGGGTCAACACCACTAGTAAAATATACTCCCCATGAAATAGCCAATCATTCAATATTAAAATAACAACATTAACGTAAGGACAAAATTCAGACGGGTTAAGAAGGATGGTGAAGCAGAAATAAGAACAACAGGGAGGAAGTGGGGTAACTTTTTGTTACGATGAAGGGTTTGCAATTATTGAGATGAAACAAAGAGGTTGCTTTGTTGAATGCAAAACTGGTGATCTGGTCTATAAATATTCAATCAATTCACAATAAAAAGTAAAAAACAAACAAACAAACAAAAAGATTACAGTCTCAGAAGCAGTTGTACTGCATCCTATAGAGTATGAATCAGAATCAACTTGACAGGAATGAGGTTACAGTTTCTGTTTGTTTGTTTGTATTAGGAATATAGAGATAAAAAAAAAAACCTGTCCTAGTCCTTGAGGAGGACATAGTTTACTGTAGAAACATAAAGAAGCAAAGTACAGTATAAGTAAAATGATAGAAAAGTGCCTAGGTTCAGGAAATACACATTAAAGAACTTGGACTACGTCCTCATGTCGACTAATTCTAAAGTCTGAGGAAAACTAACAGGTATACGAAATAGTGTCCATCAAGTAGTATTCAACTGGTTACTATAAGAGTTGCAAGAATTTCCCTTCAAGAAGGATTTCTACTAGGATCAAAAAAGAAAAACCATTTCCCTGTAGAGACTGTTATTGTCTCAAATTGAAAAACTAAATCAAGCATCAACCTACTGCTTATATTGACTAAAAGTATTTCTTTTTCTATCATTATACCCAGAAGAAGCACTTACAGAGCAACCTATGACTTAGGTATCCATTCTATCAATTGGATATAAAATATTTGCTACTATTTCACTTATTTTTTCTGATAAGAGTCAGTTTGGCAACTAAGATATAATAGGGTTAGCATAGTGGTTATGAGTTGGGCTGCTAGCCTCAAGATCAGCAGTTCAAAGCTACCTGCCATTCTGCAGGAAAAAATGAGGCTTTCTTCTCCCATAAGGATTTACAGCCTCGGAAACCATATACAGGGTCACTAAGAATCAGAACTGACTCCACAGCACACCAACAACAACAACAACCATGTTAGAGTTACAGAGTTCTCAAAACCCTAAATTCACTTCTTTATGACTCATGAGATATATATCACCAAACAATATTTTCAGACTTTCGTGTTTCGTGGTAAGTTTCCATCTCAATTGTAATACATGTTGTCACCTAACAGGGACCTGTATAACTGTGTGATTCTGAAGAAACAAGCCTCACCTCACCAACCCTACCACCAGAGTCCACTTGAGATATGTGTTCCACATGATTGTATCAAAATCCTTACTACTTAAAAAAAAAGTTTCCCTTGATTTCAGCATGCCTTCCATTACTAAAAACACATGGTATCAATAACAAATTCAAAGTGAAAATAATTCATTCATGAAAGAGTTAAATTGTTTAGTTATACATTTATCAAATCACCCTTATGAGAGCACTAAAAAGAACCAAAGTTCACAGTAAGGAAACTTTTTATCTCTACTCACTATCAATAAGGAAATGTGACCATCTTTCTGTAATATTCATAAATCTGTTATCCTGGGTGGCCAGTAAATTCTCCCTTTTACAACTAATGTGTGTGTAACTCAGACCTCCTCGTGTCCTTCCATTGTGTAGGTATCCCCTTGCACTATTCCTGCTTCCCAGAACTCAGTTTTACTACTACCAGTCATATGGTATTACAGCATCCTCATTGCTTCCCTGAACATTGCCAATACCTTAGCAAACGTCCTTTTATTTAAGCCTCCTTAAAAGAAATTCTGTTGTGGCGCTGTGGGTTAATGCACCAGACTGCAAAGCCAGTTGAACTGCAAAGTCGGCAGTTCAAACTCACCAGCTGCTCCTCGAAAACCCTATACAGTTGGGTCAGAACCAACTCAACGGCACTTAACAACAAAAAGAAGTCCTGGTGTGATTCTGTAGAATAAGCACTGAACTGTTAAACATATGTTGGGATTCAAAGCCATCGCTCTCTCCTAGGAAACCCTATACAGGGTTGCTATGAGTCAGAACTGACTTGATGGCACTCAACAACAACAAATAGTTGTATTCTGTCCTTAACAACAACAGTCAAGCCCTTGGATGATAAATGATAGATTGGCAGTTAAAATCCACCCAGCGACATCACCAGGAGAAACACCTGGTGACATGCTCCAATAATGGTTGTAATTAGGGAATCTTACTGGGCAGTTCTATGCTGTCTCATGGGCCCACAGAGGGTCTCTGTTATTGCCCCAACTTACAAACCACTGAGTCAAAATCAACTAACCACAATAACAAATTATCCAAATTTTAGTGTTTTATCCATTACCTATTGGAATTCTACCTGATACATTTGAGAAAGTAGATAAAGATCAAATTTGTAACATAAATCTCTCTGTTCTTTTTGATATAATAAATATGCTGAATAATTGTTCAAATAGAATTTGGTGTTCTATATCTTAACCTGGATGGTATAAATATGTACAATTCCATCTAGCTTTTTCTTCTTGTCTTGAGAGCAGGCTAAAGGACAGAACCCAAGTTGTAACAATTAGGACCCCATGAAGCTGGAAGACCATGGAGAAGTGTCATGTGCCACACGATTCAGAGAGTATTTTTGTTTTGTTTCTTCTTCTGATTTTGTTTTTAAATTATGTGTTTTCGTCATCAAAATATTATATGAATTTTTTTTTTTAAACTTTTCTGTTGTCTCCATGGAAATGCTGTTTGGAAACTGACATTGGTTTAAGCATACAGAAATAATTACTATTTAGTTGTGTCTTGGAAATCATGATCGTTGTTCTATTTAAGTCATTTGCTAGAAAATGGCTCTTGTTTGCCCTTGGAAACAATCATTCTTAATAGGATGTCAAGCAAATGTTTTACCTGCACAGTGTTGATATAATAGAGTCAATAGTATTTTGATTTTGACTCTCTTGTGTACAAAAGTTGGTACGCACACTGGGCCAAGTTCCAGAACTTGTTGAACATCTGAGAGAATAAAGATTTGCTCCTCTTATACTTTATTTGTTTCATGAATGTTTATGGCATAATTACTGTATACCAACCTCTCTATGCCCCTTCCACTATGCCCTTGTGGAAGGCAAAAAAAATAAAATAAATACAGCTTGGTCTTCTCTTCAAAGAGACAATAATTCAAACCACAGATGTAGATATTGAACATCATTGGACACAGAGGTCAGGTCATGTGTGAGGAGGTTCCCCACAGAGATATCACCTTTTCACCTAGCTTTGGTTTTCAGATGATTTGTTATTGTGCCCCTTTTGGACTAGCATATTGTCATTGTGGTTGTTTAAGTACTGTTGAGTCAGTTCCAACTCATAGAGACTAATATAGGGATAGAGATAGAAATAAGTCCACTTACTTTCACCCCGATTCCCTGAATCAAACAGATACAATATGTTTCCATTTGTTTTACACATTAATTGAAAGTCCAGTCTTTGGAACAAAATATTTGAGGGCTTTAAAAACTTAGAAAGCCACTGGCCTTAAAGCAGACATTTCAAACATGGATACCCACCAGAATCAAGTAAAACAATTTTTGAAAATATAACTATGCTGCTTTTACCATAATTAAACTAAATAAAATTTCCTAAACATGGTATCTGTGATTCTGTATTTTTAACAGGCTCTTCAGGTGATTTTCAAGCATAATCCTAGCCTGACACATTTGAAAATCATTCATCTAGATTAGAAGTTAAAACAATATTGTGTATTAGCATCACAATAGTAATTTCTTTATAAACAGGCATCCAGACCCTACCACCAGAAATTCTGAGTACATCTGTGATGGAGTCAGGGAAATTAAAAAAGAAAAGAAAAAAAAAAAAAAAAAAAAAAAAAAAAAAAAAAAAAAACACTCAAGTTATTCTAAAGTATGTAGTCTGTAGACTATGCTTAGAGAAATACTGATCAGAGGATTTCTGTAAATATGTGTTCAATTACAGCACTTGTGCCTTAAGGTCTGGATTGCTGAAATTGATGGCTTTCGTCTTTTAAGATGATCATTGTCTTTTTAATTATCTGAAGCTTAAAAATGGAGACTTCCTTTAAAAAGAACAGTGGTTATCTCTGAGTAGTAAAATTATGAGTACTTTTTTAATGTTTCTCCCTTATAATTGCCTGCATTGTCTAGTTTTTCTCTCCTCATTAGTTAATCTAGCCCAGAAATACTAGATGTATAGTATATGCCACGTACTTTATTGTTCAGTCATAGAATAACAATGATTGATCTTTTTAAATCATGCTAATTAAAGTAGGAATAAACTAAGAAAACTGTCTCATTTTAGTAAGCAACTATTTTAGAAAGACATTTTTGCTCATTTTATTAGACACCTATGCTTCATTTATCAACTATCTCATTATTCTATATTACACATTTATGACAATAGTAAAATATTTACTGATCAACTTTGTTTTGCATGAATGAGGTAGGTCTAACAATAGAGAACGCTTAGGTGCAAAGTTAGAGTAATGCTGGCCATGATGGTTACGTTATAGTTCAATGTGACCAGGTCATGACACTCCATGGTTTGGCTGTTTTGTCATTACTTATTCATACTCCATTTTGTGATCTGATGTGGTCATCCTCCATTTTTACATAACACCTATTTTTGCATAAGGACACGGTCTTTGGAACCAAAATATGTGGAAAAGTAAAGAATTGGTACATGGTCTCCTTTTACATATAAGCCATATTATACACACTTCCCAGAAGATCATCAAAGTTTATATCATCAGCAAAACCAAAAACCAAATCCTCTGTCATTGAATCAATTCTGACACAGAACAGCCTGATAGGACAGAGTAGAACTGCTCCTTAGGGTTTCCCAAGCCATAAATCTTCACAGAATCAAACTTCTTCATCTTTCCCCCATGGACCAGCTAGGTGGGAATCCAAATATTTTGGTTAATAATTTGATGCTTAATGTACTGCACAATCAGAGTGCCTTTAATCAAAAGCTGGCATAAGTTTACTTGATATCTTTTAGTTGAGTTATCAACCTATGAATTGTATCTTCCTCCTCTCCCTCTTAATCTCCTTCCTATTCTTTTGCCTGTTTCCCTTTTTTTAATTTTCTGCTTCCTTTTATTATTCATACTCAGATTTTTTTTCATGGTTCATTCTCTCTACTCTTGAATCACTAGGGAAAGTTTTATGCAAAGTATAAACATGGTAGTAAATTCATACATAAATGTCCTTTTTCATCTGTAAAAAGAGAAAATGAGAATGTCAGACTTTATCAAGTCAATAATCACCAGAATCTGCCAATATTCCCATCTGTTAATACTCTTTCAATCATATTATGAAATTAATAGAATATTCTGGCCTACAGCAACAATAACATATATGGATAACAATACTAATACAAGAAATGTGTTTCATTTATTTGTTCCTTAATTCAATTATTTAGCAAGTATCTGTAAGTTTCTACTATGTACCAGGCACTGTTCTAAGAGCTTGAGATTCAACAGTGCATAAAACAGACAAAAAAATTTTTCCTTGTTGGAGCTTATTTCCTAAGGTATGAGGTAGACATAATAACTAAGTAAAATACACAGCATGGTAAAATGTGAAAAGATGGACCATGAGTATGTGAGAGAAAAGGAGCTCTGGTAGCGTAGTAGTTATGAATCGGCCTGCTAACCTCAGGGTCAGTAGTTTGAAACTACCTGCTGTTCTGCAGGAGAAAGATGAGGCTTTCTGCTCCCATAAAGATTTACAGACTCAGAAACCCTGTACATGGTCGCTAAAGGTCAGAACCGACTCCACGGCACATAACAACAACATGTAAGAGAAGATGCAATTAAAACTGAAGTAGTAACGGCAGGCCTAATGAGAATGTTATATTTGAGCATACACTTAATAAGGGGAGCAAATCACTCCTAGGCAAATGCACCTGTAAGTTAAGGTGCCTCCAAGTTGAAAAATGCCTGATTTCATACAAATATATGTTTTTTTCATTCAGAAGATGCAACTTTTGCAAGCTACTGTACAGACACTGTTTACAGGGCAATTTTCCTTCCATTCCATGATGATAAAAGGTAGAGCAAGAGGGTACTTCACTAGTAATAGCAAGAATCACAGTAAATCTCTATTTCCTTCTTATAAGTGTCCTTTTAACATTTGATAACTCTAACAAGTATTGTAGACAGTACAATTGTCCTTCAGTCAAAGGAAAAACATCTGACAAAATATGTTATTTACTTTCTTCTCAAGATTTTTCTTTAAATACATGCCATTTTCCTTGGACCTCTGAGGCTGTCTGGTTCATGTTGTAAACAGAATATTTTCTATGGTGCAATTTTTCTCCTGGTAGAGCAAGATAATATCATGAAATATTCATCTTCTTGCTTTTTCTTTTTATCTACTTCCTTGTACATGACTTTGCATTAATTGGAAAGAGTATCCATATTGCCTGAGAAGAAAGAATTTTAAAGGCAGAAATAAAAAAAAGAAGAAAAGGACGAAAGGATAAATATTTTATTTCTTTTTCATCCCAAACAGGGAACAAGCCAACGTGAGGAAGTGGAATGAATACATAAAACCTAAACTATGTCATCAGACTTTGTTACATTACTGGAGAAATTTGACTTAGCCTTTCAGGAAGAATAGCCACATTAGTTTTTCCTCAAAATCATTTGAACCAGTGATTCAAGCTCACCAACCACTTCTCAGAAACCCTGTACTAGGTCACTGTGGGTCAGAACAGACTCAACAGCATGTAACAACAGTAACTCCTAACTATGATGGAATTTCCATCACTAGCTACCTGCTAATTACTACTGGATCATAAAACAGAAAGACACCTGCCTATGCCCAAGACTTTACCAAATTCCAGCCAAATAGTTACATATATGAATATTCTATTTACTTTGGACCAAGATACATGTATGTCCTGCTCTAAACAAGAGAAGGTGAGGCATTTGAAAACCTGGTGAGCAATGGTAATTTAGAAGGAAATATCACCACCAGTATTTGGGTCATTGTTGGTGTTATTGTGTGATGTCAAGTTGATTCAGACTCATAGAAACCCTGGAAAAGATTTCCAAAGCTAAATCTTTTAAGGAACAGAAAACCTCATGTTTCTCTTGCAGAGTAGCTAATGAATTCGAATTGCTCCTTACTATCTGGGTTGTTGTTGTTGTTGTTAAGTGCCGTCGAGTCGGTTCCGACCCATCTGGGTAGGACTAGAAAACTGTGAAGCCCTTGTACAAGAAAATACCTATCTGGAGTTTAATTTGAGAAACACAATTATTTTGATCCCAAATTCTGAGCCGTTTAAAATCATAACAGACAAGTTCACTGATAATTTAATTAAATTCATCTGAGATATTCATGTTTAATTTGCTGTTTTAAGTAGGCTTTATTGTTGCTGTTGTTATTGTTGTTGTGTGTGTTACTGAATTTATTCTGACTCATAGTGTCCTATTAAGGGAGTCCTGGTATGACACCATAGGGTAAGCACTCGACCTCAAAGTCAAGTTTGAACTGCAAGGTCAGTGGTTCAAACTCCCAAGCCCCTCTTTGGAAACCCTACATACAGTCACTATGAGTCAGAACCAACTCAACAACACACAACAACAACAACAACAACACAAGGTTGGCAGTTCAAACCCACCATTCGCTCCTCAGAAACCCTGTAAAGGGTGGCGATGAGTTGGAAAAAAAACTCGATTGCACTTAATAAAAACAGCAATAGGGTATTCTAGGCTGTATAGGGTTGTATTCTGTTGTGCATAGGGTTGCTATGAGTCCATATTTTTGTTAGATTTATCAGTGGTTTGTCAATTTCATTAATCTTTGTATATAACCATTTCTTGTCTTATTACTTTTTTCTATAGTTTTTCTGTTTTCTATCTTACTTATTACTGCTTTCATTTTTAATATATCTTTTCTTTTGGTGGCTGTTGCTTTACTTTGCTGGTCTTTTTCTAACTGTTGGAGAAACGTTAATGTGTTGATTTTGTTTCTTTCTCCTATTCGGATGTGTGTATTTATTACAATAAATTGTCCTCTCAGCACTGCTTTTGCTGTGTCCCAAAGGTTTTTATATGTGGTGTTTTTGTTTTCATTTATTTCTAGGAAGTTTTTTATTTCACTTTTTATTGGTTCTGTTACCCAGTATCTTTTATGCAGGGTGTTATTCAGTTTCCATGTATTTGATTTTATTCCCTTGATCTTCCTATTGATTTTTAATTTTATAGCTTTGTGATGTGATAAGATGTTTTGTAGTATTTTGATGTTTTTAAATTTTATTGAGACTTGCTTTATGGCCTAACATATGGTCTATTATGGAGAATGTTCCATGTGCACTGGAAAAGAATGTGCACTGTGCTTTTGTTGAGTTGAATGCTCTATACAAATCTGTGAGTTTAAGTGCTATTTAGTTTTCTGTGTCTTTGCTGAGTTTCTTTCTGTACTTTTTCAAAAGTGGTATATTAAAATCTCCCACTATTATTGTGGAGCTATCTATCTTTTTCAGTTCTATTAGGGTTTGCTTTATGTATTTGGAGACTCTTTCGTTGGGAGCATTGGTATTTATTATGGTTATATCCTCTTGTTCAAGTGACCCTTTAACCACGAGATTATGTCCTTCTTTGTCTCTTATGCTGGTTTTTGCTGTAAAGTTTATTTTATCAGAGATTAATATTGCCACTCCTGCTCATATTTTATTGCAATTAGCTTAGTATATTTTTTTCATCCTTTAATTTTTTATTTAATTTGTCTTTGCATGTTAAATGTATCTCTTGTCAAGTACATATTGAAGGATGCTGTTTTCTTATCCATTCTGCTACTCTCTGTCTCTTGATTGGTGCTCTCAGTCTATTGACATTCAGTGTAATTATTGATGTTGTCATTGTTGTTAAGTGCCATCTAGTCAATTCCGACCCATAGTGACCCTGTATAGTACTTCCGAGGAGCAGCTGGTGACTTGAACCACTGCGCTTGAGGTTCAAAGCAATTTTGCAGCCCAGGTTTGGAGTAATTGCTGTCATTATGTTGTTTGTTTTATGTGGTGTTGCTGGTTTATTTGTCCTGCATGCTTTCTTGTGCTGAGTTCATTTATTGTGTGCTTTTACTTGTCAATTTCCTCAAGGTTTTAATGTTTTCAAAATCTTCTTGGATTTTTCTTTTCTTGATTTGATATGGAGATGTATTAAGTTTCTCCAACATTACCCTTTATTTTATTAATTTCTTCCTCTTTTTATGACAGCCTGTTTTATCCTGAGATCTACCTGGTATCCTCACAACCTGGATGTCTGTTACTATACTTTTCCTTTCTTTTGCTTTGTCCTGACCATAGACTGACCTCCCAGATCTGCTAATTTCATTCTTGTAATTTTGTTCTACTCTAGACTGTTCAATCTCTAGACTGAGTTCCTGGTGGTGTTGACATGTAAGTCAATCTCTAGTTGTTGTCTGCTCTTGGCGGTTCTCAGTCCAAAGAACTCCATTTAGTATGTTCTGGAGCACTGGCTTGGCGTTTACATAGCCCCTTGATTTCTGTTTATACTGAAATGTTCTGATTTCACCACCATCTATGATTGACAGCTTTGATGGGTATATGAGTCTGGCAGTTTTTATATTTAATAGTTTTGTATATGTCTACCCATTGCCTTCTTGCCTGCATGGTTTCTACTGAGAAATCAAAGCTTAATCTTCTTGACTTTCCTTTGTTGGTAACACTTCATTTTTACCCTTGCTGTTTTGAGGATTCTCTCCTTGGTTTTTATTTTGGAGAGTTTGATTGTGATATGTCTTGGTGATTTTCTTTTGGGGCCTACCCTGCCTAGGGTCATTCAATTTCTTGAATGGTTATCTTCTAGTCCTTCAATATGTTAGGAAATTTTTCTTCCAGCTGATCTTCGACTATCTCTTCTGTAGTTTTCTTTGTCTCTTCATGTTCTGGAATTCCAATCAGTCTTAAGTTATTCCTCTTCATGTTGTCCCACATAACTCTTAGACTTTCTTCAGATTTTTTCATTCTTTTTTCTGAATGCTCTTCTATCTTAGCAGTATTGAGAGCTTTACATTCAAGCTAGATGATTCTGGCTTCCATCCCTTCAATTCTACTGTTTGCCCTTTCAGTATATTGTCCATGTCTGATATTTTAGCATTGATTATCTGGACCTCTTTTTGCAGTTTTGTATTGTCTCCAATACTATATGTATTTTGTTTGATTGTTCCTGTAGCATTTTTCTGACTTCTTCCTTATTTTCCTTGCACTTTCTGTGGAACATTTGAATGCACCTCAATATCATCCTCTTAAATTCCCTTTCAGACAATTCCAAGGCCTCTTCACCCTCCGATGCCATTCCTAGCTCTTCTTCTTAGTAGTATGTTTGAGCTACTCTGTCTTGTTTCTAAACAAGAACAGAAATTGTCTGCTGCTTTTTAAGCATTGTGATGTTGTTTTATTTGTGTTAATAAGATGGATATATGATGGTGTATTCTTAAGCATATTCCAATTGCCTCATGGTAGGTAAAGAGAAAAGTTCTGTTCACTGGTCTTACCACTCAATTCAGAGTGTTTTAGCAGGTGTTGGTTGTAAACACTGCTCTGGCATATAGCAACTGGTATTGGATTTTGCCCTATTGGATGGGGCTTTACAGGGTGCAATTGTAGCTTGGTTGTATGGCCACAGTTGCTGTATCTTATTGGGTGAGGCATGAAGAGAAAGCACTCACACAAGATAGAAGGAGGACGATAAAAGAAGGCTAAAAACCACAGTCAAATGTTATAAAAACCCAGGAAAAAATGTATATATAAACCTGGAAAACCTCAAAAAAGAAATAAAGAAAAACAAGAAAGGAAAAATGATGGGAAATTATGACTACTTCTTTAGCACCACCTAATGGACTCTTGCCTTCAAAGTCGGCTCAGAAATTTTACAATATTACCACTGTGGCATGTGATATAACACAGGCCTTATTTTTTTCCCTCCCCTCAAGTCCATGTAGTTGTGTCTCCTAGTTAGAACCAGCCTGTGGCTTGTTAGATCCACTTTGGAAGAGACT
>NW_006408613.1:1409463-1410679 GCF_000296735.1 Chrysochloris asiatica
TGTTCTGACTCATTGTAACCATGAATAAAGTTAGCAAGGAGCAGATGGTGGGTTTGAACTTCCAACCTTGTGGTTGCAGTCCAGTGCTAATAGTACAGTGCCACACCAGGAGTCCACCTCAGGTCAATAATCTCAGGAAATTCTCTGATCTCAATTGGTCCAGTAAACCTGGAATTTTTAAGAATATGAGTTCTGTTTTGTTTTGTTTTGTTCCCATTGTATAAGGGTTCATCTATTGAGGTCTTGCTTAAAATGGTCAGCAGTGGTAACCAGGAATCATCTAACTCTGTTGGTTTCAGGGTACATGAGATTAACCCTGTAGGCTAGTTTCTTCTTTGAAACTTTAGTTTCCTTCTTTCTCATTTGGTCCAGATGAATGAAGACCAATAGTTTTCTTTTAAATGGCTACTCAGAAGCTTTTTAAAATCCCAGAAACTACTCACTCACTAGTGTGTAGAACATGAAGTCTGTGAGCTATATTATGCCAACCGATTGGGTTGTGTCAGAAGACTAAGGTCCTAAGCCTTCACACCAAGAAAATCATTCTCCCAAGATATTTGGTTATGTCTGAGAAGCATCTCTATTGTGTGCACACTAATTTCTATGGATACGTTTGAATATAAATACTTCTATCTGTGCACACATATCTATATACCTGTACATACTTAAGTGTCTATATACATATTTGTTGTTGTTGTTATGTGCTGTGGAGTCGGTTCCGACCCATAGTGACCTTTTACAGGGTTTCCAAGGCTGTAAATCTTTACAGGAGCAGAAAGCCTCATCTTTCTCCAGTGCAACATCTGGTAGTTTCGAACTGCTGACCTTGCGGTTTGCAGTCAATACGTAACTACTATGTAACCAGAGCTATATATGTGTGTGTGTGTATATATATATATATATATGGAGAGAGAGAGAGAATGTCCTCGTGTGGCACTGTGGGTTAATGCACCAGACTGCAAATCCATTTGAATTGCAAGGTAAGTGGTTCAAGCTCACCAGCTGCTCTTTGTAAATACTATACAGGGCCTCTATGAGTCAGGACCTCGACGGCACTTGACAACAATAAAATATATATATATTGTTGTTGTCAAGTGCCGTCGAGTCGGTTCCGACCCATAACGACCCTGTATAGGGTTTCCAATATATACATATATACCAGTACACAAAATGAGGAAAAAGACCTGTAAATATACATCTAAAATGGAATGAATTT
>NW_006408613.1:1412689-1417562 GCF_000296735.1 Chrysochloris asiatica
TCAAACGACATATTGCATTAGGCAAATCTGCTGCACAAGACCTTTTTAAAGTGTTGAAGAGCAAAGATGTCAGCTTGAGGACTAAGGTGTACCTGACCCAAGCCATGGTATTTTCAATAACCTCATATGAATGCGAAAGCTGGACAGTGAATAAGGAAGACCGTAGAAGAATTGATGCTTTTCAGTTATGGTGTTGGAGGAGAATATTGAAAGTGCCATGAGCTGCCAAAAGAACTGATAGATCCATTTTAGATCTATTGCAGCCAGAGTGCTCCTTGGAGGCCAAGATGACCAAACTTCATCTCTCATACTTTGGACATATTGTCAGGAGGGACCAGTCACTGGAGAATGATATCATGTTTGGTAAGGTGGAGGGTCAGAGAAAAAGAGGGATTGGCCAAGTGGCACCATCGATGGACTCAAGCGTGGCCATGGTAATGAAGTTGACCCAGGATGGGGCAGTGTTTCATTCTGCTGTGCATAAGGTCAGTATGAGTCAGTAATGACTCGATGGCACCTAACAACAACAACATATCTGTGGGAAAGCTCCATATCATCAGCCAAAGCCAGTCCAGGGGTACACTGTGGAGCAGACTATCAATTGCTCATATGCAAGTTAAGGCTGAATCTGAAGAAATTTAAAACAATTACATGAAAGTCAACATATGACCTTGAACAATCCTATCTGAATTTAGAGAGCATCTGAAGAACAAATTTGATACACTTGAAACTAAAGACCAAAGACCAGAAGAGTTATGGGATTACATTAAGAACATCATATCATACAGTAAGCAAAAAGAAGGCAAGAAAGAAGAAAAAGACCAAAAAGGATTTCAGAAGAGACTCTGAAACATGCTTGCCAGCATAGAGATGCTGAAAACAAATGGAAGGAATGAGGAGATACAAGATCTGAATAGAACATTTCAAAGAGCAGCTTAAGAAGACAAGGTCAAGTAATGAAATGTGTAAAAACCTGGTGTTAGAAAACCATAAAATAAGAACATGCTTAGCATTTCTTAAGCTGAGGGAACTGAAGGAAAAAATTCAAGCTTCAACTTGAAATACTGAAGGATTTGATGAGCAAAATGGAGTCGTGGCGTGGCACAAAAACAACAATCCAGTTTTATGCATGCATTGGAAAGTAATGGAGCTTCAAATTCTTCTCTCAGGAAACTATAATCCGGCTTGCTTTTCAAGAAGATTTTCCTATATATTCATCAAGTTTCTTAGTTTAGAAATTTCAGATCATTACCTCTAATTATAAGTCTATACAAATCTAAAATAATGATCTCCATCAATGGGGTATGACATTCTTCACTGAACTGCAGTTAATTATCACATCCCCTTATAGTTACTTAACTGGGATATGCCTAATTAGCTTCTCTAATCTTGCTATATATAAATTTCCTAAGTCCCCTCCTTAGTGTGGTTATGCCTTAATGGTTGTCTGTGATGGTTTGAGTTAACCACCAAAAGATATTTCTAGCTTTACCATTTGCCTTCCTTTGCTCTACTCCACTAAGACACAGTGAAGAAGCTCTTCTAAGAAAAATATTTTTAACATGAAAGTTGCAAACTGTTGCATTTTAATCTTTACATTGTTTTAAAATATTAGGATTTAAGTAATACTAAATCCACTGCTTGCTTATTTTATATTGCCCCAGGTTTTAAGTTGGAATGAAAATATACCAAATTTATAGAAAGAATGGAGGCAAAACTGTTGGCGATTTTTCTGTTTTTTACTTTACCTATTCATAAAGACGGATTGTTGTTGTTGTTGTGAAGTGTCATCGAGTCTGTTCTGACCCATAATGACCCTGCATAGGGTTTCCAAGGAGCAGCTGCTGAGCTTGAACTGCCAACCTTACAGTTCAAACAGCTTTGCAGTCTGCCACATTAACCCACAGGGCCACACCAGGACTCCCAAGGTGGATTGCAGTGTGTGCTGTTTATGTGCTGTGGAGTCCGTTCCAACTCATAGTGACCCTGTACAGGGACATCTATAAAGTGGGCTTTGTAGGTTGGCAAATAAAGAAAAATGATGCCCTTTACTAGACTTAGAAGTACCTACCTCATTTATAATTGACCAGAGTGCAATGAATTTGGCTGTGCCTGTGAGCATGAGTTCTAGTATACACAGAAATAAATCCTTGCACTTCTAGAAACTTGTTATCTAGAAGGTATGAATCCATTTCTCACCCTCATCTTACAATCTTCCACACTTCAGAAGAAGTTGAAATTTCTATCTAAACATGGAAGCAAAATTTCTATGTTCTGACTTTATCTTTTCCCTCTATTCAAAAAATGTGTGCACTACACATTTTCTTAAAAAGATGAGATTCATTTGTGATGACAGTTTTATTATTAAATTCTACTGCTCTTTTCTAACTTAGTAAGGATCACTGATACTTCCATTTGTTTTCACTTGTTTTTTCCAGTAGTTATTTGATGAAGGTACATATTCACGTTGTGTGCAAAGATGTTAAATGTCTATTTTATTATTCAGAATAATAAAATGTTGGAAAGAATTCGCAATCTAACTTGCATGATTCACCTTAAATGGTTAAAAAAAGACCATTAACTATTTCGTTATTTTATTGTTTATAACCAAACTACAATTGATTTATTAAAATTATCCAAAACATTACCAGAATAATTTACTAAAACCCTGATGCCTTAAAAATGTTGGCATCATATTGTTTCTGAATTTTTTAAATTAAATCCCAAAGCAGTAAACTATAGCTAACAAATTGCGTAAGAAAACCCAAACTTTTTAGCACACAATTTTGCTATCTTCTGTTTATTAGGTTCTTCATTGTACTGTTGGTGACTGCACATCAGTGACAAGTTATCATCATTCACAAGGCTAGTGATCATTAACAGAAATTTGGGAAATTCCCATTACTGGACACTCTGGTATTTATAAACACTTTCATTAACTGTGTTAGAGTGAAGTCTTATTAAGAAATGGAAAATATTAACAGCTACCAGATTTCACTAAGCATAGATGCTAGAGTGGGATCATATGGACTCGTGAGAAGTGATTAAGTGCATCTCTTCCAGCCACTCATTCAATGGCATCTTGATCAGACCCCTCACCCTCCCCAAACAGCTCAATTACCAGGACACCACTGAATATATCTCAGTTGGCTACATGGGTCATGATTTTTCAGCACTCACTAGTGCTTCAGAGTTTACTCCCTCACCAGAACTACCACTCTCTGTTCATCTCTGGTCAGTTGAGGTGCAGGAAATCATTGCGACAGTCATAGGTTCACTGTCATTATTCTTTGTGTTTGGTTTTTCACAAGACACACCATCCTAGTCTTTAACCAGTTGCATGGTCTGCACACTACCCTCTGTTCAAACGATCAATGATTCTGAGATTGTTCTGTGTTGACAGTTAATCTCACATTCCTCCTAAACTCTTTCCAACTCTGTCATTCAGAGCCTCATATATTCAACTTACACTTCCTAAGAATTTTCTTCCTCAAAGAAGGTTCTCCTTAATTGTTGTTGTTGTTATTCAGTGCCCTTGAGTCAGTTCCAACACATAGTGACCCTATGCACAACAAAATGAAATACTGTCTGGTCCTGAGCCATCCTCACATTTATTGCTACCCTTGAACTCATTGCTGCTGCCACTGTGCCAATCCATTGTGATGCAGGTCTTCCTCTTTTTCACTGTCTCTCCACCTTACCAAGCATAATGTCTTTCTCTAAGAAAAGGTCCCTCCTGACAACATGTCTGAAGTATGAGAGATGAAATCTCATCATCCTGGCTTCTAAGGAGCATTCTGGCTGTATTTCCACTGGCACAGATTCGTTTGTTCTTCTGGTAGTCCATGGTACTCCCAATATTCTTCCCCAACACCATAACTCAGATGCATCAATTCTTCTATGGTCTTTTTTATTCACTGTACAACTTTCACATGTATATGAGAGTACTTAAAATACCAAGGCTGAGGTCAGGCACATTTTAGTCCTCAAACTGATATTTTTGTTCTTGAATAGTTTAAAGAGTTCTTTTGCAGCAGATTCACTTATTTCAATAGTAATCATTTGATTTCTTGACTGCAGCTTCCATGAATGTTGATTGGCGATCCAAGCAAAATGAATACTTTAACAACTTCAATCTTTTCTCCATTAATGTTAGTGTTATTTATTGGCCCAGTTTAGAGGATTTTGATTTATTGACATTGAAATGTCTTTACATACTGAAGTTCTTTGATCTTCATCAGTAAGGATTTTAAGTCATTTTCGCTTTCTGTAAGCAAGGTTGTATCATCTGCATATCACAGGTTGTTAATGAGTCTTCTTCCAATCCTGATGCCATGTTCTTCATATAATTCAGCTTCTCAGATTATTTGCTCATCATACAGATTGAATAAATTGATGAAAAATATAACCCTGGTGCACACTTTTTCTGATTTTAAATAACTCAGTATTCCCTTGTTCTTTTGGAATGACTGCCTTTTGGTCAACGTACAGGTTCCTCATGAGCACAGTCAAGTAGCCTGGTGTATAATGTTATCCATAGCTTTTCACAATCCACAGTCTAAAGCCTTTGCAGAGTTAGTAAAACACAGGTAAACATCTTTCTGGTATTCTCTACTTTCAGCCAACATCCATTTAATGTCAGCATTGATATCCTTCACTCCACATCTTCTGAAGGCTTGATAGACTTCTCCTCAATTGTTGTTGTTGTTCTTAAGTGGTTACAATTCATAGTGACCCTAAGTGGAGTTTCCAAAGAGCAGCTGGTGGGTTGAACTGCCAACCTTGTGGTTCGCCCAGCGATCATTCATCACGCAAAAAGAGAATGCTTCTTGTTGTTTTTGTTAGATAGTATCAAACATTTTAAGGCAATTAG
>NW_006408613.1:1418657-1423177 GCF_000296735.1 Chrysochloris asiatica
AATCATGAATAGATTGGGAGAAAATGTGGAACAAACCTCAAAATTGTTTTTAAAAGACCAAATTTACTGGTCAGAGAGAGTCTGGAGAAACTCAGAGTCTGGCCTTAAACCACCCTTCAAGTCTGGAATGGAATTCACCCTCATGGCCTAATTTTCAGTAGATAGGTATGCAGAGAGAACAACAACAGAATGCTCACCATGGAATGGTCTATTATTGAAGAGCAAAAAGACAAAGTTGAGAATGGATGAAAAGGAGGATGGAATGGAAATAGAATCCATAGGAAGGAAATAGGATGATTGTTGTTGCATGGAGAGGCTTGCAATCATTGAGATGAAGCAAAGTGTATGATCTGTTGAACGTAAAACTGATGATCTTGTCTGTAAACTTTATTCAATTCACAATAAAAAGTTAAAACAGAAATTCCAATCTATTTGCCATAGTTAGAGTCTATAATTCATGAAGCTATGCCTTTTGTCTCTAAGCTTCCAAAATAAATTTTAGTATCTTTTTATGATTATCTCATCCTGAGGTGATTTATTTATACCTATGACCACCTACAAAAAGTTATTACTATTCACTGGTTGAGAGCACAGTGGCTCCATAAGATAAGCATTGAACTGAAAACCACAAGATAGGCAGTTTGCACCCATCATAGCTTTACAGGAGCAGTATGAGGCTTTCTGCTCCCGGGAAGTTTTAAAGTCTCAGAAAACCTATACTGGGTCACTGAGCAAATAATCCGAGAAGCTGGGTTATATGAAGAAAAACATGGCATCAGGATTGGAGGAAGACTCATTAACAATATGCAGATGATGAAACCTTGCTTGCTGAAAGTGAAGAGAACTGAAAACATTTACTGATGAAGATTAAAGAACACAGCCTTTGGTGTGGATTACATCTCAATGTAAAGAAAACAAAAATCCTCATCACTGGACCAATAAACAACATTCTTAACAAGGGAGAAAAGATTGAAATTGTCAAGGACTTCATTCTTCTTGGATCAACTATCAACACTCACAGAAGCAGCAGTCAAGAAATCAGACGATGTATTGCAGTAGGCAAATCTGCTGCACAAGACCTTTTTAAAGTGTTGGAAGAGCAAAGATGTCAGCTTGAGGACTAAGGTGCACCTAACCCAAGCCATGGTATTTTCAATAACCTCATATGCTTGTGAAAGCTGGTCAGTGAATAAGGAAGACCAGAGAAGAACTAATGCTTTTGAGTTATGGTGTTGGAATATTGAAAGTGCCACGGGCTGCCAAAAGAACCAATAGATCCGTTTTGGAAGAAGTGCAGTCAGAGTGTTCCTTGAAGGCCAGGATGGCCAAACTTTGTCTCTCATACTTCAGACATATTGTCAGGAGGGACCAGTCACTGGAGAAGGATATCACGTTTGGTTAAGGTGGAGGGTCAGAGAAAAAGAGGAAGACCCCAACGAGATGTATTGGCCAAGTGGCAGCATGGATGGACTCAAGCGTGACAACAGTAGTGAGGTTGGCCTAGGATCGGGCAGTGTTTTGTTCTGCTGTGCATAAGGTCACTACGAGTCGGTGTATGCAGTAAATACATATTTGCTGGTTAAATTTACTATCTTATTCAATATATGATTTAAAAATGTGATTAGGAACATATCAAACGAAAAAAACATTTCTCCCAAAGGAAAAAATACATAGGTATTTGTTTATTGAGGTGCCATTTACATAGTTAAATTGTTCGTAATTATATTGTTCAATCCAGTGTGTGATGTACATACAGTCGTGTAATACAGACAACACAGAACATTGCCATCATCCTGGATTTCCACCACCCTCCTCGTTATCCCCAAAGTAACTTAACCACTGATGTGATTTTGATCATCATGTTAGTTTTGCTTATTCTAGAATTTCATTTGAATGAAATACAGTACATGCTTTTAGTTTGCATTCTTTCATTAAGCATAATATGCTTGATGACCACATATGTCATTGCATGTTTCAGCAGTTCATTGTTGAAATTTTTCCATTGTGTGGATGTATCCTAGTTTACTCATTTTCTTATAAATAGACATCTATGCTGCTAGAATGAATAAAGATGCCATATACATTATTTTATAAGGTTTTTTCTTTTGCTGGCCTATGTTTTTATTTATTTGGGGTAAATACATGGGAATGCAATTTATTATCTCATGTGTATTGATGTAAATATGAGGGGATTCCAAAATGTTTATAGAAAAATGGAATTAAGATAATGAAAACTTCCCACCAACTTTTTGAAGTCTCCTGATATATCTGTTCACTATATCAGATGTACTGGAAAAATAGAAAGGGTAAAAAAAATTTGAACAAACTAATACAAACATTAGAATATTTAATATTTCTATATTATGGATTGGATTGGGTCTTTCTCCCTCCTCAGATATGTGTTATGAATCCTGGTATTGTGCTGTAGGATAAGCACTGGACTGCTAACTAAAAGAATGGAGGTTCATACCCACCAGTCACTCCTTGGAAACTATATAGGGTCACTATGAGCCAGAACCCATAGACAGCACTTAACAACAACATGCCATTTGGTTGTTTTTGTGATGTTATTGAGGTAGACTTTGTGTAGGGTGTGTATTGAATGTGTTTTGAGTCAATCTCTTTTGAGATATACAGAGATTAAGCATGCAAAAAAGGTAGTAGAGACTTGGGGAAAGAAATTTCAGTCCACATGAAAATCTCCCAGGAGCAGAGGTTCAAAGAGACGAAGCCATCTGGGGGCAAACTTTTTTGGTCGGAAGTTTTTAAATGACCTGGTTCATTTCTTCTTTTGCTATATGTCTGTTCAAGTTTTCTACTTTATTTTGTGTTACTTTAGATAGGTTATGTTTTTCTAAAACTTTTTCCATTTTTTTCTAGATTTTCAAATTTGTTGCAGCAGAATTCTTCATAGTATTCTATTATTAATTATCCTTTTTACTTGTTCTGTTGTGATACCACCTATATTATTTCTTCTTTGTGCTATTTTAATACTCTTTTATTTTGCTAGATTTGCCAATGGTTTATTGATTTTATGAATCCTATCAAAGAGTCAACTTCTTGTCTTGTGGATTGTTTCTATTGTTTTTCTGTTTCATTTATTTCTGCTTTAATTTTTATTATTTCTTTTCTGTTGGCTTAGGCTTACTTTGCTCTCTTTTTCTAATTGTTGTAGATGTTGTGTTAATGTTGGTTTTGGTTTTGGTTCTTGTTTCCTTTTTGATGGGTACATTTATTGATATAAATTGCCCTCTAAGCACTGCTTTTGCTGTTTCCCAAACATTTGTATATATTATATTTTCATTTTCATTTGATTCAAGGAGTTTTCATCAGTAGAAGAAGAGAAAACACCCAGATGGGATAGGCAGAAAACTTCTCTGAACATATAATATAGTAGAGAAATTTATCATGGAGAAAATAATACTGTGGGAAAATCACCCAGGTAGATGATAGCTGAACTTGGAAAACAGTGATCAAGAATGAGTTTCCTGGTTGCCGCAAAGATATATAGATATCAGTTCATTTAACCAGTATATACACGCAGGTCCATCACTTATCTGTCAGTTCGTCATGCTGTAGTGACTTGTGTGTTGCTATGATACTGGAAACTGCACCACCAGTATTTCAAATACAGCAGGATCACCCATGGTGGACAGATTTTAGCAAGCTTTCAGACTAAGACAGACTAGGAAGAAGGAGACTTGAACCACTTATGAAAGGTTTGTCACTGAAAACCTTATGAAAACATTGCCAGAAGTTGAACACCTTAGGTTGAAGGACACTCAAAATACAGCTGCCTCCTCAAAGTAAAGTTGATCTTAATGATGTGAATGAAACAGACCTTCTGGGACCTTCATCTGCTTATAGGACACAAGTCAAAATTAGAAGAAACAGCTGCAAGCATTCATTAATAAACGAAACATGGAACTATGGAGTATGAACCCAGGAAAATTGAAGAAGTAAAATACAAAATGGTATGAAGTCAAGTAGACTTGAAGAAAAAAATACTGTGCTTTAAACTGGGGAACAAATTTATAAACTACAGGGTAACTGCAAAGAAAATTAAATCACCTTCACACTAAATCAAGAAAACAGAAAATCATAAAGATTTAGTAAACATTAAAATAACAGCAATGAAGAAACTGTACAAACAAAATGAATTCAGCACATAAAATTATGTGAAACAAAGAAATCACCAGCACGACAAAAAAAAAAAAAAAATACAGCAAAATAATAGAAATGAATTCATAACTTTTGGTAAATACATTGAATGTCAGTAGATTAAATGCACCATTCAAGAGACAGAGAGTAGCCGAATGGATAAGAAAAGAGCATCCTTTTGTATGCTGTCTACAAGAGCTATACCTTACACACAAAGACAAAAATAGCTAAACATTAAAGGAAGGAAAAAAACAAAGCTAATGGCAATAAAAAATGAGCAGGAATGGCAATATTAACTTCTGATAAAACAGATTTTAAGGAAAAAGCCATCAGAGACAAAGAAGGGCATTATTACATGA
>NW_006408613.1:1424947-1427843 GCF_000296735.1 Chrysochloris asiatica
GGTAAAGTGGAGGGTCAGAGAAAAAGATGGACTGGCAAGGCACAGTGGCAGCGGCAATGGGCTCAGGCATAGCAATGATTGTGAGGTTGGCGCAAATCCGGGCAGTGTTACATTCTGTTGAGCATAGGGGTTGCTATGAGTTGGTACCAACTAGATGGCACCTAACAACAACAACAAGTTAATATATGCAAAATATCTAAAACACTGTCTAGTATATAGCAAACATATAATATTCAAAATTAGTATTTTCTTACAAAATATATTTTTATAGTTGGAACACATTACTGGTAGGAAACAAATAATAGGTATCTATATTTTGGAACAATGTCTGTAAATTCCTTCTGATGTGTAATTATAATAGTGTTCCCTGATTATGCTATTAAAATATGTAATGTGAAAGGGATTACATGGCCTGAGGCAGGCAATCTTACTTGTCTACTGATAAATTAAGCACACACATACCCTTTCTTCTTTCTGAGAGAAACTCAACCTTGATTAGGAGTCCCGGTATGGCACTGTGGGTTAATGTGCTGGACTGCAAGGTCGTTTAAATGGCAAGGTTGGTGGTTCAAATTCATCAGTCGCTCCTTGGAAATCCTGTACAGGGTCACATAAGTCAAAACTTAACAACATCCTCCTCATTTCCCACCATCATATCCTTACCATAACAGCCTCTCCAGCATGGCAATTCATTTTATCAAAGATAGTAAGTGTGGAAGATGTAATCTTACTAGCTTGAATTTAATCACGTTATTTATTGGTTAGAAGCAAATCACTAACCAGCTCACGTTTAAAGGTAGGAAACGCCACAAGGGTAAGAATCGTTGTTAAGTGTCTTCCAGCCTGTTCCTACTCATAGCGATCCTATATTGGGTTCCAAGGAGGGACGGACTGGTGGGTTTAAACCACTAACCTTGCAGTTAACAGTCCAGTGCTTATCCTACAGCATACAAAAGCTATGAATATCAGAAGCTTAATCATTAGGATTATTTTAGCATTTTCCTGTCACACCAATCATGCTAATCCCATTTTCCTTTGCAAATGCATGGTGTAGGGATGTGTATAAAATGCAATTCTACAAAATGTGACTTGAAGAGACAGCTGGAAGCAGTCTGGTAAAGAAATTCCACTGATTAAAAAAAAAAATTACAAAGGAAGAAATCCATCTTTCTTTTTCCCTGAATATTTTTAGGCCTGTTCGTGATACATAGACCTATAGCAGCCATTTTAATCCATAATGGGAATTCTTCAATAATAAACAGATGGATAGAATGTAAATACCTAATGATATCATGAAAACATGAATTAACCAATCCTGAGGCTGCTCTATATTAGAAATCAAAGGATAAAATTTCTCTATTGCTCATGTTTCCAGTGGTTTCTATATTGGGGGTAGGGGAGTGGGTATGGGTGAGGAGGGTAGAGATAAATGCAGGTGTTATATGCTATTAATTAAGGCACAGAAAGTTAAAATTTTATCAAAACCAGCTACCATTTTGGTAAGGTACCATAAATTGTAGAGATGTTTAATAAGCATGCAGCAATTTCTAGTCAAGTTCCTTAATACACTGCTTTGCTAGTATCTCCAGAGGCTATTAGTGGAAGGCAAAAGACATGCAAGAAAGAAAAGGTGGCCACTTTATGCCACTGTGCATTCTGTAAAGTGGATATAGAATTAATTTGAAAACTATGAAATGATTATATGGGCATTATTAGCTGGAATTTGAAGTGCAGAATAAAAGCAATTTATTTAAAATTTTACTGAACTGAATTTTAGTTTTCACATTGACACACATGTGAAATCTCTCAATTTTTAACAATGTTGTCATTGTTAGGTATCCTTCTTTGAATTTTGGAATGTACTGAATATATAAACTTGCCATTTATTTTTTATGAAGTATTTTAATAACTGCACCTGGCCACATTAGTTCACAAAAGTCCATACAGAGCAAAAGTAGACAGAAGAATTGGAAATTTGGGCAAGTCACTTAAATGTTTGGAGCTAGGAATTATAACAACATTTATTATACAACTTAGATTTTGTAGCATTTCTTAGCATTTACATGCTAGGTACCATGACTGGTTAAGTGCCTTCAAGTTGGTTCTAACTCACAGCTACCCTAGAGAGAGTGGCTGCTGAGTTTGCACTGCCAACTTTGAGGTTAGTAGTCCAGTGTTTAACTGACAGCATTATACCAGGGCTGCAGCTGGTGGTGGTTGTGTGCCACTGAGTAGATTCCAACTCATAACGGCTGGCAGTTCAAACTCACCAGCAGCTCCTCAGAAACTCTACATAGAGTCAGTATGAATTGGAAGCGACTCTACGGCACTTAACAACCATAAGAAAAACAATTCATGAGTGATGGAAACAATGTGTAAATATTTGGGGTTATATGATTCCACATTTTTTGCTTATGCATTTACAAGCAGATAGATTTGTGCTATAATTAAACAAAATTAGGACTGTATTATGCTTATTATTCTGAGATTCATTTTCCTCCCACATTTGTACATAGATATACAGATATCTCATTCTATTAGAGGTCATGTGGTATTTCTTTGTGCAAAAATATACCAGATACAACCAGTAGGTAAAAGACATCCACACACAAAAAGCAATTAAATTGGTTAAAACAAACCTTCAAAGACTAAGAGGGAACAATAAAGTGTTACCTTCATTGAATTTACATTATATTATGGTTGTGGTCTTCAAGATGGTTCCCACTCTTAGCAACCCTGTTTACAAAACAAAACAAAACAAGAACTATGCCCAGTCCTGTGCCATCCTCATAATTGTTGTTACCCTTGAACCCATTTCTGCTGTCAGTGTGTTAATCCTTGGAGTATTGGTGTGGTGCCATAGGATAAATACTGGACTGCAAGGTCAGTTTGAACT
>NW_006408613.1:1428623-1430356 GCF_000296735.1 Chrysochloris asiatica
GCAGCCCAATTTGTAACCACTACGCTACCAGAGCTCCTTAAGGAAAACTATATCAAAGCATAAAGGTTACATTGTTTTTATTGTTGCTAAGTAACAGTGAGTCGGTTTTGACTCATAATGATCCTATATAGGGTTCCCGAGGCTTTAAATCTAGGAGCAGAAAGCCTCTTTCTCCTGTTGACAGGTTGGTGAGCTTGAAATCAATGATTTTCTATTTTAAACTATCTCTAAGTAGTGATGGGAGACCTGTGGCATTGTAGAATCAGCACTGGACTGCTAATCACATGGTTCAAACCCACCAACTGCTCCTTGGAAACTATGTATAGAGTTGCTATGAGTTAAAAACTGACTTTACGCTTTCACATCAAGTATCAATCCTATCTCCTCTGTATACAGGCTTGTTACAGATGCACAAATTAAACATTGGTTACCTAAAATGAGGGTGGCATGGTGTGGGTAATAAGGCAGGAAGTGACTGGCTTACAAGTTTTCAAGAGGGAGTTTAGTTTCAGAGTGTGCAGGGGAAGGCGGAATCCCCTCTGAATAGTTTTCATATTGACTAGGAGAGTCTGGTGAAAGGCGATGTAGATAAAATTGTTGTGATTCAATAAATAGTGAGTAATTATTATCATGACTAATTGCGACTGTCACAGCTGTAAAGGTAGAAATTTTGTACCAAAAAGGAGGGAATAGTTAATCTTACAGTCCAGGAACAGAGGACCCTAGGACCATCAAAGGAGAAAAGCACAGGCAGAATGTGGGACCGTATCCAGGGAAACAGCGACACCAGAGATAGAAGCAGAGATGAGCACATGGAGAAATAGAGCACTTGAGGACTCTAGACTCATGGAAAGAGAGGGACTCAGTGCTGGGGACCAGGAGGCAGGCTCACAGAATGTGCCTTTGGTTGTTGTTGTTGTTGTTAGGTGCCATCAAGTTGGTACCAACTCATAGCGATCATATGCACAACAGAATGAAACACTTCCTGATCCTGGGCCAACCTCACAATGGTTGCCATGCTTGAGCCCACTGATACTGCCACTTGCCCAATCCATCTCACTAGGGGTCTTCCTTTTTTTCTCTGACCCTCCACCTTAACAAACATGATATCCTTCTCCAGTGATTGGTCCCTCCTGACAATATGTCCGAAGTATGAGAGACAAAGTTTTGCCATCCTGGCCTCCAAGGAGCACTCTGGCTGCACTTCTTCCAAAATGGATCTACCGGTACTTTTGGCAGCCCATGGCACTTTCAATATTCTCCTCCAACACCATAACTAAAATATATCAATTCTTCTCTGGTCTTCCTTATTCACTGTCCAGCTTTTGCATCCATATGAGGTGACTGAAAATATCACGGCTTGGGTCAGGTGCACCTTAGTCCCCAAACTGACATCTTTACACTTCAACAATTTATAAAGCTCATGTGCAGCAGATTTGCCTAATGCAATATGTCGTTTGATTTCTTGACTGCTCCTTCCATGAGTGTTGATAGTTGATCCAAGAAGAATGAAGTCCTTGATAGCTTCAATCTTTTCTCTGTTGATAACAATGTTGTTTATTGGTCCAGTGGCGAGGATTTTTGTTTTCTTTATATTGTGATGCAATCCATACTGAAGTCTGTTTTCTTTGATCTTCATCAGTCCTCTTTACTTTCTTTGATCTTCATCAAGTCCTCTTCACTTTCAGCAAGCAAGGTTGTATCATCTGCATATCGCAGGTTGTTAATGAGTC
>NW_006408613.1:1431366-1437634 GCF_000296735.1 Chrysochloris asiatica
ACGACTATACACATGGACCTCGCCAGATGGAATACATAGAAATCAAATTGACTACATCTACATAAAGAGATGACGGAAAAGCTCCACATCATCAGTGAAAACAAGGCCAGGGGCAGATTGTGGAACAGACCATCAATTACTCACATGCAAATCCAAACTTCAGCTGAAGAAAATGAAAACAAGTGCATGAGAGCCAAAATATGACCTTGAATATATCCCATCTGAATCTGGTTGCTTAAATGATTATATATTCCTGAGTGTTTTGTGTACAGAAGGAAATACCATTGAATGATGATACACAGAGGAGATTGTAATCATTGCAATGAAAAAATGAGTGCAAAACTAATGTCCTCCCATGAAAACTATCACTCAATTCACATTAAAGACACTTTTAAAAAAACGACTCTACGGTTCTCAACAACAAGAAGTAATGATGAGTAGTAGTGCTGAGTATCATTAGCGCTATTAATCATGAAGCAAGAAAAAAGAACAATTCTGTGCATGGATCAGTAGTTGGCTATACACTTCACGGCAGATTGCTGGTTGACACTGTAGCAGACCAATTCATTTCACACTCACGAAGTCTCAAGTCCTCCCTCCCTAGTCTGATTCCCTGAGGCTCTGCATGCCCTTTAACTTTTGTCACGCTGGGACCCTCCACACATGAAACAGAGGCGTGGCAGCGCTTACTAGGCATGCGCGCAGCGCGCTAGCCTGCCTCTGTGACAGGAGTCTTGGTGTTTCACCGCCTGGTTAGCAACAACGCCACGCGCAGCCCGCACTGGCCAATCAGCGCGGCTCGGGGGCGGGGTTTTCCCTTCTTGGTGGCTCCTAGGGAGGGAGCTGGTGACTTCCGGCAATAATCCGGCGCCGAGGCCGCTGCCAGTCAGGTAGGCAAGGAGGCTGTTCGCTTCCTGGAGAACGATTGGCCTCCGCAAACCCCCAAGGGCTCTAGGTTTGAGGCCTTGACCTCTACCAATATTGGCATCCTTTGCGGGCATAGACTGCTCTCGCTCCCCTTGTCTTGCTGGGAGACCCCTCCGGCCCTTCATTCCCAATCTTAGGGCCTCCGCCTCCTCCGCGGACTCCTTGGCCTGCTGCTTGCGTTCCCTGCCCACTTTCCCGCGACACCTCTTGCACCGCCACCCTCCCGGACCGTTTCCTCCTGAAGATCTCCGCTCTTGTTACCATCTGTGTATTCGCCCTGGCCTGACAATGTCGGCCTCACCTTTACCCATGATGTTTCCTTCTACATTCTTTGAAGTGCTTCCTCTCTCCCCTGCCAGCTGTCTCCCTCGCATCTCTGGCTTCATTATTCGTGCATACTGTCCTTTGCCCCTTTCTCCTAACCCTCGCCTTCATTGGAGTCCCTGCTCTCATCTAACCCAGGTCACCCCTGGCCATTTGTTTCACCTTTCCATTTTCTAGACTTCATTTCTGCAGCTCTTGCTACGTCTTCTCCCTTAACTTGCCTTCCTAGCTGATTTTTCTTAAAGCTGACATTTCTGAACTTTGCACCCTTCCCCTATTATTTTGACCTTTCTTCCAAGTAGATTCCATCTCTATCCTTAAGCCTCGTGAACCTCATTTTGAAGACTCAGGAATAGAGAGAGCTGTTTATTTTCCTGTAAAGCTCTCTTTTCTCTTGCTTCATCCAAATCCTTACCATCTGGACTAATCAGAAGACACATTTCACTCTTCCATATTCCATTTTCCCCTCTATGCATGAACTACATTTCCATGAAGTATCTTTGATTATCTCCCAGACCTTCTTACAGTAAATTCCACTTCTGACTCTTTGCACTAAATTTGCCATTTCTTGGTGTCCTTTTGGAACCAGATTCTTCCACACTAATAAGCTATATTCATATTTGATCGCAAGTTGTTTGACCCTAAATTATTTGCAAATAATGCAAAGAAATAAAGTAATAAAGATAAATCAAATGCTTATCAAATTGAGGACCAGTCATTCTTTCTAATCTCAGAACCATGAACCTTACTTTCTCAAAATTTATAATGGAAAAATAGAAGTAAAGGGGGAAATAAACTACTTTTCCAGCCCTTTTCTCTGCCTATGGAACTGCCTTGCTATTATGTTCATTGTAACTTGTTTGTTTCTTTTTTGTTTATGTTATGTATAGCTCTAGCTCATGCTGTACACTTAGTGCTTTTATTGTTTTGAAAACCAGTTTAATAACTGCTTTAAGTACTGGTTACTCTATGTCCTTTTCATCTAACTTGAAAACAAATAGCAAAGTACATGTTACTTTAAAATATTTATTAGAGTTATGCTTCCTGTGATGTTTTCCTTGTCTTAGTGCTTTTGTATTTAGAGTAATCATTATTTTACATCATACCTGGTTGTATCTAAAACACGAAAAAAAACAAACGAATCTTATGACATATATTTTCTAGGTTGTTCAATAATTGCTATTATATAAATAGAGTGGCTAGGTGCATGAATTCTAGAATTAGACTGCATGATTTTGACTCCCAGCGCCACCACTTTGCCTGTCTCCTCGTATGGTTGGTTAGTTGGTTGGCTATATGCCACGAAGTAGTTTCCAACTCATGGTGACCCTGTATAGGGTTTCCCAGATTGTAAATCTTTACAGGAGCAGAAAGCCTCATCTTTCTCCTGTGGAACAGCTGGTAGTTTCAAACTACTAACCTTGAGGTTAGCAACCCAACTCATAACCACTACGCTACCAGAGCTACCAGAGTCTCTGTATATACAGAGGACTAAAACCTGTAAAATGGGGATAATAACATTTTCTACATTGACAAGTGTGAACACTGAATGAGATGATATAGATAAATTATTTGGAGGCCTGGTGTGGCACCGTGGGTTAATGTGCTGGACTATAAAGTCGGTTTAAACCACAAAGTCGGTGGTTCAAGCTCACCTGCTGCTCCTCGGAAACTATATATGGTTGCTCTGGGTTGGAACTGACACAATGGCACTTAACAACAACAAAAAATAAAAACCTATAAAAATGGGGATGATAACATTTAATACCTTGACTAGTATAAACACTAAATGAAATTATATAAATAATTTATTTAGACTAACAGTTAACTAAGTTCTAATAATGTTTGCCATTATATATTATTATCCTTAGTTAAAGATGTGCTTGTTGAAGCATATGGGTATACTTACTGAAGGAAAGACATTTCTTGGTTAGTTCTAATTCTCTATGCCAAGAGATTCCATTGACAGGTTAACTCCATGAAGTCCTGTTCTCCTATAGTGCCCTACCATCATGTCCTGCCATATAAAATTGAGATTAAGAGAAAAATTAAGATCATGTGTCCTCATATGCTCTCTGATATCAATTGGCATAAAATATGCTTTAAAATTATATAAGCATTTCACAACTGAGTAGTTGTGTCGTTGCTCTTACACATTTAACATTTTTCCAAAGTAATTTGTAAATTTTATTTTTGCATTTGAAAGTTCTAATAATAAAAATAATTTTAATTAAAATAAATGTAAAATCCTACCAATTTAGAGCTCATAACAAGAGGTAAATAAGCTCCCATGAAAAGGTTGGCATCATTCCAGATATATAGTAGTATTCTTCTATGATTTACAAATCAGATGCCTCAGAGTGGGATTCTTTTTGAAAATTTGAGATATAGAACTTTTTTTTTGCTTTACCCCAATGATTTTTTGTTTACTGTTTTTATGTAAATCTATGTCCAGACTCTTTGCTTTAGTTCATGAACTGTATAAATTATACAGTGAAATCTGTGGGAGCCACAACTCTACAGAACTGCTTTGTTTTTCTGAATCTCACAAGCTTTTTGCCTTTGACAAGGTTTTACCACTTCTCTGTTATTCATTTAAATGGAAAATATGTGAGTTTTCCTTCCCTGAAAAGTGTCTGCTTTACATAGGCTCCAGCTTTCACAGATTTTACTATACTTTAAAATAAAACTTCATTGTGAGCCAAAGAGCATAATATGACAGATCTGTGTAGTGGGAATGTCTACAGAGAACAAAAGTTTACCTCTTTGTTGAAACTGACAACTTCAAGAATGACTGGTGTGTATTTCCATTATCTGTTAGCTGCATTTCACTCCTTCCAATCCATAGAAATATAAGCATTTAGCAGCTGAAAAATCATGTCAAGCTATATTCTTATAGAATTGCTAAAATAAAAATGTATGAAATGTGGTGGTGGTGGTTATGTGCCGTGGAGTCGGTTCCAACTCATAGCAACCCTGTACAGGGTTTCTGAGGCTGTAAATCTTTACAGGAGCAGAAAAACTTCATCTTTCTCTAGTGGAACAACTGGTAGTTTCAAACTGCTGACCTTAAGGTTTGCAGCCCAATTCGTAATCACTACGCTACCAGAGCTCCTTTGTTGTTGTTAAGTACGGTAGAGTCGGTTCCGTCTCATAGCGACCCTCTACAGGGTTTCTGAGGCTGTAAATCTTTACAGGAGCAGAAAACTTCATCTTTCTTCAGCGGAACAGCTGGTAGTTTCAAACTGCTGACCTTAAGGTTCACAGCCTGATTCATAAACACTATGCTACTAGAGCTCCTGGTATGATATGTAAAGTGTTTGTATTTAAAATTTTAATTATCTTAATAGAAATGTCAAACTGGTATTTAACTGTGTAGTACAAACTTTTCGTAAATGTTCTAGGGATTGTTTGTGAGGCCTGAAGATAAGTGAATCGAATGGTGAGTGGGTAGAGTAAATAGATAAGGCCAATGTGGTCGACTTTAAAAATATTGTGCTTGCTGAGAGTGTAGAGATGTGTTTGTGGCCATCATCTAGATGGAGTCTTTCAACATGAAGTTTCTGTTGTCTAATTAGTTATTCACTCTGCTTGCATTTATCCATTTCATCCATTCTAAAGGTCCTAACAGACTATTACTCTCAAAACAATTCTCTTATCACATCACCTACACTGCTTAATTACTTGAAGAATAAAGTCCAGGCATCTTTAATATTCAGAGTCCTAAAAGATCTGGTTTCTACTCACCTTTTCTGTTTACCACAATTCACAGCTTCCCAGATGATTTGCTTTTTACTCTGATTATCTTTGAGTTATTCTCTCTTTACCACTCATTCAGTACTTTTATTACAAGATTGTGTGTGTATGAAGCTTATTTATTTCTAATCTACTATGTTGATGTGTATTTTTGTGGGAGTGTTTCAGTTTCAGTTTTTGTTTTGATTTTTCTCTGCTCCTAATCTTGATTTTACACATAGTTGAGTCCAGGGACACATAGTTTAGTAACACATTTGTTGTTGTTGTTAAGTGCCATCAAGTCGATTCTGACCCATAGTGACCCTGTAAAGGGTTTCCAAGGAGCAGCTGGTGAGCTTGAACCACCGACCTTGCAGTTCAAATGACTTTACAGTCTGACACATTAGCCCACAGCACCACACCAGGACTCCAGTAACACATTTAGTCAGTGCTAAAATGTTTTGCATTGCAATTATCCTGTATTTGGTCTTTCAGCAATATTTTGCCGATTGCTATTTTATTTTATTTTAAAGACATAATTCTGAACTCACAGTTTCAGTATGATATGGATAGTTACTTTGGCATTTGTCAGAGATGGTGCTAACAGTCATTTTTTCTGTTGTACATGTTTTATGAAACTAAAGTTGCCAAATGTAAAGGGACCCCTGGTGGTGCTATTGTATAAGCACTGACCTGCTAATCACAAGGTCAGCAATTCAAACCCAAAACCACTACATGGGAGAAAGATGAGGCTTTCTGCTCCTGTAAAAAATTACAACCTTAGAAATCCTGTACTGGGTTGCTATGAGTATGAACTGACTCAATGGCAGTGTTTCTCTGCTATTCATAAGGTTTTCTCAAGCTGGGGGAACTGAAGAAAAAAAATCAAGTCTCGACTTTCGTTATTGAAAGATTCTCTGGGCAAATTATTAAATGATGCAGAAAGCATTAAGAGAAGATGGAAGGGGAGAACAAACAAGATGGCGGATCGGGTGGACGTATAGCTGAGAGCTCTGTCAACAACACAGAATATCCGACCAAGCAGGTTCAGAGGATGGTCCCAGAACTCTGAACCACATATAAAGGAATACTTACAAGGATGGAAGGCTCAAAGCTGGGGGAATTTGTGGCAGAAGCAAGAAATCTATTGCTTTCTAGTCCAGGAAGCTCGGCTGCTCCAGGAGCCACCATCTTGGGGGAGACCACGTGGGGGAAAGATCGGAGAGGCCACAGATGCCTGGCAGAACCGCTGAGATAAAGATGTGGACATTCTTCTCTTTTG
>NW_006408613.1:1441644-1451409 GCF_000296735.1 Chrysochloris asiatica
AAAATCCTCATCACTGGACCAATAAACAACGTTCTTATCAATGGAGAAAAGATTAAAGTTGTCAAGGACTTCATTCTTCTTGGAACAACTATCAACACTCACAGAAGCAGCAGTCAAGAGATCAGACAACGTATTGCATTGGGCAAATCTGCTGCACAGGAACTTTTTAAAGTGTTGAAGAGCAAAGATTTCAGCTTGAGGACTAAGGTGTGCCTGACCCAAGCCATGGTATTTTCAATAACATCATATGGATGCGAAAGCTGAACAGTGAATAAGGAAGATCATAGAAGTGATGCCTTTGAATTATGGTGTTGGAGGAGAATACTAAAAGTGCCAAAAGAACCAGTAGATCTGTTTTTCAAGAAGTGTAGCCAGAGTGCTCCTTAGAGGCCAAGACGGCCAAACTTTGTCTCTCATACTTTGGACATATTGTCAGGAGGGAACAGTTGCTGGAGACAGATATCATGCTTGGTAAGATGGAGGGTCAGAGAAAAAGAGGAAGACCCCCCCCCCCAACAAGATGGATTGGCCAGGTGAAATCATTGATGGCATCAAATGTGGCAGCGGTAGTGAGGTTGGTCCAGGATCGGACATTGTTTCGTTCTGCTGTGCTTGGGTCGCTATGAATCGATTCCAACTCGATGGCACCTGACAACAACAACAACAATGGCAGTGAGTGAGTGAGTGACCCTGATCTTCTTTCCTAGGATTGTTTCCTGACCCTTATGTCAGTCAACCTTAATGAAATCCGAAAACTAGATGTGTACTATTGTAAATAGTCTAACTATTAACTAAAGGTGGTTGGTGCTTTTAATGGTGACTGGTAGTTTTTTTTGTTTTGTTTTAAGAACTCATGATGTTTTTAATACACTAGTGTTTTTCATCATTCATGTAGTCTCTATGATGTAATTATTTCCACATTAGTGAAATGTCTCAAGTCAATTTGGGACATGAAATTAATATAGCACATTACTATGAGGAAACTATTTTTGTGTGCATCAACAGCCACCTTTCTGTAGTGAAATTCATTGTATACTTTCAATTGTTACTATTCTTGACTTCTTTATAACATTTTCCTCTCTGTTGATCATTTCTTTCTTAAAATACATTCTTCTCTTAACCTTTTCCAGTTACCGTAACGTATTTGACTTTTCCTTTTGCTTAGTTCATCTTTCTTGATTCATCTTCAGTTGCTTTTCCCACTCAACAAACTCTTTGTGGTATCATTCCCATGAATTTGATTACTATCTAACTATCTTTCTCTCTACCCAGCTCTACCTTTTTGAGCCATGGATTCATAACCTTTTATTTATATATTCATTCAATAAATATTTTTGAGACCATGTGGGGTACCTGATAATGTTCAAGGTTATTGAGCTATGGAGCTGAATAAGACATTTCATTTTCTTGAAGGAGCACAGACAGTAAATAAACAGAGAAGAACGTATTACTATGAAGGAAAAGAGAATGACAGTGAGATTTTGGAACGGGGTATAGGTGAAGGAACAGGGAGCTACTTGGACAATGTAGTCAGGGAAGGCTTTTTCTGGCAGAGGGAGAGGTGCTTTTTTCCTCAACCCAAATAAAATTTTCAATGTTTAATTGGGTATGCACAGGGGTTTGGCATAGGATTGGATTCATTAAGCCTTCATGCAGAATCACATTCTCAATAAAGAAGTCAGTTCCATTCAGGATCCACGATCTACACATCTATTTTTCATTTATATCAAATCTAGTATGTGAAGAAATGATACGCATGTTTTACTGAAAGAATAAAAGTACAGGTCACACCAAACTCAAAACTATATTAAAAGTTTCAATATAAAATTCAGTGATCCATCTAGAATGACTAGGCAATAGAAGTTCTATATCCACCTATCTTAAAACTGGTAAGTTTAAAAAAATTTGTTACCAGTAAAACACATTCATTTATTCATTGTACATTATCTGGGAGATGATGCTTTGAATTAGTAGTGGACATCTAAAATAGTTCTTAACCCCCATTGTGGATGTGAATAATCTTAAAAATATTTACACTTAGGCTCTCACCTACAAATAGTCATTTAATTACTCTGGGATGGTGGTAAGATAAGTGTTTTTCAAAAGTTTCCACAAACTGTGATGTTAATGAATAGCAAGGGTTGACAACCACAGAGAATCCCATGGATTGGGGAAAGGTACTATTCAAGATCTCACTCCCTCATGAAGTTGTAAACTTTATGATAATAATAATGTATGTTACATTATCTTTCAAAACACAATTTTTATACCTGCAGTTTAGTATAGTACTGATCCTCATAGTTTACTAATTTTCTTTTCTAATTTGTTCCATTCATATAGAACTTAATGCATGTCCAAAACAGATCAATGTTTCTCTTATCTCTCACACAACAAAACAAAACACTGCCCAGTCCTATGCCATCCTCACAATTATTCCCATGCTTATTTGTTTGCCCATTGTGGCAGCCACTGTATTAATCCATCTTCTTGAGGGTCTTCCTCTATTTTTGCTGGCCCTCTACTTTACCAAGCATCATGTCTTTCTCCAGGGATTGGATTCTCCTTGATAACATATTCAAAGTACATGAAACAAAGTCTTCCCATCCTTACTTCTAAGGAGCATTCTATCCGTACTTTTTCTTACACAGATTTGTTTGTTCCTCCAACAGTCCATGGTATATTTCATATTTGTTACCAATACCACAATTCAAAGGCATCGTATCTTCTTCAGTCTTCCATATTCATTGCCCAGCTTTTAAATGCTTATGAAGCAATAGAAAACCCCATGGCTTAGATCAGGCACACCTTGGTCTTCAGTGTTCTACTTCTAGATATTGTTAGGGTTTTCACTCTTCTCTCTACCATTGTTTCCTCCATACTCTTTAATCTTTCTGTGGCCAGCATTCAGTCATCTCCAGTCTTAGCTATTCTTTCTCTAGGTGCTTCACCACCATCCATTGTCTACAGTCTCCAGAGTTCTTTGCAGAGTTCAAATCTAATCAAATTACTTAACTTGCTTAAAATCTTTTACTGACCCTTCTTTACCTCAGAATAAAGTCCAATTCCTTTGACTTCATCTAGGTCTTAAGTACTTCTCCATTCTTTATAGTCACTCTTCACTCCCTCTCTTATATTATAGGCTTCAACCAAATTGAACTACTTACAGTTGCTGAATATATTTCATTTTATGTTGCTTCTAACTTCTAGTAAAGAGAGTTTTCTCTGTTTAGAATAATATTTCTTATTCCTTTCAGCTCCCACCACCTCCTGCCTTTTCTTGTGGTATATGCTGTTCCAAACTAGACCCAGTGCCTTTGATTGATTCTGACTCTTAGGAACTCTGCAGGACATAGCAGAACTGCCCCCATAAATTTTCCAAGACTGTTGTCATGATTTGAGTTGTGCCCCTCCAAATATGTGCCAGGTTGACTGGAACATGCTTCTCAGTGGTTTGACAGTATATGATGATCCACCATGATGTGGTTTGATGTGGTAAATCAATAAGAGGATTAAAGGTGGCATGTTGTTGTTGTTAAGTGCCATTGAGTCGCCCATCACAACCCTAATCTAATGCAGGAGAGATTCCCAAAAGTGTGTGTGATATGCAATACCTTTTATCTTGTTTTTAAGTGACAGAAAGTTGGTTCTGACTCATAGCAACCTTGTGTAGAGTAGTAGCTGGTGGGTTTGAACTTCAGACCTTGTGGCTAGCAGTGCAGTGTTTTTCCTATAGCACCACACTGAGAGATAAAAGGAGAGAGATGTGAGCAGAGAAAAAGGGACCTACTTCCACCCATATAGAAGAGCCAGGAGTGGAGTGTGTCCTGTGGATCTGAGGTCCCTGCAAAGTAAAACGCTTGGATCCAGGGAAAAATTGATACCAAACCACAGGGAGATCTCCAAGGAATGGAGGGCTACAGATGCTGAAATGAGGCAAGGACCTTTTCGCAGAGCTGGTACTCTGAATTTGAACTTCTTGCCTCCCAAACGTTTTTGTTGTTGTTGTTGTTGTTAGAAAATAATTTTCTGTTTGTTAAGGCTATCCACTTGTGGCATTTTTGTTATGGATATAACTAACATAGAATTTATTAGGAATGGTGTGCTGCTCCAATAGATACCTAAAATGTGGAAGTGGTTTTGGAATTGGATAATGAGCAGAGATTGGAAGAGTAACTTAGTTGCCTAAGAAGAAAAGCCTAGATTGCTTAGAAGAAACTGTTGGTAGAATTATGGATGCTACAGGTATTCCTGGTGAGGGACTCAGCAGGCAATGAGGAGAGGTACAACACTGGAAAAGGCACAGATGGTGAGAAGGAGTGGCATAGAACTGCATCAGCAGAACCTTCAGACTGATACAAGACGGCATAAAAGCAGATCCATGGAGCAAGAGAACAAGTGCCTTCATGTAGTAGGCTTCTTGGTAGAGTGGAGTGCCACTGGGCACTTATCAGTAGAACTAAAGAGCTTTGTAAAGCCTGCTCAAGAAGAGTAGAAACCAGGCTGACCACTTCTAAAGATAAAGGAGCACGGGAAAGAGAGTTGCCTCCATCTCAAAACGTAGGGTCATGAACTCTGGGCTCTCAAAGAGTGGAAACTTTGGAGTTTCTAAGAGTAGGGAAACAGTTTCTTAAGTTGTATAGAGTCGGCTTCTTCACCAACTCAATTCTGGAGTAGTAGTCTCCTGTTACAGGAGACAAGGATCTTTCCCCAGAGCTGGCACTCTGAATTCAGACTTCTAGCTTCCCAGACTGTGATAGACTCAATATATGTTTGTTAAGGCCATCCACTTGTGGTGTACATGTTATTGTAGTACTAGGTAATCAAGATAGCTGTAAATCTTAACAGAAACAGACAGCTACATCTTTCTACTACCAAGTAACTGATGGGTTCAAGCTGTCAATCTTTCCATTAACAGCAGAGCTCTTTAACCACTGTACCACTAGGGCTTCTTTGTATAAGTTGTCACATCTGGTAAACATTTCATGACACATGAAGCATTAGATTGTTGACTCTACCAATGCTTACTCCTGTCTTAGCACTTTAGCACAACTATATTATTTTTACTATTTTATTATAGTATCTAGCTGGTGTTAAAAGTAAATAGGCACAAATTAGTGACTTTATTCTTTAGGATTTATAAATAAGTAGCATAAATGAAAAGAAGTATTTATTATATATATACTTCTAACATAACTTAACTTTTTTATAGAAGAACTATGCCATTTTTGGGTCAGGACTGGAGATCGCCTGGATGGAGTTGGATTAAAACAGAAGATGGCTGGAAAAGATGTGAATCCTGTAATCAGGAACTTGAAAGAGAGAATCAGTATAACATCAATCACAACATGTAAGTTACAGCTAAGCAGCTCCACATCATTTGCCAGCTTAATGTTTATGGTTTCATCTATTTTTCAAGTTACTGCAGAACTCCGTAACTTGTAATTTTGATGAGAATTGCCCACACACATGACTGGTGTTAGGAAACAAATTATTTAGCTAGGGAATTAGTTTAGTGGGTTGTCTAATACCCACACAGATACAGGTTCCTTCTTTTTATTTAAAATGTTTAATCTTTACAATAATTTGTGAGATAGGTATGATTATGATTAGCCCCACATTATAGCAGAGAAGTCTGAGGAAAATTAAAGGGTATAGATTTGGTGGCATATATCAGAAACTCACAATAAGATATAATGTGGCTTACATAATACAAAAATATGTTTTTCTCTCTCAAAAGCCTAAGCTGCTATAGCGATTTTGCTCTGTAAAAATGTAAGGGAATCTAGTAATCTTCTGTCTTGTTACTCTGACATCCCAAGTGGTCTAGGATAGTTTATTACCTCATTTGCATTTCAGTTGGCACGATAGAAGAAGAGGACATGCCCTTGTTCTTTTGGGAACATCTCAAAAGTTGCAAATATCATGTCTGCTTGAGGACTAGATGAAAGGGAGCCTGGGGAATGTATTTTGTCTTCTGTGTAACCATATGTCCAGATAAAAATTGTCATTGTTGTTAAATGCTGTCTACTAAGTTCTGACTCATAGCAACTCTATGTAGGGGTTTCCAAGGAGCGGCTGGTGAATTTGAACTGCCAACCTCATGGTTAAAACTGACAATTGGTCCCATGCATTATCTCACAGCACCACACCAGGATTCCATATAAAAAAATTGGAGGTTGTATTAACACAGAAACAGAGTTGTTGTTATTGTTGTTATGTGCCGTGGCATAGGTTCTGACTCATAGTGACCCTGTACAGGGTTTCTGAGGCTGTAAATCTTTACGGGAGCAGACAGCTTCATCTTTCTCCCACAGAACAGCTGGTAGTTTTGAACTGCTGACCTTGTGGTTCACAGCCCGATTCGTAACCACTACGCTACCAGAGCTCCTTCAGAAACAGAGTAGAGAGACTGTTATGTGAGAATTAGTCATTTCTGCCACAGTGGTATTTGTTCATTTGGAATATGAGGAAGATCTGGAGACCTCTTTCTCTAGAGTGTTTTGGGTCTAGTAATTGATTTTAGTACAATTTTTATTTGACAGTTATATATTCATCAACTAAAGATTTTTCTGTTAAAAGTTTAGTAGCTTTATAATAGAACATAGTTTTTGCAGAATTTGAAGCAGAAATTTTATGTTTCAGATTATAATGAAAATAACATATAATATTTGTTAAACTTATATTGTACCGTTTCTCTACCATTCTAGTTTTATTTATATATTGATGACAGTAGATTAAGTTAAGAATTATAAGTACATGGAGCTCGGTAGCGTAGTGGTTATGAATTGGGCTGCGAACTGCAAGGTCAGCAGTTTGAAACTACCAGCTGTTCTGTGGGAGAAAGATGAGGCTTTCTGTTCCTGTAAAGATTTACAGCCTCAGAAACCCTGTACAGGGTCAATATGAGTAGAAACCGACTCCATGGCACACCACCAACCAACCAGTCAATGTTATTGGTATTGAATGAGATCATTCATCTTGCAGTTATGAATTTTCAGGGTTATTTTTATAGCAAATTATTTAAATTGAAAATTGGTTGTTAAATCTAGAAATGTTTAGAATCCAGATTTCCCCCAATATTCACTTTTAAGTGTGGAGATTCCTCAAGTTGCCATTTTAAGATGTGTAAATGAGTTATAAATTATTAGTTAAAAAATTAAATGCTTAAAATACATTATTACTGTTATTTCTAAATTAAGAATTTTCATTATATTCCTGGTTTTTTACTAGTGTGTTCTTTATTTCCTCATCCCAAGCACATTTTAAGTACTTTAATTAATTTATTCCTATATACACACACGGAGCTCTGGTAGTATAGTGGTTATGAATCGGGCAGCGAACCTTAAGGTCAGCAGTTGGAAACTACCAGCCACTCCATGGGAGAAAAATGAGGGTTTCTGCTCCCGTAGAGAATTACAGCCTTGGAAACCCTGTAGAGGGTCACTATGAGCCAGAACTGACTCAATGGCACTTAACAACAACAACAACATATACACACACATAGCAGGGCCTCCTGGTGTGGCGCTGTGGGTTAATGTGCCAGACTGCAAAGCCGTTTGAACTGCAAGGTCGGTGGTTCAAACTCACCAGCTGCTCCTTGGAAACCCTATACAGGGTCGCTATGGGTCGGAATCGACTCAGCAGCACTCAACAACAACAAATATACACATAGAATTTGAAAACACGGTCAATAGTGTTTTCTTTACATCATATATTTTATGTCATGATGTCTACCTTACACTGCTCAAACACACCCACTCTCCTACCCCATTCAAGCTTATTAATCAGTCCTTTGAAACACTAAATATTGCTAGCAGAAGCTTTTATACACAAGATGTAAAAGGTCTAAATATTCTTACTAAGACAAAGATTTCGTTACAGCAATTGTGGTCTATCTGTCAATTGGCAAAGTCAAAGGAGAATTAGTGAATATTCACTTTTTTCACTACATCCAAATCTAGATTTCTTCTTTCTCACTCTTCCTCTGTCTTCCTTCTACTTGTGCCCATTCATATTAAAACATGTGGGGAGAGGCCATTGGTGAACCAGAAATGTAACAAACATATGTCTGATCCTTTCTTCTTATCCAGAAAGAAAAATCGATTTCACTTTGATCTAAAATATTGATAAAGAATATACAACTATTTGGAACCACTGTTTTAATCACTATATAAAATTGGTTTGTTGTTGTTAAGTACCGTGGAGTCAGTTCTGACTCATAGTGACCCTGCACAGGGTTTCTGAGGCTGCAAATCTTTTGGGGAGCAGAAAGCCTCACCATCCTCCCGCGGAACAGCTGATAGTTTGGAACTGACGACCTTCAGGTTAGCAGCCCAATTAGTAACCACTACGCTACCAGAGCTCCTTATATATAAAATTGGTATCTTCCACTAAATGTCTTTGAGAAGCATAATATTCTGAGTCTTTGATTTAGAATGAACTTTCTAGAAACTTGCAAAACAAATTCCTGTAGTAAAAAATTGTAGGTGACCAATATATAACTAACTTTGTTAATTTTATTTTTTTAAATGGACATGAAGGTAGTAGACCTTTAAATATTTCCCTGCTTATTTTTCACGTATTTTAGCAGTGAAGATTTAAAAGGGAATAGGCATGAAATAATGCAACTCAACATGCTTGATTTAAGAGCAACCTTTTCATCCTTCGAATCCTGATTAAGCTGCTCTTCTAAACAACATTCCTGATTTATTGAAGCTGATGATGGCATAAATACTAAACCTTAATTTGAATGGTTAATTCTTTATTTAGAAGGTATCATATGTATTAGAATTTCAGAGCAGTTTACTCTAAGAGCACTGTTTGAGATACAAAGGATTAATCTTTAACTCCATTAAGGAAGCATTTTTGTAAAATTATTATACTAGAATAGAAGGTAGATTGGATGGTGTGCAGATTGAAATGGGGAAAACCAAATCAGGATTCTGGTGTATCAAGTGAGAAAAGATAAATATTTGCCTAAATCAAATCAATGCAGTTGGACTGGTAATGTGATCAGAAAGATAATAAATAATGAATTGCTATGGCAAAAGAGAAGTTGTGTGAATATCTGAAGTTTTGGCTTGGTGAAGGTGGTATGTCCAGTTTGTGTTTGATAACTTAGAAATTATATGTTTTTAAATGCAAGATGGGAATGCAGTGGCTTCATAAAATAAGCTCTGGAACTCAAACCACAGGTTCCGTGGTCCTAGTCTACCAGCTGCTCTACAGGAGCAAGATCTTTCTGTTCCCGCAAAAGATTTAAAGCCTCCGAAACTCTGTATAGGGTAGATATAAGTTGAAAGTGATTCCATGGCACGTAACAGCAACAACACTGAAGAATAATGTCTAGAAACTATGTATCTTTAAGAATTAGAAACTTTTCCAAATCAGGTTTAATTATTAGCAATTGTAGCTACAGTGTATGATGTACAAAGAATTTACTCATCTTTCCATGATGTTGACATTTAATAAAGAAATTTATAGTCAAACCTTTACTCTTCAACACTTTAAAAAGGTCTTGTGCAGCAGATTTGCCTAATGCAATATGCCATTTGATTTCTTGACTGCTGCTTCCACGAGAGTTGATCCAAGTGTTGAAGAGCAAAGATGTCAGCTTGAGGACTAAGGTGCACATAACCCAAGCCATGGTATTTTCGGTAACCTCATAAACGTGCGAAAGCTGGACAGTGAATAAGGAAGACCGTAGAAGAATTGATGCTTTTGAGTTACAGTGTTGGAGGAGAATATTGAAAGTGCCATGGGCTG
>NW_006408613.1:1462909-1463592 GCF_000296735.1 Chrysochloris asiatica
ACTACTTCCGAATCGCTAGTCACTGAAAACTCTATGCATAGCAGAGAAACATTGTCAGATATAGGACTGGAAGGTGGGAGGGCACTCAGAAAAAAACAGATGTATAGTTTAATAAATTACCAGACAAATAACTCTGTAACCTGGCAACCATCTACAAAGAGATATAGGATCATGTCAGTAATATCAACAAGAACTTTCTAAACCATAGAAACTGTTGCAAATTTCAAGGACAGACTGGGTTGGTCATTTACAGGATGTTCTGAGGCTTTCAAGGCAGGAAAGGGCCCTACAACCATCAAACAAGCTATATTTATCAAGTGCATGTAATAAATAGTGTTACATACAAAGTGCATGACCTCTTTCTACACATTTCCTTGAAGGAGGTGAGAGAAGAAAAGAAATAGGCATTTATTGAATACCTACTAAATGCCTTTGTTGTTGTTGTTATTGCTGTTGTTAGGTGCCTTTGAGTTGGTACCAACTCATAGCAACCTTATGCACAGCAGAATGAAACACTGCCTGATCATGGGCCAACTTCTCTATTGTTGCCACGCTTGAGTCCATCGATGCTACTACTTGGCCAATCCATCTCGCTAGGGGTCTTCCTATTTTTCTCTGACCCTCCACTTTACCAAACATGATATCCTTCTCCAGCGACTGGTCCCTCCTGACAATATGTCCAA
>NW_006408613.1:1463692-1473383 GCF_000296735.1 Chrysochloris asiatica
AAAAGAGGAAGACCCCCAATGAGATGGATTGGCCAAGTGGCAGCATCGATGGACTCAAGCGTGGCAACAGTAGTGAGATTGGACCAGGATCGGGCAGTGTTCCATTCTGCTGTGCATAAGGTCTCTATGAGTCAGTTCCGACTCTATGGCACCTAACAACAACAACAGTAGTCAAATATATCATGTTTGGCTCTTCCTTAAAATTAAAGCTTGTTTCTTTTCTTCCCCCATTTATATTTAATCTGTTAAGTTTTTGGGTTTTTTACAATTTTTATTTCTATCACTTTTTATAGTCTATATCCTATTAAAATTCTACTATTTTAAAGTTTCTTTTAATTTTATACCCAGTAATTGTAACAGTGGAGGTCATCATGAATTAGGGACACTATGAAAATTATTTTTGCGTATAGTAGTTCTCAATTTATCCTTGAGAGTTGAAGTTTGCAAATAGCGTTATTAAAAATTGTGAACCCCCAAGGAAATGATGTAAAAGAAGTATTTTGTGTTCTTTTGTGAAACTATGATGATGGTATCTCATCCCCATAAGGGACAGATAATTCATGAGATCTTTATGACCCTTGAAGTAAGAATTGGACTTCTTATAATCCTTGGTGAGGTGACCATCCTGTATCAATTTATTTAGAAAGTAAACAACCTTGTTGTAATTTTAGTGTTTTCCCCTTAGGATTTTTAGAGTATTATTACAGCTTTCAGTGAAGACCCAGATGGCTCTCCTTATGTTTTTTCTTTCTTGGTTTTCAGTGTTGAATTCAACATTCATATGTTTCCAGTAGTATTTGCTATTATTGCTTTTCAATGAATTATTTAATGTGGATTGCAAACTACTGTTTCTGACTTTGTTTTAAAACTCTCTCTCCCCCAAAATTTGCATTTTTTAGTCAATTTTAAAGTAATACATACTTTTTGTTATCCAGCAACACCAAGAAAAACAATCATATGATCCATAATTATATAATATGTAAATTACAATTTCTTTTTCCCTTTGGATCATCCTACAAGTATTCTACATAAGTAACCAATTGCTTTGTAACTTTGTCTTCTCCAGATATCAAAGTGTACAAAGAAGGATTCAGTCTTCACCACAGTCCAAATATTGCCATTACTCAGAATAATTTCAGTTTCATTTGTATGACTCACAACACCCTGTCCTCTTTATTTCTAGTGATTTACTTTTCTCAGTCACCTAGTCCATTTCCTCAGTTACACATTTCCTTTTTTGCTTTTTCTCGTTCAGTAAACCAATATTTATTGTCCATCTGCTTTATGCCAGATGAACCCTTAATGTTGTCCAGCAATTCTACTGTATTTATTTGACTTGTTCTACTCCTCTTCATAAGTATTATTTCAAACATTCTTCAATGTCTTCTAACTTTTGATTATTTTACACATTTACCGTGACTCTTAAAAGATGGCCCCTGTGACACCGAGAAATCTGAAGCCATCAGTTTCTAATTCTCAGCACCATACCATTTGGTTTTAAATATTCATCTTTATTAACTTTACCCTGAATATATATATCAAGTAGTCTGGATAAGAAACAGAGTTTTTTGTTTTTGTTTTTATTATCACCCCACAGTTAACAATAAATGTGTTGACCTTCCTTGTTCCAGTGCTTACCCAATCTCAGGGATGAGAGCTGGTGCAGACTTTATCTACATGAGTAGTCTGACATACCATAGGTGAACAGTAAAGAAAAATACTTTTTTTTTTTTTCCTGTTTATTAACAGGAAGGAGACATCTCTTTCCTTCCCCTCCTGAAAGAGTTTCCTTGGAAATATCATAGGCCTGAATTTTAACTCCAATTCTTTGGCATGTAAATAAAATCTTTTAGGGAGCCAGCTGTCTTATTGCATAGAGATGTTTCCAGTTTTATTGTTACAATTAATGTTTATCTGTTCAGTCTACAAAGTTCATTAATCATTTTTTATACATTCTTCATGCTGGGATACCTCAGTACACAAAATAGACAAAACCCCTCTAGCAGACTAGTGAGAGAGACAGACAGTGAACAAACTAAGTTACATATGCAGTTTGTTCCATATAAGAGTTATGAAGGAAACAAGCAAGAATAGATAAATGTGTAGGGTGGGTGGTGTGGTAGTATATGATAATTTAATCACCTCATTGAGAAAGTGTCTATTGAATTAAGATTTTGGGCACTGAGAGAGCTAATCCCACAGACATTTGAAAGAAGAGCCTCTCAGGCTGAAGGAAGAAAAAGTGCAAAGCCTTTGGGTCAGGTCTGTTTGTGGTCTATTTAAATTACAGCGAGGAATCCATAATGGATGGCAGAAAGTAAGCAAGGGCAAAAACTCATGCTATCAAGTAATATTTGACTTATTGTTGTGGCTAAGTGCCATCGAGTCAGTTCCAACTCATAGCGACCCTCTATAGGGTTTCCGAGGAGCAGCTGGTAGGTTTGAACTGCTGACCTTGTGGTTCACAGTCTATTGCTTATTCCTACAATATGACACCATAGCAACCCTATATAAGACTTTTGAGACTGTACATTTTAAGGAAGCAGACAGCCTCATCTTTCTCCCTTGGAGTGGCTGATGTGTTTGAACTGCTCATCTTGATATTAACAACCCAGTGCTTATGTGAGCTAGAAGGGCAGTAGGAAACAAATTATGTTAGGCCTTGTAGGTCATAGTAAGGACTTGGGCTCTTAATTAAAATAAGTTGGGAAGTCAAAGTTTTTGAGCAGAGGAATGATATGTTCAATTTACATTTTAGTAGGATCTTTTTGGCTATTGTTACAAGACAAGGGCAGAGACAGACTGGTTCTCAAGAGGCTATTATAATCATGTTAAGACATGATTGTGGCTTGGAGAAGGATAGAGATGGTAGGATGATTAAAAGTGTTCAAATTCTGGTACTATATTGAAGCTGACAGGATTTGCTGGCAGATTGAATATATGAGATGTAGTGAAAGGTAAAAGTCAAGGATGACAGTAGGTTTTAGCCTTAGTACTAAAAGAATGACGCGCCACTAAAAGAATGTACATAAGATTCTCAGTGGCTAGGAGTAGAATTGCTAAATCACGGAGTATTCTAAATTACACAAAATTATCTTCTAATGAGATTGCCTCAATTTATGCTCCTATTGTGTGGCACTGAGGGTTAAAAGTGATGGACTGTAAAGTTGGTTTGAAATGTAATGTCAGCAGTTCAAGCTCACCAGCTGCTCCTTGGAAACCCTGTACAGGGTTACTGTGAGTCAGAACTAACTCAATAACACTTAACAACAACAATAATTACTAATGTGGAGTCCTGGAGTAGTGCTGTAGGATAAGCACTGGAGTATTAACCACTGCTATTCTAACCCACCAGCCACTTCTCAGAAACTCTGTACAGGTTCTGTCTCTGAGTTGGAACTGACTCGACGACAGTAGCAACTACAGAGTTATTAATGTATGTTCATCTGACCACACAGTTAATCCTTTTTCTATACTTATTATGTCTTGAAATCCTTTTTATGTTAGTGCATGTAGATTTATCTCATTCTTTATAATGATGGTATTTTGGTATTTCATTGTATGTATTTATATAAAATATGTTATTTACCCTTTTACTGATAACATTTGGGTTATTTCCTAGTTTTCACTATTTCAAACAGCCTGCACTGATCGTCTGTATCTTTGCATAACTGTGTGAATATTTATGAAGTTTAAATTCCTTAAAGTAGAATTGCATACTTAAAATTTTAGTATTGGAAAATTGCCCTCTAGAATTTTGCATCAGTACATACCTTCAACAGTACTGTACAAAAATCCCATTACCTACCTCACTATGGTGCCTTGAATTGACTTTGCCTTGATATGGCTTTTCTATTCAAAGTTGTCTTAATTCTCACCAAGTGATTGAATGGGACCACACAAATAAGGTATGTTGTTAAGTGCTGTGGAGTCAGTTCCGACTCATAGCAACACTGTTATAGGGTTTCCGAGGACCAGCTGGTGGATTTGAACTGCTGACCTTGTGGTTCACAGTCTGGTGCTGATCCTACAGCGCCACATCAGGTATGCAGGACTCTAAGACTAGGACTGGTTAGTTTTGCCCTCCAGCTAAGTTTAGAGAGCACCATCTCAGAAGCAAAGACCATCAGGAATGAAGAATATGAGTGAAACATGAGATCTCTACCTAGAGAAACAGCAATGCCAGAGGCAACAGCAGAGGCAGTGGCATGGATAGACAGAAGAGCTTCAGACTCTAGACTCCTGGATTATGTAAAGTTGAGTGCCTGGGCAGGAGACTGGCTTTACAAATGTGCACTTTGAGCATTCAAGGTCTGGCTTGACCTTGTAACACTCTTTGTAATACGTCCTGGAGCAGGGCAGAGGCCAAGGGACCACATGGCTGAGAGGCCGAAGACAGGAGTGATGCATGACTACAGAATGGTAGACGAGATGATCCTGACTAGAGAACTGCTGTGTCCTGAGCTTTTTTGAACTTGACTTTTACCCTGTTCACTTCCCTATTAAACCCCATAGTAGTGAGTTTTGTTATGAGTTCTCTGTGGCCTTTTACAATGGATTACCAAACTCAGATGTGAAGCAGCAAGTACTATGGGATAGATGTTGTAGGCTGGAAGCTTGTCTGACCTCTGCTTCATAAGTATAGACCTTGGACTGATTTTTAGTTGAATTCTTTTTCTCCCTTGTGAAGTCTGGGAAGTCAGAAATGGTCCCCACATGGTTTTTGCATTCATGCTTTAACTAAGATGCTGAGCATTTTTGTGCCATTTTTGCTGCACAGGGTAGTTGGTTACAGAGGTGAATTTTAATTGAATGAAATGAAACCATGTGCTCTGGTGTAGATTATGTCTGCACAGATGAAGCATCATCTTTTTTTTTCATGTGAAGTTGTTACCTGTTCATACCATGTACTTGTGTGGAGGGGGCTTCTTTTCTTATTACACTTCTACTGCCATCGAGTCAGTTCTGACTTTATTAAAGTTCCTAGACTGTAAATCCATACAGGAACAGACAGCCTCATCTTTCTTCCAAGGAGCAGCTCGTGGTTTGAACCACTGACCTTGAAATTAGCAGCCCAATGACTAACCCATAGTGCTACCCAGACTCCTTTTCTAATATCAGTTCTTAGGGAAAAAAAATCCATTATCTTTTCATTCCTTTTATCCACAGAATTTTTGAAACCTCAGTATATGTAAAGGCATTTGTGAGTTATGACCAGACCTGATTGTATCATTATTTTAACTGTTTTTGATCTTAAACAGTTTGGTAGGGAAATAAATCCTATGATAAATTTCATTTCTTTGTTTATTTAGTAACAGTAAGTCTTAAAAGAGTCTTTTTAAGGAAATTGTGTTTTCCTTGTCAGTTCATGGAAAAATTATTCATTGAAAAGATAAAAAGTAGGTGGTTTGCAAAATACTAGAATGGTCACAGTTGGCACTGTGCATCCGAAAAGGGACTAATATTTTCTAATTAAGGTTTCTTGAGTTATACTCTCTATAATTTTAGTTACAAATTTAGTCCTTAAATATGTGTTTACTTTGTTTCATCCATTTTGTTAATGAGTCATTGATAGCTATTTGGACAGGGTAGATATTTAAAAATTAAGTAGTAGTTTGGGTAATAGAAATTTGTTGTTGCAGCCCAGCCTCACTCTCCATTTTTGTATATTTGGAACTACTTCTTTTCATTGTGGCAACCATACGTCCCTCATTTCCATTGGACCTGCTTCTCTTAAAGCTGCCTCTACTGATAGATTTGAAGCAGATGGCATCTGTTAAAGCAATCAGTATAATCCATCTCTTTGGTACAGCATTGATTCAAGCCAGTTAGAATCTTGAGTGCTGTGATGATGAGAGCCGGAACTGCTAGGAGTCACACTGTGGAACTTGAGAATAGAGCCAACCCAGAGGAAAGTGAGTTGAAAGATTAATTCCTTTTGACACTGTTTGACCCCATAGTTCAGTTGGGCCTAGACTTTTCAGCTTCTGTGAGTAAGTTGGTTCCCTTTTTGTTATGCACTAGTTTGGATTCAGTCTGGTTTATGATTATTGATTTCTGTATCTTCCAGAGCAAATAACTGAATTCCTTTTTACAAGTAAAATTAAATTACTATTTGTTTTATACTGGCGTTAGACAATTTTCATAATTCAGGTCATGCGAGAAAATCAGTGGTTTTTCACTGCATTAGGACAATATTATGTCTGGTTATAATGCAGTGAATTGTTTAGTATGGCTCTTCTAGCCATAGACTTTGTAACTATCACCAAATGACTGGGTGGTATTCACTCTTTTCCTAATGGGTCTGGGTAAGAGAAGATGGAGGAAGATGCTGATAGGATTATATGGTTTCATTGTGAGTTTTTTGTTAACAGGGTTAATTGTGATTGTTGTAAAAACTTGAAATTCAAAACATGGAGCTTGGTCAATGTTTCCATCTCTTTAGGTATAAAATGAGCCATCTCAGAAACAGCAACAGGGGTGGAGGGAGATCTCATGCCATGAAGAAAGAGCCAGGAGCAGAGTGTATCCTTTGGACCATGAGGTCCCTACGGGTTGAGCCTCCTGAATTGGGAGATAGAGATCTATGATAACCAGAAGAATGACCAAACAGCAGCAGCAGAACCAACAGCCAGAACATGAGACAGAATGCTGAGTATGCTGGCCTATAGAGCAAGTAAGGCTGAGTGCCTTGGGACATGAGGCTCATTTGTGGAGTAGAAGGCCTTGAGCACTAGGTTTGCTGACCCACAGAGCTTGAGCTGAGTACCTGCAGGCTAGTGCTTATGGTGGAGTGGCATGCCCTTTGAGCATTTCTCAGCAGCACCAAAGGAGCGTGGTCTGTTTTTAGGATTTTGAGTTTTGTTCCACACTTTTCTCTCTCTCTATCCAGAACCCTCTATTGCATACTTTTTCAAAGCTGTCAGTGGTAGCTGGCCTTAGGGCAGGGAAGATTGACATTTATGTGGTCCATTAATCCTTTGGACTGAAATTTCTAACCAACTTTAATTTTCATGACTCTTCTTTGTTTTGAATGGGGAGAGACATCGTAGCACCTTAGATGGTCACTCACAAACTTTTAAGACCCAGTTGCTACTTACGAAAGTAGAATGTAATGCATTGTCTTTGTGAACTGTGTTATACCAATTGACCTTGTTGTCCCCTTTCACTCTGATCACAATTTTCCAGAACCAGTGACTTCTCCTGGTGTTTGGTTTTGATTCAACCATTTTCCCAAAGGTACCCTAACAAGTAATACCTAACAAGTGTATTATTGAAAGAACTTTTCTGCAATCATCCCCTGATTGCTGATATGTCTAAATATGTTTTGTTTTGGATAAACTTGTACATGTATGAACTAAGAAGCCCTGGTGGAAGAGTGGGTTAAGTATTAGTCAATTAACTGAAAAATCAATGTTTTTAAACCACCAGCTGCTCTGTGAGAGAAATATGAGGTGGTCTGTTTCTGTAAAGATTTACCGTCTTAGAAACCCTATGGATTGCTTCTATTCTGTCCTCTAAGATTGCATTGAAGGCACTGGCAAAGAACAAGTCTCCAGGAACTGAAAGAATACAAATTGAAATCTTTCTATAAACTGATGTAGCACTGGAGGCATTCACTCATCTATGCCAAAAATTTGGAAGACAATTACCTGACCAGTAGATTGGAAGAGATCTATACTTGTTCCCATTCCAAAGAGAAGTAACCCAACAGAATGCAGAAATCATCAAACAGTATCATTAATCTAACAAGCAAGTAAAATTTTGCTAAAGGTAATTAAAAAATGGCCACAACAGTAATTGACAGGTAGTTGCCAGACATTCAAGCCGGATTCAAACAAGGATATGGAATGATGGATATCATTACTGACATCAGATAGATCTTGGCTGAAAGCAGAGGATACCAGAAAGATGTTTACCTGTGCTTTTTTTTTTTTTTTCTTAAATGTTTTATTGTGAATTATGTGATAGTTTACATGGGAAAACATTAGTTTTACAATCATTCTATCGTATATCATCTCATTGCCATGATTACAATCCCCTCCATGCAATCCTTCTCCCGTATCCCCCAGGTCTTCAGCACACAGTTGCTCTCCCTCTCTGGATCTAGTCTCCAGCTTCTCCATCGCTCCACGTCATCATCTCTGCCTCCATTTCAGGCATCACTGCTTCTCTGGGTAGGGTCCCACTCTCTGCTCTTCTCCCTTGATGGTCCTAGGGACCTCCGCTCCTAGACTGAAAAGTTAATCACTCCCCTCCTTGTAATAAAACGTCTACCTTTACATTTATTGACTAGAGACTTTTGACTGTATGGACCATCACAAGCTATGGACCACATTGTGGAGAATGAGTATTCCAGAACATTTCATTGTACTTATAAGGAACCTGTACAGAGACCAAGAAGCAGTTGTTTGAACAGAACAAGGAGACAGTGAATGGTTTAAAATTAGGAAAGATGTGTGCCAGGGTTGTGTTGTTTCACCATACTTATTCAGTGTATATGTTGAGCAAATAATCCAAATGGTACCAGGACTGGAAAAAGAAGAATGTGGCATCAGAATTGGAGGAAGACTGATTAACAAACTTTCTTGCTGAAAGTGAAGAAGACTTAAAATATTTAATGATGAAGATCAGAGACCACAGCTTTTTGTATGGGTTGTACCTCAGTGTAAAGAAAACAAAAAAACCTCACCACTGGACCAATAAATAATATCATGATAAATGGAGAAAGATGTAAGTTTTCAAAGACTTCATTTTGCTTTAATCCACTGTTAACACTGTCGTAGCAGAGTGAAGTAATCAATTTTGATGCATTGGATTAGGCATATTTGCTGCAAAAGACCTCTTCAAAGTGTTCAGAAGCAAAGACTTCAGTTTGAAGACTAAGGTGCGCCTGACCCAAGCCAAGGTATTTTGAATAGCTTCATATGCATATGAAAGTTGGACAGTGAATAAGGAAGACTATAGAAGAATTGATGCATTTAAGTTATGGTATCAGAGAAGAATATGAAAAGTACCATGGACTGCCAGAAGAATAAACAAATTTGTATTGGAAGAAGTACAGCCAGAATGCTCCTTAGAAGACAGGATGTTGAGACTTCATCTCTCATACTTAGGACATATTACCAGGAGGGCCCAGTCCCTGGAGAAGGACATCATGCTAGGTAAAGGGAAGGGGCAGTGAAAAAGAGCAAAACTGCCAACGAGATGGATTGACGCAGTGGCAGTAGCAATGCACTCAAGCTTAACAACAATTAGGAGGCTGGCACAGGGCCAGGCAGTGTTGTGTTCTGTTGCACATAAGTTTGTTATCAGTGGGAACCAACTTGACAGCACCTAACAACAACAATAACAATGTTGCTATGATTCAGCCTCAACTCAGTGGCAGTGATTTCTGGGGTTTATGTGAAATGGAACCTTTGTAGCAATACTGTTTGGCATTCCCTCATATAGATATCATATGAAGGGGCTTCAAAAAATTCATGGGAAAACTCCATTATTTTTTAATTCCATTTTTCCTAATTTTACTTTTCAAATTTCAAACATTTTTTGATTATATAAAAAAATTTTAAGTTAAAACAAATGTGGAAAACAGTATAAAACAGATGTATGTTGTTGTTGTTGTCAGGTGCCATCGAGTCGGAACCGACTCATAGCGACTCCATGCACAGCAGAACGAAACAATGTTCGA
>NW_006408613.1:1477923-1494900 GCF_000296735.1 Chrysochloris asiatica
ATCTTCATCAGTAAATGTTTTAAGTCCTTTTCACTTTCAGCAAGCAAGCTTGTATCATCTGCATATCGCAGGTTGTTAATGAGTCTTCCTCCAATTTTTGATGCCACAATTTTTCTTCATATAACCCAGCTTCTCAGATTATTTGCTGAGCATACAGGTTGAATAAGTAATGCCTTACCTATGTTATATCTGTTGTTTTTGTTACTTGTCAGCTGAGTTATTTCTGACTCTTAATGATTCCATGTGTGCAGAATCGAACCACTCAGGGTTTTCATGGTAGTAATCTTTCATAAGCAGATCACTAGGCTTGTCTTTCAAGGTGCCCCCTGGGAGAGTTTCAGTTTATGAGGACATGGACTGCTGGTGTGGCACTGTAGGATCAGCACTAGACTTCGAACTACAAGGTCAGCAGTTCAAACCTTCCAGCTGCTCCTCAGATGAAAAATTGTCGACCTTTTGATTAGTAGTTGAGTGCTTAACCATTTTTTTCCATGAAATGTTTGAAGCTCCCTTGTGTACTCACTGATACAATATGAATGACACATCTCTGTGAGATTCCTCCCCAGAATGTAAAATATCAGCCATAAGACACCAGACAAACCCAAAGTAAAAGGCATTCTACAAAATAATTGACCAGTAATCATCAAAAGGAGAGCACAGTGGCTCTGGGCTGTGAACCACAAGGTTGGTGGTTCAAGCCCACCAGTGTCTCTGCTGGAGAAAGATGAGGCTCTCTGTTCCCACAAAGATTTACAGCCTTGGAAACCCTATGCAAGTTGCTCTAAGTCAGAATCAACTTGACAACACTTAATAACAATCCTCAAAATTGTTAAGATCATGACAGGTAAGAGAAAACTAAGGAACCTTCACAGATCAGAGAGACCTTAAAATTGTGTCAGCTAAATGGAGTGGTATACAGTGTGTTGGATCCTGAAGCAGAAAAAGAATAGTAATGGGAAAACTGCTGATATATGAATAGATTTTGTAATTTTGCTAATAGTACTGACTGCCAGTATTCCTGAGTTTTGATAATTATTATGTGATTATGTAAGATGGTAGGCTAAACTGTTTGAAAGGTATTTGGGATCTCTCTATAATGTTTCTGAAAATCTGAAATTATCTTTAAAAAAATTTTTTTAAGTCATCACTAAGAAAATTAATAGGTATGCCAAAGATTTGGAGAAAATATCAGATTACATGTAACTAACTAACAATAAATTAGTTATTATGTTATTATCTCTTGACTACAAGTCCACCCTAGTGATGATGGATGCTGGACTTTGCAAACCATATTTCTCCTTTGCCAGCTGCTTCCCTGTTTGGCTTCTTAGGGGATGCTAAAGGGAAACTGCAAGGCTGCAGGAAGAAGGGAATTGTTCTTTTCCTGTTGACTTTCTATTCTTGTCAATGTCAGAAATATCTTGTCAGTAACATTTCTTTACTCCAGCAACAGCAGTTTCTTTGCATAGCAGCCATTTTCTACTTTGCTGTTTTCCCAACATTTACCATTAACACCAGCTGACTTACCTCCGTTTACCACTAGATCCATTGTTCCCCTTATTTGAGCTGAGCTTGACTCCAGCACCAACTCAGTACTACTTGGTTGTTGTTATTAAGTACCATCAAGTCAGATCTAACTCACAGCAACTCTGTATAGGGTTTGTGAGGAGCAGCTGGTGGGTTTGAACTGCTGACCTTGTTCAAAGTCTAGTGCTGATCCTACAGTGCCACACCAGCAGTCCATGTCCTCATATACTGAAATTTCAGCACCTTTCTTCTCCCAGTCCCATGGATGAGAATTGCTTTCTGCAGTTCCTTTACAACTGGAATAATTTAGTGTTCTCCTTTGACATTTCACTTAAGTAATTAACAATTTTTACATGCATTTATACTTTTTTCTTTTTTGTTCTTTCGGTTAAAATAAGTGGAATTGTTTTTGTATCTGATCAAACCCAGGCTGATACAGTAACAAAAGGATTGCCCCTCCCACAATTTCTACCACTAAATAATAAAACATTTTATAAAAGTCTTGAACTAACAATTCTCAAAAATACATAAAAGGCAAAAAAAAACACACAAACAGACAAAAAGGTTAATATAGTAGCCATCTGGGAAATGCAAATTAAGACTATAATATTCACTCTCACCCACTAGACTGGCTACAGTGGTAATAAGTAGTCTCTTTCCAGAGAGGAGGACTGGCAGATGAACTACCAGCCTCATAAGAACTAACTGGTATTTTAGGGGCATAGAGTCAATTCTGACTCAGCAGCAGAATGAAACACTGCCTAGTCCTGCACCATCCTCACAGTTGTTCCTATCCATAAGCCCATTGTTACAATCACTATGTCAATCCATCTTTTTGAGGACTTCCTTCTTTCTTATTGACCCTTTAACAGGCATGATGTCCTTCTCCAGGAACTGGTTCCCCCTGAGAGCATGTCCACAATATCTGAGATGAGTCTCACCATCCTCACTCCTTGGAGCCCTAATGCACCTAACAACTGTAAATACTCTTATAGTTGTTGTTGTTAAGTGCTGTCCAGTTGGTTCTTACTCCTAGCGACCCTGTATTGCGTTCCAAGGAGCAGCTAGTGAGCTTGAACCACCAACCTCACAGTTCAAACCAACTTTGCAGTCTAGCACATTAACACAGAGCCAAAACAAGGCCAGGGGCAGACTGTAGAACAGACCATGAATTGCTCATATGCAAGTTCAGGCTGAAGCTGAAGAAAATTAAAACAAGTACTCAGAGACAAAATATGATCTTGAACATATCCCACCTGTGTTTAGAGATCATCAGAAGAACAGATTTGATGAATTAGACAATAAAGACCAAAAACGGGAAGAATTGTGGGAAGACATCAAGAACATCATATAGGAAAAAAGCAAAAGGGCATTGTTGTTGTTGTTAATTAAGAAAGCAAAAAAGAAAGACCAAAATGGATGTCAAGAAGACAATCTGAATCTTGATCTCCAGGGTAGAGATGCTAAAGCATATGAAGAAATGAGGAAGTAAAAGAGCTAGATAGAAAGCTTCATAGAGTATCTCAAGAAGACAAAGTCAAATATTATAATGAAATTTTCAATGACCTGGAGTTAGAAAACCAAAAGGGAAAAACATGCTCAGCATTTCTCAAGCTGAAAGAACTGAGGAAAAAATTCAAACCTTGACGTGCAATATTGAAGCATTCTATGGGCAAAATGTTGAATGATGGAGGAAGCGTCAAAAGAAGATAAAAGGAATACACAGAGTCACTGCACCAGAAAGCAATGGTCGATGTTCTGCCATTTGAAGAGGAAGCATAGGATCAAGAGCCAGTGATACTGAAGGAAGAAGTCCAAAGTGCATTGAAGGCATTGTAAACGAACAAGAGTATGGGAATTGATGGAATGCAAATTGAAATCTTTCAACAAACTGATGAAGCACTGGAGGCACTCACTCATCTATGTCAAGACATTTGGAAGACAACTGCCTTGCCAACTGGTTGAAAAGATCCATATTTATGCCCATCCCAAAGAGAGGTGACCCAGCATAAGGCAGACAATATCATTAATTTTTTCATACAAGTAAAATTTTGCTAAAGATAATCCAAAAATGATTACAAACATACATTGACAGAGAACTACCAGAGGTTCAATCTGAAATCAGACAAGAAAGTGAAATGAGGGATATCATTACTGATGTCATATGGATCTTGACTGAAAGCAGAGAACACCAGAAAGATGTTTACCTGTGCTTTATTGACTATGCAAAGGCTTTTGATTGTGTGAATCAGGACAAGCTATAGACAGCATTGTAAAGAATGAGTATTCTGGAACACTTAATTGTGCTTATGAGGAACCTGTACATAGACCAAAAGGCAATTGTTAGAACTGAATGGGTTAGAATAAGCAAAGGTGTGCCCCAGGGTTGTATTCTTTCACCATACTTATTCAGTCTGTATGCTAAGCACATAATCCCAGAAGCTGGATTATATGAAGAAAATCATGGCATCAGGATATGAGGAAGACTTATTAACAACCTGTGATATGCAGATGATACAACCTTGCTTGCTGAAATTGAAGAGGACTAAAAATACTACTGATGAAGATCAAAGAGCACAGCCTTCAATATGGGTTGTATAAAGAATGTAAAGAATACAAAAAAATAAAAAAAACAAGTATGTAAAGAATACAAAAATCCTCATCACTGGACCAATAAACAATATCCATACAAATGGAGAAAAGATTGAAATTGTCAGAGTTAATTTTGTTCTGATTGATTGTCAACACTCAAGGAAGCAACAATCAAGAAATTAAACGATGTGTTGTGTTAGGCAAATCTGCTGTATAAGACCACCTCTTTAAAGCATTTAAGAGCAAACTTGTCAGTTTGAGGACTAAGGTGTGCCTTATTCAAGTCATGGTATTTTCAGTAGCTTTATATGCATGTGAAAGTTGGACAGTGACTAAGGAAAGCCATAGAAGAATTGATGCATTTGAGTTTTGGTGTTGGAGGAGAATATTAAAAATACCACAGACTGTCAAAAGAACAATCTGTATTGGAAGAAGTACAGCCAGGATACTCCTTGGAAGCCAGGATGTCCAGACTTTGTCTTTCATACTTCAGACGTATTATCAGGAAGGACCAGTCCCTGGGGAAGGAGATCATGTTTATAAAATGGAGGGTCAGAGAAAAAGAGGGGACTCCCAACAAGATGGATTGGCACAGTGGCTGCAGCAATGGTCTCAAACATAGCAATGGTTGTGTGGGACCAGGCAGTGTTTTGTTCTCTCATGCATAGGGTTGCTATGAGTTGGTTCTGACTAGCAACAACAACAACAACAAGTTATTAATTACTTTTAAAATAGCCATTTTTTCTTTATCATTTGTGAAACCAAAATTTGGTGATAAAGTCTAAGGTCTAGAGCCTTAATAGGAGTCTTAACAGGAGCCCTCCTGGTACAGTGGTTACTCAATCACTCATCGGCTTCTGTAAAGATGACAACCTTGAAAACTCTGTGTATCAGTTCTACTTTGTTGCTATGAGTCTGAATTGACTACACAACAATGCTCCATTGCTCAATGCAATTGCTTCTTTGCCCACATGATTCAACCTTAGTTTTCCACTACTTTGGAGAATCCAATGAAGGCAAGAATAACAACAGTTTATAATAATATCTACTAGAAACGTGATGTCACTATAGTCAGCCTGCATGTGTTCTATTCAGGAGTGAAAAGACACATTTTCCTCCCTTCAAATGTGTAAGAATCTGAAACTTACATACCCCCACCAAGGACAAACTCTGAAGTCTATTAAATGTGTCAGTGGGCGTTTATCCATGTTTATTTTCTGTCTGCTCCCACTTTAATAAGTTGTAGCTGAAGTATATTTTGTTGTTGTTAAGAGCTGTCGAGTCAGTTCTGACTCATAATGACTCTGTATAGGGCTTCCAGGGAGTGATTGGTGGATTTGAACTGCCGACCTTGTTGTTCAAACTGACCTTGCAGTCCAGTGTATTGTCCTGCAGCACCACACCAGTATATTAGCTATCACATTCAACTAGAATTCCTAGAAATAGTGCCAGTAGAATTGAAACAAGATAAATACAGAGGAAGAAGGAACAAAAACTATTTCTAGAAAGGGAGTTCTGGTGGGTGCTGCGGGTTAATGAGCTGGACTGAAAACTCAGTTTGAAATGCAAGATTGTAGGTTCAAGCTCATCAGCTGCTCCTTGGAAGCCTTATATAGAGTTACTATGGGTTGGAACTAACTCAACAGCATTTACCAACAACGTTTCTAGAAGACGATGTTTTTTGCTTTTTCTATGATGTTTGTGATTTTAAGTAGAAAAACTTTTCAAATTTGAAAGCCTCTGCAAAAATTTCATGGGGGCCATGCCTAATTTCCCTTGGCTTTACAAGGGGGAAAGGGAATAAAACTCAAAATCAGCCCAAGGTTGATTCCTATAAAGCAGAGGTCAGATGTGACTGTACCCTACAACCTTCTTTGCCCTATTCTGACACTATCTGCCCTTCTCACAGCATGCTTACTTCTTTGCTGGTTTTGATAACCCATTGCAATGGCCACACAGAACTCACAGACAATATTCATGATTATGTTGTTGTTAAGTGCCGTCGAGTCGGTTTCGACCCATAGCGACCCTGAACAGGGTTTCCGAGGCTGTAAATCTTTACGGGAGCAGATCGCCTCATCTTTGGCCCACGGAGCAGCTGGTAGTTTCGAACTGCGGACCTTGCGGTTAGCAGCCCGATTCGTAACCACCTTATTAAAAGAGTGAACCAGGTACAATTCAGGCTCAGAACAACTCAGGAGCAACAGTTACGAACACCTTTTCTCTGCCATGCTGCAGACATGCCTCATTCTTGTTTTCTGCCTCTCAGCAATGTAACCCCTTGGCCTATACCCTGCTTGGGAAGGTATTACAAAGCTCCTTTATCCAGTCTGTGAGAAAGGGCACATTCCCACAACCTCCTTCCCATAGCCACTCAGCTTTACTTGGCCCATGGGTCAGGAAACCTGAGGCTTCTATGTCTCCCCATGCCATCTACTTTGCCACTACCTCTGCTGTGCCACTTTTCCAGTTAGGGATCTTACACTCTCCTCACGTCTCTTCTTTTTTTAATAATCCTGAGATTATCTGTTCCTGCTTCTCTTAGGTTACTCCTTTGAAACCCAGCAGAATGGTGAAATTAACCAGTCACAGCCGTAGAGTCCCATGCGTCCTGTTTGCATGTTTTCACCCAATCATTTGGTGAGAGTCACAAAGATTGTGGCTACAAAAGACATTTTCAGTCAACTCACTGTACCATAGCTTCTATGTTAAGTATTTGAATCGATGACAACAAAATGCTATTTGATTAAATATAAGATTCAACTAGGATCAACAAATTTCCATGAATTGGTGTTATTTAATGCCTGTCATTGAATGTTGTTTGTTTATATGCTTTTCTAAATGCAGTTTTGCTTGTCTTGATGATTTACAACTATTGCTAGTGCTGTTTAAGTCTACTGTGACAATGATAAATAGATTCATTTGGCAGACTCAGCTGTTTTTATTAAAAGTGAATAGTGGTGAGTGGAAAGGGGCTTGTAAACAATTTTCTTGTCAAAGAATGATGGTGGAGAAATAAAGTAATTTTACTTGCTTGGGTATGAGCATCACTTCCATATACGTTAAGCCATCCAGCTTATCTCAACAGAGCCCCTTCCTTACTTTCAAATTGAAAACAATCTTATATATTAGTGTAAAGTAAAACATTTACGTATTTTTATTTTTGTTGATCTAGGATTTCTATTTTACATAGTTAACTTTCGACTAAGTGAAAAAATATTTCATCAAAGAAAATAAGAATAAAAATTAAAGAGTCTAATTAAATGTATTTAAACAGTAAAAAATGCATGTTTGTCTTCATCTGGCTTTGGTTAAAAGTGCCTTACCAGTCACTATATTTGATTGATACTTTATAAGAAAATGTCTCAGTATAGTAATAATTTCATTATTAAATCTTTGAAAGTATAATAGATAAATAGAAGTATTGAGTGTTTCTTCAACTTTGAATCTGGGATATGATATGGCATGTCGTTAGTCAGTACTGGGAATAGTATTGTCATACTAACTTTTTTCCTAGAATTTTTATGGTTTTGTTTATACGTTCTGTGTTTTAATAAAGTATTTTGATATCTGAAACTTCCCTGGTTAAATATATCAACATCCCTAAGAGACTTTAAATAGTCAGTACTTCCTGGTATGGCATTCTCAAAGGAACCAGGAAAGTATCTATTTATCAAAATTAAAAATATATAGTCATTTCAAGCCCATGATTTATGGCTTTGAAAATTAACAAGTTATTATAAAATTTAACATGATTTTTTATCTTAATCTTCTGAATTAATTGTAAATCTAGTATTTATTATATTCTCTTACAAAAGAGAAGCAAATATAGATCTCCCAGAAAAATATTTTAATAAAATGTATCTTTATTTCAGTATCTTAAATAGTGAAGATGAAGAAATATTCAATAATGAAGAGTGTGAATATACATCCAAAAAAAGGAAAAAGGATCATTTTAAAAATGACACAAATACTCAATGTAAGATAATTTTCATTGCTAATTCTGTATTATATTTTAGCTGTTGAATATGTTGACCTAAAAATTATTTTAATATGCTATCATGTGAAATAAAAGATGATATAGATAATTAATACATCATATAAAATAAAAGATTATCTAGATACTTAAATGACCACTGATTTAGTGACAATACTTTTTTTTTTACTTTTTACTATGAATTGAGTGAAGGTTTAAAGAAAAGATCATCAAGTTTAACATTCAACAAATCATACATTTTGTTTCATCTCAATGATTGCAGTCCCTTCTGTGTAATAGCAGTTATCCCATTTCCTCCCTGTGGTTCCTATTTCTATACCACACTCCTTCACATCCATTCTCAACACTGTCCTTAGGTAAATGTTGTTCTTTTGATAATGAATGAATGACCATTCCATAATGAGCATACCTTACTAGTGTTGTTGTCCTCTTTATACCTATTTACTAATTAACTGAAAGTTGGACAACAAGGGTAAATGCCATTCCAGGCTTGAAAGGTGGTCGAGGGTCATAGCCTCGGGTTCCTCCAGTCGCTTTCTGACTAGTAAGCCCAGTCTCTTATTTTATAATTTTTAGTTTTGTTCCACATTTTCTCATGTGATTTCTTTCAGATCAACCGGTGGTTGTAGCCATGCACCATCTAGGTCTTCTGGTCTCAAAGTTGTGGTAACTGATGTTCATCTGCTTCATTTGTTGGAATAGTTGATTTCATGAATCTTCAATTTTCATAACTCTTCTTTCTTCTCCATATAGGAAGACCAATAGTAGTTACACCTTAGATAGCACTCATGAGCTTTTAAGATACCAGATGCTACAAAACAAAGTAGGATAGAGAAATTGTCTTTGTGAACTATGCTATGCGAGTTGACCAGAGTGTTGCCTCAGACTTTGGTCCTGAGTCCCAAGCCTAGCAACTCATTGCCTTAAGATGTTTGATAATATCCAAGAAGTTTTTAATTATGAAGTCAGGTGTATTGATAATTACGGGTGATTAGAATGCAAAGATTGGCGACAAAGAGCAAGGATCACTTGTTGGAAATGCGGCGATGGTGATAGAAATGATGCTGGAGATCACATGATAGAATTTTTCAAGACCAATGACCTTTTCATTCCAAATACCATTTTCAAACAATATAAAAGACGATTATACACATGGACTTCACTAGATGGAATACACAGATATCAAATTGACTGCATCTATGAAAAATGAGCGTGGAAAAGCTCCATATCATCAGTCAAAACAAGGCCAGGGGAAGACTGTAAAAGCAGACCATCAGTTGCTCATATGCAAGTTTAGGCTGAAGCTGAAGAAAACTAAAACAATTCCATGAAAGTAAAAAAATGACCACAAACATATCCCACCTGAATTTAGAAATAATCTCAAGAACAGATTTGATGGATTAAACACTAATGACTAAGGAACAGAAGAGTTGTGAAATGACATCAAGAACATCATACAGGAAGAAAGCAAAAGGTCATTAAGAAGGTAAGTAAGAAAGAAAAGACCAAAATCAATGTCAGACAAGACTCTGATATTTGCTGTCCAGCATAGAGATGCTAAAGCAAATGGAAGAGGTGATAAGGTAAAAGCTGCACAGAAAATTTCAAAGAACAACTCAAGAAGACAAAGTCATGTATTATAATGAAATGTGCAAAGATCTGGAGTTAGAAAACCAAAAGAGAAAAGCATACTCCGCATTTCTCAAGCTGAAAGAACTGAGGAAAAAATTCAAACCTTGACTTGTAATTTTTCTTCATCGTTCAGTATTTGGGCAAAATATTGAACGATGTAGAAAGCATCAAAAGAAGATGGTAGGAATATACAGAGTCACTGTACCAAAAAGAAATGGTCAATATTCAACCTTTTCAAGAGGTAGCATATGATCAGGAGCCAGTGATACTGAAGGAAGAAGTGAAGGTGTACTGAATGAAGGCATTGGCAAAGAACAAGGATCTGGGAAATGATGGAATATAAATTGAAATCTTTCAACAAACTGATGCAGCACTAGAGACACTCATTCAGCTATGCCAAGATATTTGTAAGCCAGCTACCTGGCCAACTGATTGAAAGAGATTCGTATTTGTGCCCATTCTAAATAGAAAGGCCCCAACAGAATATGGAAATCATCAGATAATATCATTAACATCATATGCAAGTAAATAATATTTAAAGATAATTCAAAAATGACTGTAGCATTACATTGACAGGGAATTGCCAGAGGTTCAAGCTGGTTTTAGATGAGGATGTGGAGCAAGGGATGTCATTGTTGATATCAGATGGATCTTGGCTGAAAATAGAAAATACCAGAAAGATGTTTACCTGTGCTTTATTGACTATGCAAAGGCTTTCATTCTATTATGCTTAGAGTCACTATAAGTTGGAATCCACTTGAAAGCACCTAACAACAAGAAGTTTTCAACATTTTACCCCCTTATGCTTTACCTCACACTTAGGTGTATTTGCAGCAAAAGTACAAATATCCTCTTTCAAACACTCATATATATATGTGGTATACTCTTACGCTCCTTCCCATACCCATTCAGCCTGTGTATTGTCCATGTATCTATGTTCAGAACTTTGTTGTTCCAGTAATGTGTAATAAAACTATTTATGTCTATCCCCTTTAAACCTCATATATCTTTCAGTGTTTTTACCTATTTTCATCATTCTTCTGCCAAACTCCTCCTTCTTGTATATTGTGCTCCCCACCATCTAAATTAACATGTGTCTATCCTCTAGTCTGGAGTCCTGGTGTGGTGCTGTGAGTTAATGTGCTAGACTGCAAAGCCGTTTGAACTGCAAGGTCGGCAGTTCAAGCTCACCAGCTGCTCCTCGGAAACCCTATACAGGGTCACTATGGGTTGGAACCGACTCGATGGCACTTCACAAGAACAACATTCTCTAGTTCAGGGGTGAAAAAACTTTTCCTGCCAAAATTTATAAAATCATTCAAAGGCCATGCAAAATTATCAACTTAAAAGTTAGCTAGTTTTTTTGGTTAAACATTTTATTAATTCCCCTGTAATGTGATGACTAAGGAGCTCTAGCATAGTGGTTATGAATCAGGCTGCAAACCACAAGGTCAGCAGTTTGAAACTACCAGCTGTTCCATGGGAGAAAGATGAGGCTCTCTGCTCCCGTAAAGATTTACAGCCTCGGAAACCCTGTACAGGGTCGCTATGAGTCAGAACCAACTCCATTGCACATAACCAACCAACCAATGTGATGACTGGAGTCCTGGTGGGGCTCTGCAGTTTAATGTGCTGGACTGCAAGGCCAGTTTAAACTGCACAGTTGGCAATTCAAGCTCACCAGCTGCTCCTTAGAAATCCTATGAGTTGCTATGAGTTGGAACCGACTCAGTAGCACTTAACAACAACAATAACAATTGTGATGACTGGGTATGTGGTTGCCATGGTAGGTCTAGATCAAATGATTTCGTAGGCCCAATATGTGGTTCCATGGGAGAAAGATGAGGCTTTCTGTTCCCATAAAGATTTACAGCCTTGGAAACCCTGTACAGGGTTGCCATGAGTCAGAACCAACTCCACGGTGCATAACTACCACCACCACCGTATGATCTATGGGCCAGACATCGCCCTCCCCTGCTCTCCCTTCCCTCCCACCCCTGGTAACAATCAAAGAAAGTTTCTTATAGCATGAAGCCTTTTCTAGAGTTTTTACAATAGTCTCATATAGTATTTTTCCTTTTCTGATTGTGATTGACTAATTTTATGCAGTATAATGTGACCAGACTTTTTATAAATAGCCATTTTAGTAAGATTATTTAATAAAGCTAGTAATTATACAAAACATAAAATAGCAAGACCCACAAAAGTATATCTGAAAGATTACATAGCAGTCATGAATTCAGTTCATCAAAGCCTCTGTGTTTCACTCCTAAGCAGTGAGACCAAATTGTGAGGTATCTTGATAATCCAGGATTCACTGAAGATAGATGCATGGCTGGATCTGGATTTTAAGAACCCCTGGAAGCAGGAACACTGATTGGAATATGTTATAGTTGCCTATGTAAAAGGGATTAAGTGCCTATATTAATAGGATTTAGCATTATAGCAAAATCATGAATCAGTAAGTTTTTTCAAAGGCATGAATACACTCAGTATATTTTAAGAAGCTAGGAACCCTACTGGAGTAGTTATTAAGTGTCTGATTGTTAATTGAAAATTTGGGAGTTTGAATCCATCTACTCCACAGGAGAAAGATGTGACAGTCTGCTTCCCTCAAGATTTCAGCCTTGAAAATCCTTTAGGGCAGTTCCTCTATGGTCACTGTGAGTCAGAATCAACTTGACAGCAGCAGGTTTATTTAAAAAGATAGGGTCATGTGGAGAATATAATTATATAATTTTTCTACAAGTTTGAGTTATATTAAAAACTTACATATATGGAGTATATGTATATAAGAGACGAACAGAAATTTTATTGGGTTCCTAAGAGTCCCTAGAAAAGAATATCATGCTTGGTAATGTGGAGGATCAGTGAGAAAAAGGAAGACCTCCAGTGAGATGGATTGACACAGTGGCAGCAGCAGTGGACTTAAGCCTAATGATTGTGAGGATGGCCCAGGACTGGAATATGCTTCATTCTGTTATGCATAGGGTTGCTATGAGTCGGAGCTGACTCAACAGCACCTAACATTATTGGGAGCTTATTAATAATTTAATTCAATTTTAATAACATTTATGTTTTGATCTTATTAAAGTTATTAATAACACTTATTAAGGTTTGGTATTGTATTAGAGAGTTTTCCATATAAAGATCTTCAAGCTCCTTTTAAGTCAGTATTAGTAAACAAAGCAATTCTGCAAATATATAACTGAACAACAGTAACTCCTATCTCTGTAGTAAGATAATTTTGTTAGTGTATAATAAATAATCTTCATTTTGAAATGATTCACCAAGCTTTATAAACAAAGTTAATTTTTATTCTAGGTTTTTATCGTGAAAAATGGATCTATGTCCATAAAGAAAGCACAAGAGAAGTAAGTATTCTAAGAGTGTACTTTCTTTTGTTTCGAATGAATATGTAATGTCATATCAAATAAATTATTTTATGTAGTTCTGACTGAAAAACTAAAGTTGCACAAACTGATTGATGGGTGCCCAAACTGTTGTGCCCAGATCAGTTATAGACAAGAGTAGAGCTTTTCATGGAAATTTTAAACAAGTGGGATAAGATCCTGAAGCACTTCTTGGAAGAATTGTAGCAGGAGCTGACACATAGCTTTAGCAATATGTTCCTGAAAACAAACCACAGTCAATGTTTAAATAATGATTACCAAGAAGTGGAAATGGTGCAGTCAAAACAAAGCATACCAGTCAAGAGCAAAAGTCATGACCATAGTTTTTAGGGAAGTTCAAGACATTTTGTTTGTTTCCTTTCTGGAGAGTCAAAGAATCAAAAAAATATGCGTATGATGAGAGTGTTTTGAGAAAGTTAGCCAAAGCTTTAGCAGAAAAATTCCAGAGAAAGCTTCACCAAGGAGTCTTTTAATAAGACAAGGCTCATGTTCAGTCCTCTCATCAGACAAGAGCAATTTGGCCAGAGTTTCTATGGTAAATTATCAGATATCCACCTTACAGCCCTAATTTGGGTCCTTCTGACTTGTTTGTTTTCTAATCATAGAAAAAAAATCTCTGAAGAACAACCATTTTTCTTCGGTTAATAATTTACAAAAAGACGGTTAACATGGTTAATTTTCCAGGACCCTAAATTCTTTAGGATTGGACTTAGTACTGGTATCATCACTTTCAAAATGTCTTAAACTTGATGGAGCTTAGGTTGAGGAACAGAATCCTGGTGTGGCACTGTGGGTTAATGCACCAGACTGCAAAGCCATTTGAACTGCAAGGTCGGCGGTTCAAGCTCACCAGCTGCTCCTTGGAAACCCTATACGTGGTCGCTATGGGTCGGAATCAACTCGACGGCACTTGACAACAACCACATGTTGAGGAATAAAGTTTATAGTTCGTGTTTTTATCTTTTAATTTCATTTTTTGATGAACTTTTGAAGTCCCCTCATAGAGATGAAGATTTTTTGAAACTGATGCTTAATTATATGTTCTACATAATGGCTGTTTATAAAGGACAGTTAAATATTTCTTTTGCTTTATTTTAACACACTGATCTAAATGAAGAACATACAATTTAACCTAGTATAAGAAACAAAATGGGGACTTTTTAGGGTGTGGAGATGTTACATGGATCCTCTGAACAGGACTATAACCAGGCTTCAGGAAAGTACCAAAACTAGGAACTGAAAAGGTGATACACCTGGCTCCAGTTCTCTTCTCCACCTCTCATTGTGCATATTTATTACTCTTACTTGATGCTGCTGCTTATCCACATGACAGAATATGTTGTCTTACCACTTCTGAGATTACTTACACGTATGGTTTTATTCCCCCTATAAAGGTAGGCAAAATCATTTCATTCATGTATGATATTTGTGGTCTACTCTGTAAATCAGATTTAATTTCCAAGGAAAGAAGAGGCCACTGTGAGATGGGCAGATACCTTGAAAAGTTGTTTGTGTAACATTTAGAACTCTTTATGTTGAACAGAGAAAGAAATGAAAGTAGCAATATGAACTGTGATTGATAGTTGGTCACAATCTGTCTATGTATCATTGCTTCCACATCTTCCAGGAAAAATTTTTGCATGCAATGGAATTTCAGAAAAATACAAATGCCTTTGCCAGATTTAAAAAAAAAAAAAAAAATGCACAGATTAATTGAACTGTCAATTAGAAACCCACTCATTGTCAGTGAGTCACTTTTAGGGTTTTTAGGCCCTGGTGGTTACAATTCTGACTGCTAACCTCAAGGTCAGCAATTTGAAATGACCAGCCATTCTGTGGGAGAAAGATTAGGCTTTCCACTCCGGTAAAGATTTACAGTGTTGGAAACCCTGTACAGGGTTGCTGTGAGTTCGAACCAACTCCATGGCACATAACCACCACCACCAATCTTTACAGAAGCGAACTGCCACATCTTTCTTTGATAGATTGGTTGATGGGTTCAAACCCACCAGCCTTTCAGTTAGCAGCCAAAATCTTAACCACTGTGCCACCAGGGCTCCTTCAACTGTCAATTATATTGACTAATTTTAACACTTTCATTATTGTTTTGTTTTGTTTTTACAGAGGCATGGCTATTGTACCTTAGGAGAAGCTTTCAATCGCTTAGACTTTTCAAGTGCAATTCAGGATATCCGAAGGTTCAATTATGTAGTCAAAGTAAGTATTTTATTTCCTAAGCTATTTTGATGGTTCTTTTGAATAACTGGGTTTTTGTTGTGGTGGTGGTTTTTTAAATGTTATAAGTATAAAATGTTCAAAATGCTTTTGGCAACTGCATAAAATTATACCTCTTGCATGTATAGGAGGGAAATAAAGAAGAAATGAGGTCAGGAGAATTTCTCTTATATTGGTGTTATAGGTTGAAAGGGCTTTAGGAGAAGTTAGATCCTAATCTGCCTTTGTTAGGGTCACATGTGAACTGATGATGCTTTCATGTCTTCTTTGAGAGTTTGCCTTAAGCTCCAGAATTATCTTTTACATGCATTGCACCAAACTGTATATGTGATTTGGAATCTCCCACATACTAATAAGTGTTAATGATACAAAGAGAAGACAGAGAAATTTTTCCATGGGGATTTTTAATCTGTTGATTTGAAATGGGTTTTCTGGTTTTTGTTTTTCACAAAGAATGAATCTTATTTAATTGAGGGAGGACTAGCTACTAGAAAAAAAAAAGAATTTTATATAAAATAGAACTTCACAAGTGTTGTATTATATGAATGATATATTTTTAGAAGGGATTTTTATCTTGGGTTTTATACTCACAAAGAAAAAAATCTTAGCTATATAGTCTATTTATTCTTTTTTAATTGTGTAAAGATTAATTACTATTCAGCTTCATTCTGTTATAGGTAAAATTATAGTTTAGGAATTAATAATTTTGTATTTTTAGTGGTACTATGAGACATTGTAAACATTACTATTTTAATGGCTTTTAGACATGTAAAAAATGTTAATGGAAAGACCAGAAATTGACATGTTAAGTAACTGTAAGCCAGAAAGGAAACCATTGCTAAGTTGATTCCTGTTCATAGTGAGCCTGTAGGATAGAGTAGAACTGCCCCCATAGAGTTTCCATAGGATGTAATCTCTATGGAAACAGACTGCCTCATCTTTCCCCCATGAAGTGACTCGTAGGTTCAAACTGGGCAGCCTTTCAGTTTGCACCCCAGTGTTAAATTACCTTGTTCACTACTGCTCCTTACTTTAAGCCTCAGGTAATTGTATCCATTTGGTTTACGCTCTCATTTTGCAGAAGTATTGCTACTAGGCGTCTAGGTCATTTTTGCACAGGTTTATTCCAAACAAAACATGTTTAAATATGTCTCTGGGATCAGTGGATGGCTGCAGACAAGTTCTCTCAGTAATACACTTATCTTAGTCTCATTTGTTGTTGTTATTGTTAAGTGCTGTCGAGTCGGTTCCATCCCATGGCGACCCTATATAGGGTTTCCGAGGAGCAGCTGGTGAGCTTGAACCACAAGTTTTGTAGTTCAAACGGCATTGTAGTCTGGCGCATTAATCCACAGTGCCACAACAGGACTCGTCTCATTGTTGTTGTTAGGTGCCATCGAGTCGGTACTGACCCAGAGCGACCTTATGCACAGCAGAACGAAACATTGCCCGATCCTGGGACAGCCTCACTACTGTTGCCACACTTGAGTCCATCGATGCTGCCACTTGGCCAATCCATCTCATTGGGGTTCTTTCTCTTCTTCTCTGACCCTCCACTTTACCAAACATGATATCCTTCTC
>NW_006408613.1:1496643-1549920 GCF_000296735.1 Chrysochloris asiatica
ATATATTTCTATATTTCCTCTAAATTTCAAGGTCATATTTTGGCTCTCATGGACTTGTTTTCAATTTCTTCAGCTTCAGTTTGAATTTGCATATGAATAATTGATGGTCTGTTCCATAATCTGACCCTGGCTTTGTTTTCATTGATGATATGGAGCTTTTCCATGGTCTCTTTCTGCATATGTAGTCTTTTTGATCTCTGTGTATTTCATCTGGTGAGGTCCATGTGCATAGTCATCTCTTATGCTGTCTTAAGCTATTTGAAATGAACAAGTCATTGGTTTTGCAGAATTCTATCATGAGTTCTCCAGCATCATTTCTATCACCAAAGTCAGTGAGGATGAAATAGAAGAATTCAACCAACTTCTTCAATCTGAAATTGGTCAAACATGCAATCAAAATGTATTGATCATTACTGGTGATTGGAATACAAAGGTTGGGAGCAAAGAGGAAGGATCAGTAGTTGGAAAATATGGCCTAGTCTCATTAGGGTGTAGTTAAAAAAAAGGAACACTTTTTATGCCATTGAATAAAACAGTTCTGAGGTGAGGGATAATACCAAATTTTAACAAAAGTCAAATGGATATCTTCCCAAATCATTGAAGTATTGCAACAAGTTCACAGGAATGTTGCTCCACATAAAACAAGAGTTTTCAGATGGATCAAGTATTTTAAGGTTGATTGTGAAGACCACAGAAAAAAATGAGATGAAGAATCATCAACCTTGATGATATATTTACTCTACTTAAAGTATTTATTAGCATTTATATAATTTTTATAATTTAACTCTACTTAAAGTATTTATTAGCATTTAGAAAAACTGATGTGTTCTCTTTCAGTTCTTCTAAATAATAAAAATTTACAAAATTAATGCTAACTTATCTATAAAACCAGTAGTTAATGTTATTAAGACTAATTGTAAACTGGAGTCCTAGTGACACTGTGCGTTAATACAGTGAGCTGCAAGTTCGGTTTGAGCTATAAGGTAGGCAGTTCAAAATCATTAGCCACTCATCAGAAACCCTATACAGGGTCTCTATGGGTTGGAACCAACTCAGTGGCACTTAACAACAACAGCAGTAATAATCTAAAAATACAGAAGCACTTTTAAATGCCTGAGAGTTCCAACATTTCAAATATCATGTACCCATAGGAATTTATATGAAAAAAAATTCACTAATAGGTATTTTTCTGTTAGCATTTAAATTAAAACCTTTTATTCATCTATCATTAGCAGTTTCAAACTGATATGAATCAATAGTTTTGATTGTCTTGAATAAACATTGCTATTGGAGTTTAGTATCCATTTATAATTTTAAATTTTATGCCACTAGTCAAAAATAAATGGTTTAGTCTTTATTTTCATATACTTTACCAGGAGTGAAAATTTGATGTCTTTTGAAAACAGAAATTTGAAATTTTATAAAACCATCAAATTAAATAGTCCTTTCTACAATCCTATGTACAAAATGCTAAGCCAGTTTTGGTTCTGTGTTTAAAATATTTGAAATATTTACATATTTGGTTTATGTTTATAATTTTTTATCATTTCAATCTGATTTTGAGAAATAAATAAGCTACATAAACTCATCTTTTTTAAAGCAGAATAGAAAACTAATTTTAGGTGTCATGTGCTTCAATATGCCTATACCTAACTTGGAATCACTACTTATAGAACTGCCTGTTGATAATTTCGGGGAATTTTAATGAAACCTGTACACTTGAGATAATGAGTTCACTCTTAAAAATGAAGTATAATTATTGAATGATTTGTCATAATCTTTTTGTAAAATTGACAGGTTTTTAAACTTGAGAATTTTTGGACATCTGATCATGGCAGTGCAGTTTGAGAAGCATAAATCCAAGCCTAATTTCTTGCTATAGACTAACACACATAAACATGCATATACCATCTACATTATGTAACACACCTGTAAAACAACCATATTCAGTCACAGGCATTCAGCAGAGCTTATAACGGTACAGAATTATTATAAATAAAGTACTGCATGTTTAGTTTCATACTAATTAGTTGTCAGTGATACCACTATTATTTTAAAATACTGTTAAATCATGTCTAATTCAATAACAAATTGTTACTGTTTTAAGGGAAAATTGACCTGGTTGGTTTCTAAAGAAATCCTAGTATGATTTATTGATATACTTAATTTACTAACTTCCAGAAAAATCAACAGAAGTGGAAATATTTTCACTTGCTACTTTCTCTACTACTCATCTGTCAATTTGTCATACTGTGGTGGCTTATGTTTTGCTGTGATGCTGGAAACTATGCCACAGGGTTTTTAAATACCACTAGGGTCACCCATATATACATGGACTTCCCCAGACAGCATACACAAAAATTGAACTGACTGTATCTGTGGAAAGCGACAGTGGAAAAGCTCCATATCATCAGGCAAAACCAGGCCAGAGGTAGATGGTGAATCAATTGCCTATATGTTAAGTTCAAGATGAAGATGAATAAAATTAAAACAAGGCCAGGAGAGACAAAATATAACCTTAAACATATCCCACCAGAATTTAGAGATTATTTCGAGAACAGATTTGATACATTAGACACTAACAAAAGAAAATTAGAAGAGTTGTGACATGAAATAAAGAACATCATACAGGAAGAAAGCAAAAGGTCATTAAGAAGGTAAGAAATAAAGAAAAGACCAAAATGGATATCAGAAGAGACTCTGAAACATGCTCTTCACTGTAGAGATGCTAAAGCAAATGGAAGAAATGAGGAGGTAAGTGAACTGAATAGAAGGTTTCAAACAGCAACTCACGAAGGCAAAGTCAAGTATTATAATAAATTGTGCAAAGACAACTGGAATTAGAAAACCAAAAGGAAACTACATGCCCCACATTTCTCAGGCTGAAAAATGGGAAAAAATTCAAGCCCCAACATGCAATATGGTTTCTATGAACAAAATATTGAATAATGCAGAAAGCATCAAAAGAAGATAGAAGGGATACACGGAGTCATTGTACCAAATAGAAATGGTTGAGCATCGGTGTTCAACCATTTCAAAAGGTATGTGGTTTACAGTCAATTGTACTGAAGGAAAAAGTGCAAGGTACACTGAATGCATTGGCAAAAAAACAAAACTCCAGGAATTGTTGGACTACAAATTGAATCCACAGTCACCTCTCAAGGAAGCAGCAGTCAAAAAATCAAAGAATGTATTGCATTAATCAAATCTGCTTAAAAGACCTATGTAAAATGATAAAGAGCAAAGACTTCACTTTGTGGACTAAAGTGCACCTGATACAAGACATGGTATTTTCAGTTGCTTCATATACATGCGAAGGTTAGACAATGCATAAGGAAGATTAGAAGAATCAGTGCATTTAAATTATGCTGTTGGTGAAGAGTATTGAAAGTATCATGAACTGCCAAAAGAACTAAGCAATCTGTCTTGGAAGAAGTACAGACAGAATGCTCTTTAGGTGCAAGAATGGTGAGACTTTCTCTCTTGTACTTTGTACATACTATCAGCAGGGACCAGTCCCGGGAGAAGGACATCATGCTTGGTAAAGTGGAGAGTCAACAAAAAAAGATTCCCCAATGAGAAAGATTGGCATAGTGGCAGCAACAATGGACTCAATCAACAATTTACAGCAGATTTGATTCATGCAATATGTTCTTTCATTAACTATTGTGATGGTGGTACAGGGCCAGGTAGTGTTTCGTTTTGTTTGTGTAAGGCTTCTGAGTAGGTACCAACTCAATGGTACCTAACAACAACAAAAACTTCAGCCTGTAAAAAATCAGACTAAGAAGCACAATGAACTGAATGAATAATTAATAACCTCCTGTAAAAGAAAGCACTATGTTCAGATGGTTATACTGGTTAATTCTACTCCACATTTTTAAGGAAAAAATTATACCAATTCTTTACATTTTTTTCCCCAGAAAACAGAAGCAAAGAACGTATCTAACTCTTTCTGTGATACCAGCATTACTTCTAATATCAAAGTTAGATGAAGACATTGCTAAGAAGGAAAACTACACACCAATAACTCTCATGAACATAAATGTAAATAATACTTTATTGAGAGTTTAACATTTTTAAAAATGTTTTGTTGTGAATTATGTGATACTTTACATGGGAGAACATTAGCTTTACATTCATCCTATTGTATATCATTTCATTGCCATGGTTACAATCCCCTCCATGCATCATCAAACAACCAAAGGGTATACCCCACAAGCTTGCCCCTTGGTCATCAGCACACAGCCCCTCTCCCTCTCTGGGTCTAGAGTCCCCAGCCGGTACGTCTCTCCATGTCATTGTCTCTGCCTCCATCTCTGGCATCACTGCTTCTCTGGGTAGGGTCCCGCACTCTGCTCTTCTCCCTTGATGGTCCCAGGGAACTCCACTCCTAGACTGCAAAGTCAACCACTCCCTTCTATAAAATGTTTACCTTTACATTTCCAACCCTTACAGTCAGTCCTGATAGCAATTATTAACTATTGTACCACAAGAGTCATATCCCCATCTCCTTTCATCATCCCCACCTAGACAGATTGGATACTACTCTGGAGATTCTACCTTCCTCCATGCCCTCTGGACCTAGGCTCCCTCTTGAAAGCTTGTAAACCAATCACTTCTTACTTTTGTATCCCCCCAATTTTGGGTAGCCAATGTCCAAGTTGGCTGTCTACCTTGTATATGGAGGGGTGGGAATGGTCCTTGCTGTAAAGATTTGTTCCCTCTTTTGATCTACTGCATCTATATGTGTAGGTCAAGTTCATCAAATTGTTTCAGATTACTATTTTTTTCTTCTTCTTCTTTCTTCTTTTAGTTGAGTTCTGATCATCCAGCCATTGAAGCCACGTCATTGTGGTGTTCTTGTACATATGCCCTCACTTCTTGTCAGCTAGATGCTTCACTCGCCACTCTAGTTCTCTGTGGCTGTGTCACTGACTCTGGGCCCAGGAGTCCCCAGGTCTTGCCACACTGCTGGCCAACCAGGTCTCCACCCGGGTTCACAGGAATCTATTGAATGTGGTAGGACTTAGCTTGCAGCCTCATTGCTGTTTTTCCCACACTTCCCCTTATCGGTAACCAATGTGGTCACCAGTCAGAGCACATGTCTGCTTGTGTATTTCCCTTGAGTCTTGGAAGGGGGTTTGCCCTGAGGAGACCCAACCATTTGCTTTGATGTCTCCTGGGAAAAAGTTTAACATTTTAATAAAGTTCATTTATTACACTGGGTGACTTCAGAGAATCTACGAAATTTTAGTCAAATACTGGCATTTTCCCCCCCTGTAATGCACACCTTGGTTTTCAGAAGTCATTTATCTTAGTTGTCAAAGCATGAATCTTGTAAGCAATCATTTTTAAAACTAAAGATCAGCAAAGCTCTTCTCCCAGTGCTATGGTAATATCTGAGGACTCCACAGGAAGTATAGTAAAAAGACATATGCATATGGATTAAGTCAAATGTAGTATATATGCCTAAAATAGAATTTTACTTCCTTCCTACAGAAAGATGAATCAGCCTTGAAATAACTATCTCCTTTTCTGTATTTACAACTGTCCTAGGTTTGACAGCAGCCCAATAGTGCAATAATGTAAAATATAACCATAATTTAGTATGCATTCATTCAAGAACTATTTGAGGGTTGCTCAGCAGGGATTCATTTTGGTGTTCTGAGGTTAGTGAACAAAATAGACAAACTCTCTGCTCTCCTGGAGCTAATATTGTAGAAGTTAGGTAGACAAATTAATATTTAAACAAATGAACAAATGATATATAATTGGCTTGTCAAATGGTAGGCACTAAAGAAATGTGAAATACAGTGTGATGCTATACTACTGTGGAGTCCTGGCGTGGCGCTGTGGGTTAGTTGGTGTGCTGGACTAAAATGTCAGTTTGAACTGCAAAAACAGTTCAAGCTGACCAGTTACTTCTTGGAAACCCTCTACAGGGTCGCTATGGGTTGGAACCAATTCGACAGCACTTAACTACAACAGATACTGTTATATAACATTATAATCACATTGATGGTGATGGTGGTGTGCCATGGAGTCGGTTCCAACTCATAACAACAATAGGGTTTCCAAGGCTGTAAATCTTTATGGGAACAGAAAGCCTCATCTTCTGTGGAACAGCTGGTAGTTCAAACTGCTCACTTTGAGTTTAGCAGCCTGACTTGTAACTACTACACTACCAGAACTCCTTATAATCACATTTGTCAATTGTTGTTGTTAAGTGCTGTTGATTCGGTTCTAACCCCTAGTAACCCTGTGTAAGGTTTCCAAAAAGCAGCTGGTGAACTTGAACCGCTGACCTTGCCATTCAAATGACTTTGCAGTGCAGCGCATTAACTCTTAGTGCCACACCAGGACTCCATAATCACATTATGTTGTTGTTGTTGTTGTTGTGTGCCTTAGAGTTGATTCCAACTCATAACGACCCTATACAGGGTTTCCGAGGCTGTAAATCTTTACGGGAGCAGAATACCTCATCCTTCTCCCTTGGAACAACTGGTAGTTTCGAACTGCTGACCCTGAGGTTTGCAGCCCGATTCGTAACCACTACGCTACCAGAGCGCCTTATAATCACATTATGTAGTATTAAATATAATTTGTATAATGTGACCAAGTATAACATTATGATATGTTATATTAAATTATAGTTCCCATTCAGTGATATCCACTGAAGAAATGGGAACTATAATGTGATAATATAATGTTATATAGTCCTATAATCACATTATCTAACATTAAATAATAATGTTATAAAATGTGATCAGGTATAAATTATGTCATATAGCGCGATCAGGTAGAGCCTCTCTCAAAGGAAGCAGATTTGATATAAAGCTATAGATGAAACTGATCCATAACATCTATACGCCCAGTCTTCACTTGTCAAGATAGTTAGCCTTCAAAGACCAGGTCGTTATGTGAAATTTAGCCATATGTGACAATGGAGAAAGACTACATCATTACATAACTGTCAAATTACATCATTATATAACTGAAACACTACTGAGAATCATGGTACAGCCAAGCTGATACAGAACCAACACAGCTAACATAACTCTCTCCCTACAATCAGTGTTACTTCCAGACATACATCATTAGTGTGCAAAATTTAAAAAAAAAAATTTTTTCACTACTGTCATAAATGTGAAGTGTCGGACAATGAGATACTCGATAAGTGAGTAAGTGTCCATGCGTTTACTGTTATTGTTGTTAAGTGCCATTGAGTCAGTTCCAACCCATAGCTATCCTGTATAGTGTTTCAGAGGAGTAGTAGTGAGTTTGAACCACCAACCTTGTGGTTCAAACCGATTTTGCAGTCCAGTGCATTAACCCACAATGCAACACTGGGACTCACACATAAGCTTCGCAGTCAATTAACTACATGCCAACATTACAATAACTCTGTGATTATTGTTGTTGGTAAGTGCCTTAGAGTTGATTCTAACTCCTGGTGACCCTGCATAGGGTTTCTGAGGAGCTGCTGGTGAGCTGAAACTGAGGACCTTGCAGTTCAAACGGCTTTGAAGTCTGGCACATTAACCCACAGTGCCACACCAGGGCTCTGTAATTACCCCTCTAAAAACTAGTTATCTTCTACACTGGTGAAATTTCAATGTGGTTTCACTGACAAACATGACAAAATTTTATTGTAGAAGTGTGGCTAAAATTTTATTTCAATAATATCATAAGAGTGTTAATTTGTAAAGGTGAGGTAAATTATTTCTGTGAGTGCACTTTCACATAAGGATGTTAACCAAATAAAGACATTAACAAAGAACCCCATTTACCAAAATGATCTGTTTACTGAACAATAAATAAGATACCTAACCATTTAATTTTCTTTAAATATGGTACCTAGCTGAAGTCAATTTCAAAGACCTTTCACAATTCCACTATCAACTGCTATAAATAGCCTTCCTATTTTTTGACTAAATGACTGTATCTGTGTTGACTATATCTATGCTGTTGTTATATATTATTGTATAGGGTTGAATTGGTTCCAACTCATAGAGAGTTTGTATGGAGCTTCTGAGGCTGTTAATCTTTAAAGTGGCAGGAAGCCTCATCTTTGTCCCATGGAGCAGTTGGTAGATTTGAACTACTGACTTTGTGGTTAACAATCCACTGCATAATCCACTATGCAACCAGTGCCCCTTACATATATACTACTAATTCCAAACCTTTGGTTAATTTTCTCAATTAAAATGTTGGTAATTCCATCAAATTCAAGTCTTGTCATTTCCCTCAATAAAAATAATGCAACCAAAAATGTATTTCAGTTACCTTATACATTGAAGGATTCTCTGGGAAAATTATTGAATGATGCTGAAAGCATCAAAAGAAGATGGAAGGAATACACAGAGTCACTGTACCAAAAGGAAATGGTTGATATTTAACCATTTCAAGAGGTAGCATATGATCAAGAGTCGATGATACTGAAGAAAGAAGTCCAAGGTGCTTTGAAGGAATTGGCAAAGAACAAGCACTAGAAATTGATGGAATCAAAATGGAAATCTTTCAAGAAAGTGAGGCGGCACAGGAGGCATTCACTCCTCTCTGCCAAGAAATTTGGAAGACAGCTATCTGGTCGAATGATTGGAAGAGATCCATATTTGTGCCATTCAAAAGAGAGGTGAACCAACAGAATGTGGAAATCATTGGACAATCTCTATGATATCCCATGCAAGTAAAGTTTTACTAAAGAAAATACAGAAATGGCAGCAAGCATACATTGACAGAGAACTTCCAGAGGTTCAAGCCGGATTCAGTAGAGGCCATAAAATGAGGAATATCATTGATGATGTTGTCCTATGGATCTTGGCTGAAAGCAGAGAATAGTAGAAAGATGTTTACCTCTCCTTTATTGACAGTGCAAAGGTTTTCGATTGTGTGGATCATGACAAGCTATGGACAACATTGCAAAGTATAAGTATTCTGGAACACTTAATTGTGCTCATGAGGAATCTGTACCTGGACCAAGAGGCAGCTGTTCAAACAGAACATGGAAACACTGAATGCTTTAAAATTAAGTTAGGTGTATGACAGGGTTATATTCTTTCACCATACTTATTCAACTTGTATGCTGAGCAAATAAGCTGAGAAACTAGGTTATATGGAGAAAAATGTGGCATCAGGTTTGGAGGAAGACTGATTAACAATCTGTGATATGCAGATGAAACAACCTTGATTGCTGAAAGTGAAGAGGACTTAAAATATTAACTGATGAAGATCAAAGACCACAGCCTTCAGTATGGATTGTATCTCAATGTAACGAAAACCAAAATCCTCACCACTGGACCAATAAACAACATTCTTATCAACAGAGAAAAGATTGAAGTTATCGAGGACTTCATTTTTCTTGGGTCAGCCATCAACACTCACAGAAGCAGCAGTCAAGAAATCAAACAATATATGTTGTTGTTGTTAAGTGCCATCGAGTCGGTTCCAACCCGTAGTGATCCTGCATAGGGCTTCTAAGGAGCGACTGGTGAGCCACTGAGCTTGTAGTTCAAATGGATTTGCAGTCTGGCACATTAACTCACAGCACCACACATAGCATTAGGCAAAACTGTTGCACAAGACATTTTTAAAGTGTTGAAGAGCAAAGATAATAGCTTGAGGACTAAGGTGCGCCTGACCCAAGCCATGGTATTTTCAATCACCTCATGTGCATGTGAAAGCTGGATAGTGAATAAGAAAGACCCCAGAAGAATTGATGCTTTTGTGTTATGGTGTTGGAGGAGACTATTGAAAGTGCCATGGGCTGCCAAAAGAACCAATAGATCCTTTTTGGAGGAAGTGCAGCCAGAGTGCTCCTTGGAGGCCAGGATGGCCAAACTTCATCTCTCATACTTTGGACATATTGTCAGGAGGGACCAGTCTCTAGAGAAGGATATCATGTTTGGTAAGGTGGAGGGTCAGAGAAAAAGAGGAAGACCCCCAGCAAATGGCAGAAGCGATGGGTTCAGGCATGGCAACAATTGTGAGGTTGGCCCAGGACTGGGCAGTTTTTCGTTCTGTTGTGCATAGGGTCGCTATCAGTCAGTACTGACTCAATGGCACCTAACAGCAACAACAGCATACATTGTTTATATATGGTATAAATAAAATATGATATGAATATTAAGAAATCCTTCTACACCAAGGGTAAAATCTAAATTGTTTTTTGACTTCTCACTTTTTTCCCAATAAGGAAATTTCTCATGGAATATTATTAAATAATTTCAAACAATAAGCTAGTGAAAGAGACTTTACTTGTTGTTGTTATTGGGTGCCATTGAATTGGTTCCAAGCCATGTGCACAACAGAACAAAGCACTACTCAATCCTATGCCATCCTCACAATTACTGCTATGCCACTATGCCAATCCATCTTGTTGGGGATCTCCCTAATTTTCGCTGACCGTCCACTTTACCAAGCATGATGTCCTCCTTCAGGGAGTGCTCCATCCTGATAATATGCGTGAAGTATGAGAGGAAAAGTCTAGCCATCTTGGCTTTTAAAGAGCATTCTGATTGCACTTCTTCCAATACAGATTTGTTTGTTTTTCTGGCAGTTCATGGTTCTTTTAATATTCTTCTCCAACACTGTACCTCAATGAAACAATTCTTCTACAGCCGTCTTTATTAATGGTCCAACTTTTACATACATATTAGGCTATTGAAAATACCATGTGTTGGGTCAGGTGCACCTTAGTCTTCAAAATGATATCTTTGCTATTGAACAAAGGTCTTGTGCAGCAGACTTACCTAATGCAGTACATCATTTGATTTCTTGACTCCTGTTTCCATGAATGCTGATGGTGGATACAAACAAAATAAAGTCTTTGACAACTTCAATCTTTTCTCCATTTATCATGATGTTATTTATTTCTCCAGTGGTGTGGATTTTGGTGTCCTTTACATTGAGGTGTAAACCATACTGAAGACTGTACTCTTTGATTTCCATCATTATATCAAGTCCTCTTTGCTTCCAGCAATTAAGGTTGTGTCTTCTGCATATCGCAAGCTGTTAATGAATCGTCTTTCAACCCTGATGTCATATTCTTTTTCATATCCAGCTTTTCAGAGTATTTGCTCAGCATATAAAGTGAATAAATATGGTGAAAGGATACAACCTTGTTGCATACCATCCCTGATTTAAAATCATGCCACATCTCCTTGTTCTGTTCCAATGATTGACTCTTGGTTTATTTACAGGTTTTAATGGGCACAATTAAGTGTTCTGTAATACCCATTCTTCACAATGTTATCCATAGTTTGTTATGGTCCCCACAGTCAAATGCCTTTTAAATAAACATCTTTCTGGTACTCTCTACTTTTAATTAAGATCCATCTGATGCTAACAATGATATCCCTCTTTCCACATCTGCTGACTCCGGCTCAAATTTCTGACATCTCCCTATCTATGTGCTGCTGCAACTGTTTCTGAATTGCCTTCAGCAAAAATTTACTTGCATGTGATATTAATGATATTGCTTGATAATTTCCACATTTTGTTGGGTCACCCTTCTTTGGAATGGTCACAAATATGGATCTCTTCTAAGTGACTAAATAGCTGTTTTCCTGTTTTCTTGGCATTGACAAGTGATAGCCTCCAATGCTGTATCAATAAATTGAAACATGTCGATCTGTATTCTGTCAATTCCCAGAGCCGTTTTTTGCTAATGCCATCATTGTCAGTGCCTTCAGTCCAGTTTGGACTTCGTCCTTCAGTACCATCAGTTCTTGATCATATGGTACCTCATAAAATTATTGAACTTTGACCAATTTTTTTTGGTACAGTGACACTGCACATTCCTTCCATCTTCGTTTAATGTTTCAATAGTTTGCTCATGTTGTTGTTGTTTGTTGTTAAGTGCCATCTAATTGGTTCTGATTCATAGTGATGATGTTTAGGGTTTCTGAGGCTGTAAATATTTACAGGACCTGAAAGCCCAATCTTTCTTCCTCAGAGTGGCTGCTGGGCTAAAACTACCAACCATGCAGTTTATAGCCAGCGCTTATCTGACAAGGCCACCACCCTCCATAGAAACTTTCATTACTGCAACCCAAGCCTTGAATTTTTTTCTTTAGGTGTTTTAGCTTGAGAAATGCTGACAATATTCTTCCCTTTTGGTTTTGTTACTTCAGGCCTTTACACATTTACTTTGTCTTCTTAATCTGCCCTTTGAAATTTTCTCTTCAGCTCTTTGATGTCTTCATTTCTATTTTTTCCAGTCACTTTAGCTTCTCTACATTCAAAATATGTTTCAGAGTATCTTATGACATCCATTTTGTTATTTCTTTCTTTCCTGTTTCTTTGTTTTGTTTTTTTAATTGTTGCTTTCTTCAAGTGTTATTTTCTTGATGTCATCCTCAACTCTTCTGGTATTCAGTCATTATATAGCATTATATTTAATATATTATCCTGTTTAGCATATATGTTAATATACTATTAATATAACATTTAATTTTGGGGAGATTTAGTAATAAAAATAATCGTTGAAAAATATTTTTAATAAATATGAAATATTCACTGCCAAAATTCATAATCCGAGAATAGATGTTTAACCAACAGGACAGAATTTGTAATGTTTTAATACTTCAACAGCCATTTCTAGAAGTATTCATTAGACATATTGTTGTAGTTAAGTGCTCTCTAGTCATTTCTGACCCATAGCGACCTGTACAGGGTTTCTGAGGAGCAGCTGGTGAGCTTGAACTGCCAACCTTGCAGTTCAAAAGGCTTTGCAGTCTGGTGCATTAACCCACAGCGCCACACCAGGACTCCATTCATTAGACATATCATATAGTAATTTACCAAGATCTTAAGTCTATTTGTTGAGTCACTGCTAGAACTTGGGGTTGTATATAAGGAAATCATTAATCCCAAAGTCACAGGAAGGGTATTAGGAAGTATAATAAATACATAGCTACAGATAGTTAAGCATACTTATTAGGCTATTTAATGAGAAATGAATCATGGAAGATTAATGTTTAGTCAAAATGGGATCATTTAATATATTATTCCTTTATTCAAAACATTTCATTAAAGAGATATGATACATGATATTCTGAAGAGATATTTCAATAATTTTATGACTTAAAAAAAAGTTTAAAGGTGAAAATAAAATTTCTAAGAGGAAGTAATTAGTTTTACTAGGAGGATATAGCATGTCAGGATTCTAAATTATGAGCTGCAGGAATTAACTATGCCTCTCTAAATAAAGACAAAGGTATTAAGGGACACCTGAAGATTGGGGAGCCACACTGGAAGCCACACAGACACCAGAGTAGTCTAAAATGCTAAAAAGTCAGGAGTACAATAACCATCTTTAAGCAGGAACTGCATAAAGGCCAAGATGTGGTCACTGTTGCTTCCACTGGACACTGCTGCAGCTATTGTTGTTAAATGCCCAGAGTCAACTTGGACTCATAGTGACCCTATGTACAAAAGAACAAATCTCTGCCCAGTCGTGCGCCACTCTCTCAATTAATTTTCTGTTTGAGCCTGTTATTGCAGTCACGATGGCACTTTACAACAGCAATAGCATCTTAATCCATCTCATTGAGGGTCTTCCTTTTTTTCACTGACCTTCCACTTTACTAAACATGTCCTTTTCCAGGGAAAAATTCTACCTTTTAATAAAAAAAAACAACTGAACTAATTAGACATAAAGGCATAAAAGATACAATGCTATAAAAATGGCAAGTATTGATATACAATTTTATATTTCTCTCACAATGAATGGACAGACCCTCAGTTTCTATTTGTTCTTCTTTATGGCACATCTTTTTATTTATTATCTTTTTTTCATGAAATAAGTCAGGCATAAATATGCTAGCAAAAGGATAGTGAGAAAATAAGACATAACCTTTACCCTCATGGAGTTCACATCCTAGTTGTAATAAAACTTAACAGGGACTCACTCAGTGTATACCTTAAGATAGGACAAATAAGGAAAAGTAAATAGTAAAGTAATCATTTATAGTAAGAGTGTCTGATCAGTCTAAAAGGTCCAGCAAGGTTTTTGGAGAAAGACATCTGAGTTAGTAGTTGAAAGATGAATTTAAATAAGTGAGTAGAAAGGGAGTAAACATTCCCAGTATAGGAATGCCCTGTGCAGGTGTGCTGATTGTTTTTTCCAAATATTTAAAGTGCATATCAGTTTGCTCTGTAAAATAATGAAAACTGTCATTTATATAATACTTAACAGCTTGTATTAACACTTGCACATGCTTCATCTCTTTCAGTTTTTATGTTAGCTTCATAAAATGTTGTTAGCCATGTATTAAAGCTTTGAAAACTGGACCTTATAGAGATTAGCCATTTGTCCCATGGTTGCCATATGAAAAATGAAGAGTTCCAGTATTGCTTAGGTCCCTCACTGATATTATCTTTTTTTCCCATTATTACACATTACTATATAAAATACTATTAAAATGATTATCATACTTTTCTAAAAATTATTTTAGATAGTAGGTTTACTTTAATTATGGTGTATCATATAGGCCAAAGGTCTTTTTCCTTTGAGAGTAGCAATGGTGTTTTAGTTATATTTTTGTATTCTCTAAAGAAACAAGCATAATTCCCTATGTTGTTGTTGTTAAGTGCCGTCGAACCAGTTTCGACCCATAGCAACCCTATATAGGGTTTCTGAGGAGCAGCTGGTGAGCTTGAACCACCAGCCTTGCAGTTCACATGGCTTTGCAGTCTAGCGCGTTAACCCACAACACCACACCAGGACTCCATGCTTCCTTATACATTATAGTTATTCAGTAAACTTTCTGAATGAGTAAGTGTTTAGCATACAGAGGTCCTTTAATATTTCCATACCTGTCTCACGCTGAAGTATGTGAAAATGAATCCATGATAATGATAAATTTAATGATATTGTTACAAATTGATAAGATAGTAATATATATGTATGTGTGTGTATTAAAACCCAGGAAAACCTCTTGCTTTCTGACAAAGGTTAGATGAAGCCACACTAATGCCAATAGAGTGAATATAATATATATTTTGCTGATGAATTGTTGACATTGTTCTGACAGAATGAAAATAATAAAAGGTTAAAATAGCATTCTTCTCTTTCCTTTAGAAAGTGGACAATACATTTATTATAGTGTTAGATCAGTCTGTCAGTATCTGAAAGTCAGCATATGAAATAAATGATGATGATTTAAGAAACAATAACAGTAAGTCCTGGGGTGGCCCTGTGGGTTAATGCGTGAAACTGCAGTCATTTGAACTGCAAGGTTGGCAGTTCAAGCTCATAAGCTGCTCCTTGGAACCCCTATACAGGGTCACTATAGGGCGGAACAACGGCACTTACCAACAACAGTAAAGTTACTAAAATATTTCTGTGCAGCCTTTATCTGTTTATTCACACATACTATTTATTCAAATATCTGGCAAAATTTTATGTTGGTTGATTTTTTTTTTACATTAAGAACATTTAGAAAATATTAGAGAAGACTGTATAATGTTGTTATTGACAGTACCATTGCACATATTCCAAATTAAAGAGAGTTTATGTACAAAATAAAACACTGCCAAAAGATTAAAAAAATTAAGTATAGAACCACAATATTGTCAGATATTGTACCAAAAGAGACCATCTCAAGAACAGATTTGATACATTAAACACTAAAGTCTGAAGACCAGAAGAGTGGTGGGATGACTTCAAGAACATCATAGAGGAAAAAAGCAAAAGGTCATTAAGAAGACAAGACAGATGGAGCTACAACATGCCCAGTGAAGGAGGCTTTGTGCGGAGCTTCTGCGTTACATAAGACTATAGGTGGAATCCTGAACAGCATCCAGAATCTTAGAGGTGGGAAATGTCCACTTGAAAGGATGGGCAGACCAGCCTGGAGTGGCTAGAAGAACAGAAGATACTTCTTGAAAGAAAGACCGACAGGAAAAATACAAAGCAATATAGGCAGACTGATTGATTACTGCAAGAACAAGCAAGTTGCTCTCCCAGGAGACATCAAGGCAAGTGGTTGGGTCACCTCAGAGCAAACCCCCTTCCAAGACTACTACTCAGTGGGAATACACGCTCTGATTGGTGACCATGTTCATCACTGATAAGGGGAAGTGAGGGAAAAACAGCAATGAAGCTGTGAGCTAAGCCCTACAATGTTCAATAGATTCTTGTGAACCCAGGTGGAGACCTGGTTGGCCAGCAGTGTGGCAAGACCTGGGGACTCTTGGGCCCAGAGTCAGTGACATAGCCACAGAGGGCTAGAGTGGAGAGTGAAACATCCAGTTGATAAGAAGAGAGGACATATGCACAAGAACACCCACACTTGCAGATAATACCCACTCGATCCTGGCTTCAACGACTGGATGATCAGAGCTCAATTAGAAGAAGAAAGAAGAGGAAAAAAAGAGTAATCTGATACAATTTGATGAACTTGACCTACATCTATGGATGCAGTAGCTCACAAGAGGGAACAAATCTTTACAGCAAGGATCATTCCCACCCCCTCCATACAGAGTAGACAGGGATGGGCAACTTGGACATTGGCAACCCAAAGTAACGGGGCTACAAAGACAAGAAGTGACTGGTTTACAAGCTTTCAAGAGGGAGCCTAGATCCAAGAGGGAATGGAGGAATGTAGAATCTCCACTGAGTAGTATCCAATCTGATAGGGCAGGCCTGATGAAAGGAAATGCAGATAGGTCTCTTGTGGTACAATAGTGAATGATTGTTATCAGGACTGATTGTGAGGGTTTGAAATGTAAAGGTAGATGTTTTGTAGCAAGGAGGGGAGTGATTAACTTTGCAGTCTAGGAGCAGAGATCCCTGGGACCATCAAGGGATAAGAGCAGAGACAGGGACCCTAACCAGAGAAGCAGTGATGCCAGAGATGGAGGCAGAGACGATGATGTGGAGAGATGGAGCAGCTTGGGACTTTAGACCCAGAGAGGCAGAGGGGCTGTGTGCTGATGACCCCGGGGTGCAGGAATGTAGGTTATACCCTTTGGTTGGCTGATGATGCAAGGAGGGGATTGTAACCATGGTAATGAAACAATGTACAATAGGATGAATATAAAACTAATGTTCTCCCATGACAATTATCACATAATTCACAATAAAACATTAAAAAAAACAAAACAAAAAAAAAGACAAGGCAGAAAGAAGAGACCAAAAAAGACTCTGAAACTTGCTCTTTAGTGTAAAAATGCTAAAGTGAATGGACGACTTAGGTGTGAAGGAGGTTTTAACCCAAATACAAAGGTAGTTTCAAATACTAGTTCATCTGGTTTGTTTGTTTGTTTGTTTGTTTTCTTTTCTTTTTTTTTTTTTTTTGCACAGAAGCTGGTAATCTAGGACCTACATTTCATGTGAACAACTTTACATGAATATTTTTTGTACTGTTTTACTTGGGTTGGTATGATACATTAGATATGTTTCTTGAACGCCGTGGAACCCTCTTATGTGTATGAATGACTGAGGCTTTATATGTTAAGGTACATCTGTGTGAATAAAGTTATTTGATGGGTCCAAAGAAACCATAGGTGCTTTGCAGATAAGTAAATAAAGTGAATGGAAGAAATGAGGAGGTAAAAGAGCTGAGCAGAAAATGTCAAAAGGCAGTTTAAGAAGACAAATTCAGGTATTAAAAAAAAATGTGCAAAGACAGAGATAGAAAACCAAAAACATTTGGTTTTGAAATGCTTGAGCATTTCTCAAGCTGAAAGAACTGAAAAAATAAAATATATAGTCTGAACTTGAAATAGTGAAGGATGGTGCTGTGGGTTAAAGCACTGGACCACAAGTTTGATTTGAAACACAAGGTTGGTGCTTCCAACTCACAAGCTGCTCCTTGGAAACCCTAAACAGGGTTCCTATGAGTCGGAGCTTAACTCTATGGCACTCAGCAACAACAAATTAGCAAAATATTGAAAGATACAGAAAGCATCAAAAGAAGATTGAAGGAATATATCAATTTGATTTCTGTGTATTCCATCTGGTGAGGTCCATATGTACAGTGGTCATTTATGCTTTGGAAAAAAGGTATTTGTAATGAATAAGTCATTAACCTTGCTAAATGCTATCATGCAATCTCCAGCATTGTTTCCATGATTATCAAGATCATATTTTTCAACTACTGATACTTCATATTTGTTTCCAACTTTCACATTCCAATCATCAGTAATTATCAACGCATCTTGATTTCATGTTTGATCAATTTCAGAGTAAAGAAACTGGTTGTTGTTAAGTGTCACCCCGTTGGTTCTGACTCATAGCGACCCTGTTTAAGGCTTCCGAGAAGTGGCTGGTGAGTTTGAACCAACGACCTTGTAGTGCAGATTAACCTCCCGGTCCAGTGCTTATCCTACAGCACCACACCAGTATTCCTGGGTCTGACTAGAGGCTGTATTTTAGGATGTATGCATTTGCTTGGTGATTCTGTAACCAAGGACCCTGAAACCCAGTCTTGTGTTTGATGCTGGCTCCATGCAAATTAACATAACAATGACTTCTAGAACCAGCTTTCACTGTCCCCTCTTTGAAGTGCCTTCTCCTTAAATTTGGTTAACTCTGCCTGATTCAAATAGTATATACTCAATAATGTATTCTTTACATTAATTTTTGGTATTTCTTTGTGCATTTTGGTTTGGGACAGATTCTAATGTTATTTGTTAGTGTGTCAATTTTAACTCATGATGACACTATGTGTCCAGAGTAGAACTGTTCCATAGAGTTTTGAAGGCTGTGACCTTTTGGAAGCTGATCATAAAGCCTCACTTCAGAGGCAGCTATGGATGGGTTTTAACAGCCAACTTTTCTCTACATAATCAAGCCATCCAAGGACACCAATTTAATGCTAATTATCAAAGAAACGACTCAGAAAGTAAATTGTATATAAGATGAACTAGTTCCTAAAGTAGGAAACCTGTTTGTTTGTTTGTTTATTCTTTTTTAATACAGTTTGCATTAATTCTATAGTGTAAAACTTCTTTTAACATTTGAGGGTTGAAGGTTACAGACCTTTGAAAAATCTTATGGAAGCTATAAAAGCTCTTTCCAGCAAATTAATGTAAGTTATGAATTTTTATATTAATTTTAGTAATTAATGGTTACCTTTTGGCTTCATGAACTTCTAGTTGTGAATTTCCTGTATTAAAGAGTATAGGTTACAATCCTTTTTCGTAAAGGCAGTAAAAGTCAGATTTCTGTTTTAATTAAGGAATCAGATTTCAAATGACTGAAGACTGATATTATATTGATAGATAAATAATAGATGAGAAGCAGCCTAGCATAGGGGCTGTAAGTATAGATTTTGAAATCAGTCTACCTATAGTCAAATCGTGGCCCCACTACATTAGCTATATGACCCTTGGGCAAGTTGCTTAATGTCTATGAGTCTTTTTTCTCATCTGTATAACAGGAATAATAATAGTTTGTCCTCCCTCAAAGAGGTGTTATGAGAATTAAAGGATCTCAAATAGTACCTCCTCATAGTCACCACTGCATGAGAAAGATGAGGCGTTCTGCTCCCATAAAGATTTACAGCCTCAGAACCCCTATACAGGGTTGCTATGAGTCGGAATCAACTCCACAGCACACTGCCACCACCACCACCATAGTCATAACTCATAAATGTGTTATCAATTTTAAATTAAAGATAGATATTTAGGGATTTCCTACCATTTCCTCAAGATGGCAGCACCATTGTCAGTGGAGTTGGCGTTTCTAGGTAGCAGGAAGCTACTATTCACTAGTCTAAAGAAGCATCAGATCACCTTGCCTAGGCAAGAGGGGCCCTGGGACATCCTAAACCCCTTGTCTGGATCACGAAAAATTTCCTAAATGAGTGGCCTGGATTGCTCATCCAAGAAGACAGTAAGTATGTGGCAGGAATTCTGGTGCTGATTATCATTGCTGACTAGAAACTGCAGGATGAGTTAGAATATTGGCTTCAAGACCAGGCCAGTATTCTCTTTACATCAACACCGCATAGACGTTAGGGGCCCCTCTCTGTGCCTAAGCACCCATAGGGGTGGGGAGAACATAATAGGCAGATGTGCTCTTGGGCCAGAGGCATATATAGTTTCTGACAGGTATGGCATGTGCCACGGGTGCCACTTGAGGGGATCACAAATAGGCAGTTTCCATTGCCAGCTGTAAGAGATCATTCAGCAAATTAAAACTAATTGCTGTAGGCACTGTTTTCCATAGACATGCCTCTCTCTTGGATCCTGTTTCCTTATCTACCTGCTCTATTCTTTGAGTTCTGTCCTAGCAGGAAAAAGAGATCAGGTGCTAAACTGAGACTGTCTCTGACACATGAACATGGGTTTGTCAGGAAGTGGGCAAGGGAGGGGTGGAGGAGGGGAGAGCTCTGTGGCCAGATTACCCATCTGGGTTGGGGCCTAAGAACAAGTCCTGCTCCCTCCTTTCCTGTGAGTCTGTCTAAGTATGGTGTGACCAGTCTTAGACTATAGTGTCTTTACAAGAAAGATGAATGGAATGATAGGGGTCTCAATCTTTTCAAATATCAAAGGCATCTCCTCCTATTTTTCTTTCTGGCCAGCAGAGGGCTCTGCCTATCCCCCCATTGATACTATTATGGAACCCAAGCTGGTGTCCCCTATTGAGTGCTAGATTCCTTTCCCCACCACCCAGCAGTTGCTTTTCAATCCACATCCTTCTTCCTACTCTCCCCTGCTCCAAAAATCCTTAACCCTGACTGGCCCCCCACACACAGGGCACCTGATGGGGTCCTAAGACCCTTCCCCAGAAAAGGCTACCTACCCCAGAAAAAAAGGAGGATTAGTCTCAACTTTGTACTGGCAAGGAGAGGTCACGGGGTTCAGAGTTCCTCTGTTTCCTCTTCTACAACAACGTCAATGTTTTAGTTATGAATAAGCTCATCTAAAAACTAGAGGGATACCTGAGCACACAAATGTAGACTATGTCCCCTGGATGTGGACAGACAGTGCATGGTTGTTAGGTGCCATTGAGTTGGTTCTGAATCACAGTGATACTGTGTACAACAAAACAAAACACTTCCCTGTCCTGTGCCATGCTCACAACTGTTCCTATGTTTGAGCCCATGGTTACAGCCACTGTGTCAGTCCCTCTTGTTGAGGGTATTCCTCTTGTTTTGCTGACCTGTATCAAGCATGATGTCAGTTTTCCAGGGACTGATCCCTCCTGATAACATATCTATCTAAAGTGCCTGAGACAAAGTCTCACCATCTTCGCTTTTAAGGAGCATTCTGGCTGTACTTGCTACAACACAGATTTGTTCATTCTTCTGGTAGTCCATGATATATTCACTATTCTTTGCCATCACCGTAATTAAAAGATAATCATCTGGTAGCATAGTGGTTACAAATCAGGCTGCGAACCTTAAGGTCGGTAGTGCGAAAATACCAACTGTTCCGCGGGAGAAAGATGACGCTTCCTGCTCCCATAAAGATTTACAGCCTCAGAAACACTGTACAGGGTCACTGTGAATCGGAACCGACTCCACGTCAGATAACCACCATCATTCTTTTTTGGTCTTCCTTAGCTATCACATGCATAGGAAACAGTTGACAATACTGTGGCTTGGGTCAGGCACACTTTAGTCCCCAAGGTGACATCTTTGCTTTTTAACACTTCAAAAAGTCTTTCCTAGCAGATTTGCTCAGTGCAATAAATACTTTGATTTCTTGACTTCTGCTTCTATGAGTGTTGACTGTGGATCCAAGTAAAATTAAATCCTTCACAGTTTCAATCTTTTGTCTGTTTTTCGTGAGAAACTTAATTGATCTAGTTGAGAATTTTTGTTTCCTTTATGTTGAGGTATAATCCATACTGAAAACTGTAGTGTTTTATCTTCATCAGTAAGTACTTCAAGTCCTTTTTGCTTTCTGCAAGCAAGGTTGTGTCATCTGCTTATTTCAACTTATGTTGTTGTTAAGTGCCATCAAGTCTGTTCTGACTCATAGTGACACTGTATAGGTTTTCCAAGAAGTGGTTGGTGAATTTGAACCGCTGACCTTGTGGTTCAAACCGGCCTTGCAGTTCAGTGCTTTATCCTACAATGCCACATCAGGGAGTCTGGGGCCTCAGTGCCAGCAACAGCTGGCCTTGGGCAAATAAAACACTAGCTTGCTTACTTTAAAAATAAAAAATTATTGTATTTCATCTTATTTCAAGTGTGCTTTTCTTATTTAAAAAAATACAGGCCCCAAATTAATCTACCAGTAGTTGTATTTTTCTCTCACCCAAAGTTGGAAATAGACTTCTCTTTCCTGTTAATAAGAAGACCATTACAAAACCATTCATCTGTGATTAAATAAGGAAGACTAGAAGTTCTTTCATTTAAATTTCTAGAGGTTTCAGGACTCCAGGTGGGTGGAGGGGTGAATCTTCCTTGAAATTATCTCTTTATTGTTAACTCAGTAGCCATTAGTGTTAACTTCATCACCATAGAAACCTGTATTCTTTTAGCAAAGTTATTTTAAGTCCCTGAAATCTCCGTTCTCGTTCTTTGGAATTGGTTTCCTTTTGCATAAAGGAATGTTTCCCAAATGTTCAAATTGTTTATTAAATCATAGAGGAATCAATTATTGTGTTATTCTTTTTGTGCATGATTATATTTTAACACTATTGTTAATTGTGTGTCTATATGGGTCCAAATGTGAAGATTGAATAAAGTTGATTTGTGCTACATATGAAGGATACACATAAAGGGTAATAAAGCTGACTTTAAAAAAAAGCACATTATTGTTTATCCTTCCATGCCTTCTTCTAGGCTCATATAATCATCCATAAGCATATAGAGAAGGATAAGTCATAAAGAATTAGTATAAAATCATAGAAAACTATATTAAACAGAAGTATCAAAATGTAAAGTTATTGTTTCTCCACATATCCTTCATCTAGGTCTATATGAGCACTACTAAAGGTGTTATTTCTTTATTTTTAATACTTCCTTAATGAAATCTGAACTCTTCTATTAATACCAAGTTAAAATGGCAGTCCAGGTATCTTCCAAGAACTCCAATCATGTTCTTTTTCAATTTTCTTTGAGGTTAAGGAAAAAAAGAAGTATGAAGGCATTAGATCAGAAACGTAGGATGGATTGGGTAAAGTTTCCCAATGAAATTCTTATAGGATAGTCCTCACTATCCTTGAAGAATAAGCAGATAAATTGTAGTGATGAATAAGAAATCCCTCAGTGCAAATTTTCTGACCTTTTCTCACCAGTGCAATTTTCCGTTTTCTTAAAACTTCCTAATAAGCCCCCATGCTTGTTCCTGTCAAAGGAACATGCTTGTTCCTTTGAGAAAACCTATCAAGATTTCCCCTTGGAATATCAGTAAAAGTCACCATAACTATCTGAACTGACCTCTCTGCCTTGAATTGAACTAGCCCAGTAGATTCCTTCAGAAGCCACTGTTTTGACTGAACTTTTTTTTTTTTTTTGAGGAAGGCACCCTGAAGAGACTTAAAAAAGTTGTATTACTTAGAGAACTTGTCTGGCCATATGCCTTGCTTGCAATAAACCTGTGGATGTATGAACCGGAACCCTAGGAGCAATATGTTGTTTTACTTACCTTAGTACATATACTGTCTTGATTTTTCTCTTGGATGGAAGATTATTGAGGAATATGCTTTGATTTTCAAATTTGTTGTTGTTGTTGTTAATTGCCGCCAAGTTGGTTCCAACTCCTAGCAACCCTGTACAGGGTTTCTGAAGAGCAGCTGGTGAGTTTGAACTATTGACCTTGCCATTCAACCTGACCTTGCAGTCCAGTGTTTATCCTACAAGTGCCATACCAGAGTAACTAAAATTGTATTGGTGTTCTTTATTTAATTATAATTTTACTAGATTATTATTACAGAATTATTGTTATGTGCCATAGAGTTGGTGCCAACTCATAGCGACCCTGTATAAGGTTTCCAAGGAGTGGCTGTTGGGTTTGAACCACCAACTTTTGGTTTGCAGTAGTTATCCTACAGTATCATACCAGTACTCTGTTATCAGAGTATAGTCTGTAAAATCGATACTTCTTTGAAACTTACAGTTATTTAATTCTTCTATATCTTGTTTAGATTGTCAAATTTGAAGACACAAAAATATATTCTCAAAATCTTTTTATGTTTAACAAATTTCTGTTACATTTTTATCTGATTTTGCTTTACCTTGTTGTTAAGTGCCTTTGTGTTGGTGTATAGGGTTCCCAAATAGCAACTGGTTTGAATTTGTGGTTCCAAGTCCAAAGCTTATCCTACAGAGCCACACAAGGAATTTTTATATAGTTAGGACTCCTAATGTGGTGTTGTGGGCTAATGCACTAGACTGCAAAGTCGTTTGAACTACAGGTCAGTGGTTCAAGCTCACCAGCTGCTCCTTGAAAACCCTCTACAGGGTCGCTATGGGTCGGAACTGACTTGACGACACTTAACAACAACAACATATATAGGCTTATGATTGGTTACATTTACATTGTTACATGTCTTTTACCCTTTTAACTTGAATATATTTTAACAAAAATTTTACTTTGTCAACTAGTGATATTGCCATGCTTGCTTTCTTTATGGGGTAAATATGCTGCATTTTCGAGGAGACTTTCACCCTCATTTGTTATATTTCCTTTCATGCAAAGAAACATCTATTATTAGAGGAATACTTAATTTTGTTTCAGTGCATCTGTTTCCTCTTAAAAGTTACTAAGGAGCCCAAAGATATTTTGGTTGTGGGAATTATGCCTATTAATATTATTATGTTAGAAAATATATCAACTTTTAAAAATAGTAACTATTTACTTATTTTAAATGAGTAGTAATAACTCCATTGTATGCTAACACTAATATATTAACACATTTTTATGAAAAACAACTTTTTCCACAACAAAAATAATTTTGTAGGAAGAGTGATATTGTTTTGTATCTTCTCAAGCTTCTAGAAGATAGCTCTATTCTCATATCTGCTTCTAAATTCAGCCAGTTGCAAAATCACATGTTATGTACCCTCTGAAACACTTTACTGTCCACACAAGATGATGAAAAGGAAAATAAAATTTATGGGCCCCAGCCTGGGAAACACTGAGAACTTTTGCATGAGAGTAAAGATCTGGTTTCTCTCTGCCTCCTCAGTTAACATTTTGGTAAGAAATATGGGGTATTTGTCACCCTATTCTTTGTTTCTCCCCTTTTTTTCTTTGGATAATGAAAGAAAAAATATTTTTGTATTGTAGTCTGCATTTTTATGTCCTAAGAAGCCTGTTTAGGAAGGATTTGGTTATTTAACAAAGCCTGTGGCTTGAAGTCCTGTTATAACACTGTAGAATAAAGCACTGGACCACAAGCTTTGCCTTAACCCAAAGGTTGGCAATTCAAACCAACCAGCTGCTCCTCCGAAACCCTACAGAGGGTTGCTATGAGTTGAAACTGACTTGTTAGCACTTAACAATAACATGGCTTGGTGAAGGAGTTCTGGTAACATGGTAGACTGCTAACAACAAAGTTAGTGTTTTAAAACCATCAGTCACTCCACGGGAGAATGATAAGGCTGTCTGTTCCCATCAATATTTACAGTGTCAGAGCCCTATGTAACAGTTCTACTCGTCCTATAGGGTTGCAGTCACCTTGATGGCAGTGGGTTTGGTTTTTTTGTTTCTAGGGTTCAATATTAGGAAGTTTACTATTGGTGCAGACTCAAGTCACATCATCCAGTTCAGCTTTTATTAGCAATAAAGTTGATATCGTAACCTCAGTTGGCCTGATTTCTTTTTCTCTAAATTGGTTCTAAACTCAGTCAGAGAACAAATTCATCAGTTTTGAAATAGTGTTATTTTAATGATGGTCAAAATAAGGAATAAATTTAATGTTTATTTAATGTTTTAAAAAGATAAAGGAACAGGATTGAAATTTTAGCAGTGGGTTTCTCAGGTACATTTGATGTAATTTAATCATTTTTCTGGCCACTGCTTGAATCTTTTTATAATTCACTACAGGATACATTTTCTGTAAATACATTAGAAGTTGTAGAATGATAATCTTCTGAACATTGTTATGTAATTGTCCTGTTTATAGTTATTTTGGTACTAATATTGTCAACATGGTTCTGTTAGTTCGCATTTTCTCCTTTCTTTCTTTGGAAATCAACACACAGAACTTGGAGCAATGAAAGGAAATGAAATAACTCCATTTTGAGAAAAATAGGCAGATATAATTCACAGATTCTAAAATATGTGTAGGGCTTACCAAAAGCAGCCAAGATTAGACAGAACTAGTACAGAGAGAAATGAATAGAAGTGTAGAGGTTGACAAAATAACTCAGCAGGGGCAGATAACTGGAAATGCCAGCAAACACACATTATAAAGAGGGCTGGCAAGACAGCAGTGTGGCAAGACCTGGGGACTGTTGGGCCCAGAGTCAGTGACATAGCCACAGAGGACTAGAGTGGAGAGTGAAGCATCCACCTGATAAGAAGAGAGGGCATATACATAAGAATACCCACACTTGCAGATAATACCCACTCGTCCTGGCTTCAGTGACTGGATGATCAGAGCTCAACCAGAAGTAAAAAGAAGAGGAAAAAAAAAAAAAAAAAAAACTATTATCATACAATTTGATGAACTTGACCTACACCTATGGAAGCAGTAGCTCAAAAGAGGGAACAAGTCCTTACAACAAGAATCATTCCCACCCCCTCCACACACAGAGTAGACAGGGATGGGCAACTTGGACATTGGCTACCCAAAACGGGGGGCGGGGGGCTACAAAGGCAAGAAGTAACTGGCTTACAAGCTTTCAAGAGGGAACCTAGATCCAGAGGACCTGGAGGAAGGTAGAATCTCCAGTGAGTAGTATTCAATCTGCCTAGGCAGGGCTGATGCAATGAAATGCAGATGTGTCTCTTGTGATACAATAGTGAATAATTGTTATCAGGACTGATTGTGAGGGTTGGAAATGTAAAGGTAGACGTTTTATAGCAAGGAGGGGAGTGATTAACTTTTCGGTCTAGGAGCGGAGGTCCCTAGGACCATCAAGGGAGAAGAGCAGAGAGCGGGACCCTACCCAGAGAAGCAGTGATGCCTGAAATGGAACCAGAGATGATGACGTGGAGCAATGGAGCAGCTGGAGACTTTAGATCCAGAGAGGGAGAGTGACTGTGTGCTGATGCATGGAGGGGATTGTAACCATGGCAATGAGATGATATACGATAGAATGAATGTAAAACTAATGTTCTCCCATGTAAACTATCACATAATTCACAATAAAACATTAAAAAAAAAAAAAAACAGAGGGCTGGCAGGAAAGGCAAAAATTGTATAAGATACATTCCTCACTATAAGTGATAGAATTACATGGAAGAAGAATGACATCAAAAGATTTCTTGGACCTAGTTTTATTTGAGAATTGGGGAGTAGGGTTACAGATGAGCTAAATTTTGTGGGTTACAGAACAGTCATTTCCTGTGGGAAAAAAGGAAAGAATACATTTAGATGAATAAGCCTAGAAAGCTACCATGGCCTTCCCCTTCTGGAGCTTTCTGCAACATATATGATCTAGGAAATTATATTCCATTCACAAATGAGTATTAAAATAACTGTTAGAACATCAATATGCTCTTAGGAAAACTTGACAGAGACAGAGTACATATGGAAAAACTTAAAGAAAAAGTCTATTAAAACAAAAGTACCATGGACTTCCAGAAGAACAAACAAATCTGTGTTGAAAGAAGTACAACCAGAATGCTTTTTAGAAGCCAGGATGACAAGACTTTGGCTCTCATACTTGGAATGTTATCAAGAGAGGCCAGTCTCTGGATAAAGACATTAAGCTTGGTAAAGTGGACAGTCATCCTCTTGAAAAAGAGGAAGACCCCCAACGAGATGGATCAGCATAGTCGCACCTGCAACGGACTCAAGTGTAAAAACAATTGTGAAGATAGTGCAGGACTTGGAAGTGTTTCACTTTATTGTGAATAGGATTGCTATGGTTCAGAACCTACATAACAGTACCTAATAACAACAGTGACATAAAAACAAAAACATAAGAGGACATAATTAAGACCAAACGTATGTTGTATCAGTAAATGTACACAGACTATTAAAGGATTGTCAGATTGGATCACAAGACAAAACACAACTGTAACCTGTATATAAGCAGTACACCAGAAAGATTTAATAAAATAAAATAAATGGGAAACACAACTATAAACAAAAATAAAATGGGACAGAAATACTAAAGGAGAATACTTCATAGGTGTACTTCAAAGTGAGGATGTAATAGCAGTAGCTGCACCGAACGAATAGCCTACCTACCATTCCAGGAGATAGAAACACATAGAGAATTATTCTAGGTAGAGAAAGACTTCATTCTCACAAAAAAAAACCAAACAAAACATCGGTGTCTCATAGATTCTGCAATAGTGTTTTTAGTATTCTTATTTTCTAAACATTCTACAATTTTTATATTCTTTGACCAAAGTTTAATTTAAGGAGTTTTAGTTTAGTTTTTTTAAATTTTAACTTTACAAATAGTAAAGTAAAAAATCATTTAGTTTACAAATTATTTTCTGATTAGCAACTAAACAGCAAGCTTTGGTGTGTAGTCTCAAAAATATCTGTTCGTGACCAAGGTCGTTTGGCACTCCGCATCTATTTTAGTCTCTTTCTAATGTGCTCCTGTATTATAAATGTTGGAAAGCTAAAAACTATTTCACAGACCCTGACAGCTAGGATCCTGGATATAAATTGGTGGTGGTGGTTTTGTGCCACCAAGTTGGTTCCAACTTGATTGGTTCCAAACCCTGTTTAGGGTTTCTGAGGCTATAAATCTTTACAGTAGCAGAAAACCCCATTTTTTTCCCCACATAGTGCTTGGTAGATTTGAACGACTGATTGAGGTAGCAGCCTAGCTCGTAATCCACTATGCTACCAGGGCTCCTGGATATAAATTAGTTTCCATTAACTGGATGGAGTTCTGCATGATTGGAAGATTCCCTGAGTTTCATTATATTAAACCCCTTCAGCTTAACATAGATAGAATGGTGACTTTCCTACAAATAACTGAGACTGATACATTCACAGTTTAGGATGTCTCATGCTAGCATTTGTTCATACTATATTTCTACTATATCACTATAGTTTTTTTTAACCTTAATAAGTAGATTTTTATATTGGTTAGCTTTTTTTTCCTTTTTCTTTTAAGCTACTACAACTAATTGCAAAATCCCAATTAACTTCATTGAGTGGTGTGGCACAAAAGAATTACTTCAACATTTTGGATAAAATCGTTCAAAAGGGTAAGATGATCACTGATGCTTTTAATAATCTAAACTTAATTACAAATGTGTGTAAGAATATGGGATTTCCAGCCTCCCCCCAGCAAATATGTTTTCAAAACCAATAATGACAAAAAAATGGGCTAGTATTAGGGATGCAAATTTATCCCTCCAATACTTAATGTTTTATGTCACCTTAGTTTACCTTTCTAAAAATTTGCTCTGAATACAAAGGGATATACTAAGCAAGAAAGATAGCTTAATGCCTGAATTTTAGAAGATATTTTATCTTTTTAATTTCTAGCCAATCACTGTTCATTTTAGTGTGATATTTGCATGATTAGCAAAGTTATAGCTTACTCACTTAGGCATTAAACAAGCCAGTAATTTCTTTAATGAGTTGTTATTTGATTACTTTGTTGTTGTTGCTGTTAAGTGCCCTCTAGTCGGTTCCAACTTGTAGTGACCCTGTAAAGGGTACCCAAGGAGCAGCTGGTAGGTTTGAACCATTGATCTTGAATTTAGCAGTCCTGTGCTTAGCCTACAGAACCATACTAGGACTTCAATTACTTAGTAGTTATTAATAAACAGAATTTTAAATTTCACACCAAGAATCTATGCATGTGTATCTATTTAACTATATATATATAATGATTTCTTTATGGTAAATATAAAAGAAAGCATAAAATGGTCACTTAAAAGCCAAAATTATTGAATGTATAGATTTTTTTTTTCAGTAGAACAGGTTTTGTTTACTTTGAATTGATCAAGTTTAACAAGTTCCAAGTTTTCTGAAACATATACATAGACTACTAAACTAGTTTAAGAAAGAGATTATGATTTATGATTCATGTTTTTAATAATTCTACCTTTACAAGTATCTGGTTTTCAGAAAGTCATATATTTATCAAAGATAAAAATCAAAAGTCTTAGGCTCCTTTAGGATATTTTTAAGAATGTCATTGTTGAGTGCCGTCAAATTGGTTCTGACTTATAACTACTCTATATAGGGTTTTCAAACTAAAACACATCAATTAACAAGGCACTTTAAAAAGTTACTTTGAAGTAACTTTTGTCAAAAAAAATTCAACATTCTTCTTCACAACAATGACTTAACATTGAATTACAAGAAATATTAACTAATATCAATTATAATCATACTCTGGTAAATATAATAGAAAACTTCATAATAAGAGAGACTGCAAAATTCAGATGTAAACCAGAGCTAGTATATTTGTTTAAATTTTGGGGTGCATTTATTTATTGTGGGAAGGTTTAAAAGCTTCCTTCTATCAATTATATGAGATTTGGTTAGTGTAAGTGAAGTTCAATAATACCTGTGCATTTTTCTTTTGATTCCCTAAGAGCATGCTTGTTATTTACAAATATGATTCACAAGTATAACCTTGTGAAAGTTTGTGTAAGTGTCCACATTTTTAATATCCATGGTAACTTTGTCATTTAGCATATTTATGTTACCTTGATAAAACTTGGTTGCTGGTATTAAGTGATGTCAATTTGATTCTGACTCACAGTGATTCAGTACAGGGTTTTCCAGGCTGTAAATCTTTGCAGGAGCAATTATAACTCATATTTCTCCCAAGGAACAACTATGAATGTATAGATTTTTATATGTTATCCAGTAAAATTATTTTTTTAGTTTTTTAAAAAATATTATATACTTGTGATATTTCAGAAATTGACGTTGCAGTGAAATGGTATAATTTTTAAAAGGGTGGTTTACTTCAGCACTCAACCCATAGCTTTTTCTTTGTTCCAGTCCTCAGTGACCACCAAAATCCTCGCCTAATAAAAGATCTTCTCCAAGACCTTAGCTCTACACTTTGTATTCTTATTAGAGGAGTAGGGAAGTCCGTACTGGTGGGAAATATCAATATTTGGATTTGCCGATTAGAAACTATCCTCGCCTGGCAACAACAACTACAGAATCTTCAGATGACTAAGGTATGGCGTTCTGGACCTAAAAATTATTACACTTCAAAAGGATAAATATTATATGAGGCTCCTGTCATAAAAAGATTTTCTTGCTAATTGAAACATTAATGATGGTTACCAGAGGCATAGGGGGAAGGGAATTATTCACAGTCTAGAACAGGGGTGGTGAACTTTTCTGTCAAAATGTATAACATCATTTGCAGGCCATACAGAATAAGCAACTTAAAAATTAGCCTGCTGTATATCGTCAAGGACTTCTGGTGTGGTGTTGTAGGATCAGTACTAAACTGTGAACCACAAGGTCTGCTGTTCAGAACCACCCTTGGGAACCCTTGGAAAGGGCCACTGTGAATTGGAACCAGTTGGCGGCACTTAACAACAACAACAATGTGATAACTGGAGTCCTGGTGTAGCGCTCCAGGTTAATGCGTTGGAATACAAGGTTGGACAATGCGGTCAGCAGTTCAAGTTCATCAGCCACTTCTCAGAAACCCTATACAGGGTTGCTATGAGTTGGAAACGACTCTACAGCACTTCACAACAACAACGTGTGGCTGGAGTCCAGGTATGGCACTGTGGGTTAATGCGCTTGACTGCAAGGTCGCTTTGAACCATAAGGCTAGCAGTTCAAGATCACCAGCCTCTCCTCATAAACCCTCTACAGTGTCGCTATGGGTCGGAACAGACTCAATGGCACTTAACAACAGTAACAACAAAATATGATGGCTGGAACTGCAGTTGATTTGGCAGGACCAGACCAAATGCTTTCTAGGCTGTTATATGATCCTAAAGGAGTTCTGGTAGTGTAGTGGTTATGAGTTGAACTGCTAACCTCAAGATTAGCAGTTTGAAACTACCGGCTGTTCCATGGGAGAAGGATGAAGTTTTCTGCTCCCATAAAGATTTACAGCCTCGGAAACTCTATGCAGGGTTGCTATGAGTCAGAATAGACCCCACGGCACACAACCACCATCTAGGAGCCTTGGTGTGGCGCTGTGAGTTAATGCTCTGGATTGCAAAGTTGGTTTGAATCACAAGGTCGGTGGTTCAAGTTCACCAGCCACTCCTCGGAAACCCTATACAGGGCCACTGTGGGTGGGAACTGACTTGACAGCACTTAACAACAATATGATTCTCAGAGTCCTGGTGTGGCATTGCAGGATAATGTACTGGACCACAAGTTGAGTTTGAACCCCAAGGTCTGCGGTTTAAACCCACTAGCTGTTCCTTGGGAATCCACTAGCTGCTATGGGTCAGAACCAACTCTACAGCACTTAAAAACAACAATATGGCCCTCTGGCCAGAAGTTCCCTACCCCTGGACTAGATGGTAAGGACACATGTTAACATGGGTGATGGGGCCAGCAATATATAACAAGAAGGAGGTAAACAGAGGAAAGATGAAAATAACACACACAGGGAGGAGTGCAAGAGTTAAAGGAAGTAGAGGTAAATACTGTTAACTGATGGCACATGGAGGGGATTGCAGTCATTGTAATGAAGCAAAGTGTATGATTTGCTGAATGTAAAACTGATGATCTGCTCTGTAACTCTTAACTCAATTCACAATTAAAAGTTAAAAAAAAACTATTACACTCCATTTCTGTATAAAAGTCATTGCCTCTTCTAAGTATATGTGAAAGACTCTGATAGCTTTATCAAAGATTTTTTAAAACTTTTTCACAAATATTAATTAAATTATTTTAGGATGGATTGGGACCAAAAGAACCTTTAGTGGCTTATAGTTGTTATTAGAAAGACAGTGGGGATGGTTAATCATTAAACAAAGCTGATCCTATGGGTGATTAGGTGGTAAATTAATTTACCTTTAAAGGAAATTAAATATTCAGGCTGCTAAAATAACATTCAGTAAACTAAGGCTAAATTATATTGCCAGTGATTCTCCATTTACTTAGAAATTGTTGCTTCTCCAGGGTTAGTTTCTTTTTTTTGTCTCCTTTTGCTTTGTAATGTGTATGTGTGTGTGTGTGTATGGTTGATAACAGAGAACAATGTAAAAAGAAGGTACAATTCATGACACTTGTTTTTGTTAATTTTTTTGTTTTAACAATTAGTTTCAGTAAGAAAAATGTTAAGATTGTTGAACAGAGTAAACTGTTTTAGGTTGTATTTTTTTATTTCTAATACTACCAAGGAGGAAGAATAAACTAGAGATATAGATATGTTGTTGTTGTTGTTATGTGCCATGGAGTCAGTTCCGACTTACAGCAACCCTGTACAGGGCTTCCGAGGCTATAAATCTTTACGGGAGCAGAAAGCTTCATCTTTCTCCTGCAGAACAGCTGGTAGTTTTGAACTGCTGACCTTGCGGTTCACAGCCCGATTCGTAACCACTACGCTACCAGAGCTCCTCAGATATAGATATAAATGGCATAAATATAGAGCTCTTCCACACAAAAAATAGTTGTTTTCAAAAGTGACTTTGGGATGCCTTCACTTTTGATCATTTATTAGCCATCTATGAGATACAAGAGGTGGTGGTGGTGGTGGCGGCAGTTAAGTGCCATCAAGTCACTTCTGACTCAATGACCCTGTGTTTCTGAGGCTGTAAATCTTTTTGAGTGCAGAAACCCTCATCTTGTTCCCACAGAATGGCTGTTGGGTTTGAACTGCTAAACTTGTAGTTAGCAGCCCAGCATTTAGCTTGCAGCACCTAGGAAAAAAACTAGTGATAACCCTGTTACTAATCTGTACTTATCATCAATAATCAAACATTAACTGCCAGTAAGAAGCAAATATAAACATTGGATTATTTGTTCTATTGTCTTAAAAGTGTCATTACCAGTAATTCAAATATCTCTATTTTATTTTATTATCTGGGGGCACCCTGCACATAAGTGCGTTGTGTTATGAAGTTCATTTGTTAGGTATTTCAAAGCATAGGGCTTAGTTTGCTAGAGAAGGCAGTGTAATTCACAGACTCTAAAATATGTGTAAGACTTAACCAAAAGCAGCTATGATTGGGCAGAAATAGTATAGAGATAAATGAATAGAAGCTTAGAGACCAGGTGACATGCTACAAATCCTATTTATCCTTAACGTAGCTGATTTTTAGAATGGATAATATCTCAGCTAATGAATCTCTTAGGAGATAGTGAGGTGTGAGGTTGTCAACAATGGGATTTTAATAGTCAGGATCACTAAAGAAGGTAATGTTTGGGAAAGATCAACTCTAACCTTTCAGTTCTGGTTGGGAGGTTCCAGGCAAGTATTAGTTGATGTACATTATTTAGAAAGAAATACAGATTAAAGACAGCCTCAGACAAGTGAGGATAGCAAAGAAACTTGGAGAATGGCATCTGAATGTATCACAAAAGGAAGAGATAGAAGAAAGCAAGGAAAAGTCTTTTCATCTTTGTCTAAGTGGACTATGGCAAAGCAAGAAAGAGACATAAATGTGTGCATCGCTTTTTTAATTTTTAATTACTTCATTTCCATTTCAATTAACTTGGTAGAGGAGCAGAGGGATACTAGGAAATAGAAATTATCTTAAGCTGCCCAAACTACTTGCCACACTCAAAATTAGAAGAAAATGCCTTTTGTTTTTGATCTCCACAACTGCCTCAGCTAGAAGTGACTGGTATTATAATTTTGATCAGGTAGGAATACATAAGGTGCAAAATGAAATTAATGTGAACTGAGATAAAATGACAACACAAAAGTACTTGATCAGGTAGGAAAACATAAGGTGCAAAATGAAATTAATGTGAACTGAGATAAAATGACAACACAAAAGTACTAACTGCTATCGGAGCTCTTCCATTCATGTGTTTTCATCTGAGGCCTTCAAATAATTTCATCAAATACTTGGCATGGGTTTGTGTTGCTTTAAAATCTTTCTTATTGCATACTCTGAATGCCCATCTTGCATCCTCCCTGGTTTATATTATTTACCAGGGAAGAAACAGAGATAAACACCTCTGGCTGTAGCATGGTTTTTTTCTTTTTGAGTAATTGGCACTTCTGAACCCAGTGCCCTGCTTCTGGTCCTGCTTTGTATTATTATTCAGTTGGAGAATTTTTAAATACTGTGAATATTATTTGAAGCCAGTGGAAAGAGATTTTTGCAGTGCCAAAAAATTCTAATGGATTTTATAGATACTAGATTAAGTAGGCTAAGCATTGGACTGCTAACTACAAGGTTAATAATTCAAACACATCAGTTACTTTTTAGAAACCCTGTATGTTGTTGTTGTCATTAAGTGCCATTGAGTTGATTCTGAACCATAGTGATCCTGTTACAGGTTTCTGAGGAGTGGCTGATAACCTTAAACCGCTAACAGTGTGGTTCAAACTGACTTTGCAGTCCAGCACATTAACCCACAATGCCGTACTATAGAGGACTCCATATACAGGGTTGCTATTAGTTGGATCTGACTCGATGACACCTAACAACACTTAACAGCAACAACAAAGATTAAGTAAGGAGGATTCTTGGTTGTGCAATGACTAAAGTACTCATCTGCTAACCAAAATGTTATCAGTTAAAACCAGCCACTCTAATGGAGAACAATAGATCCAGCACTCTGCTTCTATAAAGATTTAACAGCCTGGGAAACTCTAAGGGGCAGTGCTGCTCTGTCCTACAGAGTCACTGTGAGTCCAAATTGACTCAATGGCAGTAAATTTGGGATTTTTTTGGTTTAGACTGAGTCAACAAAATTAGCCTGCTTAATATGATAAGTCCTGGTCTTATAACCCTCTAATGATGAATTTCTGCCATATGTTATTCATAATCAATTTTAAGATGACACTAATATGTCAGACAGTAGAAAATAGCCAAGAACTTCCATAATCACTGAGAGTCAAAAATCCAGTAGTATTTATTGTAACTAAATTCAACCCAATAACATAGAATGTGGTTGTCAATTTTCTTCAATGATCTAACATTCTTTTTTTTTTTTAATCTAAATTCTCCTAGCAAAAAATAGAATGTCATTATGGGTTGGTATGAAGATAAAACAATATTAGTAGATGTGCAACTATCAAAAAATGAAAATCATTCATGTTTAGATATAATAGCTGAGATTATCTCAAAGCAAGAAAAAACAGAGATGTGGTTTCTTTTTTACAGTTCAGATGATGATATTCTGGAGAGGCTTACTGACAGAGAAAATTAGTTAGCTTATTAGTGGAGTAACTGAGCTAGAAGTGCAGGGTGACTTCTAATATACTGTCTAGAAAAAGATTTTCTGTGCTAATTCATATTTGAATGGTAAGATACAGTTTAGATCAGTATATTGGAATTTCTACTATATTCTCTTGTTTACAGTTATGTTGTTGTAAAGTGTCTAAAGTAACTCATAGCTGCACTATATAGGGCTTCAGAGGCTGTAAATCTTTGTGGGAGCAGAAAGCCTCGTCTTTCTCCCACTGAGTGGGTAGTGGGCTCCAACCGACAACTTTGTGGTTCACAGTCCAGTGATTATACTATAAACCCAACATTCTCCTAATTTATAGTCAGAGTAGGACTGCAAATCTGGACTCTGTCAGAACCAGAAGCCAAATTATTGTATCAGCATGTATAGCAACTTACTAAAATCTAAGATTTCTTTTCTACCACTTTATACCACCTTAAGCTCTCTGACTTAGCAATAGAATTTTTATGAACTCCTGTCTGGTATAGAAATTTCTCTCATTATGAAGAAGAATGAATCACCTGCTCAGAATAAGACTTAATTCTTCTAAAAGCATTATGACTATTAGATGGGGATAAATTTACATGTGTATTGTTTTTTTATATATTCTCTGCCATATGCTAGACAATAAAGATGAAATTACTGGCTAAATCTTGAGTAAAACATGTTTTGACTAGTCAATAGTGAGCATTCATTCATCTCTTCATTCATTCAAAGAATACATGCTGTGTACCATACGCACTGAGCTAGATGCTGAGAACATGATGCTCTGGGATTGTGCACAATAGCCCACATTGAGACCTCATCACTGCCGGAAGAGTGCTTCATAGTCTAGTTGTGGAGACAAATATAAACAAGTGTAATAAAAGTGAAAAGTGCAGTGCCATTGTATTTTAGAGATGAAAGGTCCATGGAAGTACTGATGTATCCTATATAAACTACACAATCATGCCGAAAACATTAGATTCCTTCATCAATTGTCAGCAAATAAAGAGCACAGCTTTCAATATGGATTGCATCTCAATGTAAAGAAAAAAATCCTCACCACTGGACCAATAAACATTCTTATCAATGGAGAAAAGATTGAAATTTTCAAGGACTTCATTCTTCTTGGATCAACTATCAATACTCACAGAAGCAGCAGTCAAAAAATCAAACAATGTACTGCATTAGGCAAATCTGCTGCACAAGACCTTTTTAAAATGTTGAAGAGCAAAGATGTCAGCTTGAGGACTAAGGTGCACCCCACCCAAGTAATGGTATTTTCAATAACTTCATATGCATGTGAAAGCTGGACAGTGAATAAGGAAGACCATAGAAGAATTGATGCTTTTGAGTTATGGTGTTGGAGGAGAATATTACAAGTGCCATGGGCTACCAAAAGAACAAAAAAAATCTGGGTTGGAAGTAGTGCAGCCAGAGTGCTCCTTGGAGGCCAGGATGGCCAAACTTAGTCTCTCATACTCACACATATTGTCAGGAGGGAGCAGTCGCTGGAGAAGGATATCATGTTTGGTAAGGTGGAGGGTCAGAGAAAAGGAGGAAGCCCCCAGTGAGATGGATTGGCAAAGTAGCAGCATCAATGGACTCAAGTGTGGCAACAATTGTGAGGTTGATCCTGTACTGGGCAGTGTTTTGTTCTCTTTTACATAAGGTCACTATGAGTCGGTACTGACTCAAAGGCACCTAACAACAACAACATTGGGTATCTAACAGCGTGTCATACACTTTGATAAACTAGAAGTGTAATTAAAACCCACCCATCAATATTAAGTCCATCCTTTTAGTGAGCCATTTGGTTGTATAATAAGTAGATGCACAACAGTTTATATTTTCAAAGTGCTAAGAAAGTATTTCTATAGGTAAACTACAATAGGGAAAAACTAAGAAGAAATGGGTAAGGCACGTTGTTCCTCCATGTTCATTCACCTTTCACTGTAACCTACTCATTCTAGAGGTAAGAAGTCTCTTAAGACCAAACTCAAGCAATTTCATTAATTCAAGCCTGAAATATACCATAAATGTTCATTGTATGCAGTACTACTAGGGTTATTGTTGTTAAGTGCCGTTCAGTAAGTTCTGACTCACAGAAACCCTGTATAGGGTTGCCAAGGAGTGACTGGTGAGTTTGAACTGCTGATCTTGTGGTTCAAACCGACTTTGTAGTCCAGTGTTTATCCTATGGCACCACACTAGGATTAGAGTAAAAAAAAAAAATCAAAAGGAATGACCTTTATGGATATAAGAGTATTTGGAGACCAATGTAATAATAATAAATTATTGAACACATATGAGAAGACTGCAGATGTGTAAATGCATGCCACCTCAGTTTAAAAGGTGGCCAGAATGCGCTGTGATTAGAAACTGGCTGGGATTGAATAGTCTCATCACTAACTTACTCTTTGCCCTCCTACTAAATCTATTAAATACTCCAGTCTGTTTTAAGAGGTTCTTCTAATGAGAATTAATGCATGCAGTTTGAGATAACTTAATTGAGCACTAGAAAGTCTAAGATGGGTATGAACTGAACTAGATCCAGGGCTGCCCTAGATCGACCTTCAAAGACGTTATTTCTTGAACTAATTTGGAGGCTAGTACTCATCTCTCAGAACAAAATACAATTATACCTGATTTTTGTTCTCTTTTACAGCAGTTTTAAATTTTTCTATAGAACACACACACACTCTTAGCCTTACACTAGAGTTGTTAAGTGCTGTCAACTCATTTCCAACACACAGCGACCCTCTAAACGTTTTCCAAGGAGTAGCTGGTGAGTGCCAACAGTCAACATTGCAGTTCACACCAACCTTGAAGTCCAGCACATTAATATGGTTTATAACTGTGAAAACAAGAAACGTTAAGCTAGAAAGAACTTTAAAGGTAATTTAGCCTACCTCCCCTAGTAATTGAGTTGAAGTAACTGTGACCTGTTAATGCTAAGGTACTACTGCCCAACTGTAAGAGTGGCATGGGTGTCGCAGCTGACCTCCTTTGACTTCACAAGATGGAAGCAGAAACAAACTCAACATCTGCTCAAGGTCTATTCCTATGAGACAGAGGCCAGACATCCCTCTACCCTCAATTAAGTTGACTCTAACTGCATGCCTTAATTTAAATGAGAAGAATCTCTTAAAACAGACTGAAGTACTTAATGGATTTAGTAGGAGGGCAAAGAGTGAATGTTTGAATGTTTGATGAGAATACCTGATCCCAGTTCAGCTTCTAACCACTAACAAACTGATGTAGCACTGGAAATGTTCACTCAACTATGCCAAGAAATTTGCAACACAGCTGCCTGGTCAACTGATTGGAAGAGATCCATATGTGTACCCATTCCAAAGAGAGGTGGCCCAACGGAACCTGGAAATCACCAAACAATTTCATTAATATCACATGCAAGTAAAATTTTGCTGAAGATAATTCAAGAATGGTATATCACAGTACATTGAAAGAGAACTGCCAGAAATTGAAGCCAGATTTAAAAGAGGACATGGAACCAGGGATATTATTGCAGATGTCAGATGGGTCTTGGTTGAAAGCAGAGAATATGAGAAAGATGTTTGCTTATGCTTTATTAACTATGCAAAGGCTTTTGACTGAGTGGATCATGACAAGCTGTGGATTACATTGCAAAGAATTGTTCTTGATTGTACTCATGAGGAACCTTGTAGATAGAACAAGAGACAGCCATTCAAACAGAACAAGGTTGATTGTTCATACTCACCAGTCGCTCCTCAGATACCCTATACTGGGTTGCTATGAGTCAGAACTGACTCTACAGCACTTAGCAATAACAATGTGATAGTCTAATACTTCCTCTGAATGTTCAAAATGTATCTGGTTCACACAGTGGTATAGTGATGGTTGTGTCTGTTTCAACTCACAGCCAACCCTGTATAGTGTTTCAGAGACTATAAATCTTTACGGAAGCAGAAAGGCTCATTCTTTCCCCTGCAGTAGTTGGTGGATTCAAACTGCTAACATTGCAGTTAGCAGCCCAACATGTAACCCACTATGCCACCAGAACTCTTTAGTGGTTGTTGTTGTGTTTAAGTGTCGTCAAGTTGATTCCAACCCATAGCAACCCTGTATAGGGTTTCCAAGGAGCAACTGGTGAGCTTGAGCCACCAACCTTGCAGTTCAAACGGCTTTACAGTTTGCCACATTAACCCACAGTGCCACACCAGGACTCCTTAGTGGTAGAAGACATAAAAAGGGAAGATAAGACAAAGAAGATCTACATTTTATTTGTAGTTTCTGTTTTCTGTTCATGTCACCTAGAGCACATCACTTCTGCTTGTGTGTCCATTTCTTTATTTGTAAAATAGGAACAAACCTCTGCTTTACGTACCTTGTAGCTGACATGTTGATGATGTGATCATGCAGACAAGCACTTTATGAACTGTAAAGTAATATTTTATATTGTTGTTGTTGCTGTTAAGTGCCATTGATTTGGTTCCACTTCATAGTGACTCTGTATAATAGGGTTTCCAAGGAGTAGCTGATGGGTTTGAACCGCTGACCTAGTGGTTCACAGTCCATTGCTGATCCTACAGTATCATACCAGAAGTCCTTTTATATTGCCATATTTTGAAGTCTTTATTCTAGCATAGACATTAAATTCCACTCTAAATAAATGCTAGGTGTCCTATTGTAGTGCTATAGGATAAGTATTGGACTACTAGCATCAAGGTCAGTGGTTCAGATTCACCAAGCATTCCATGGAAGCCCTACACAGCGTTGCTATGAATTAGACCGGACTCAACAACAATAACAAATGCTATTGTTTTTTGTGCTGTTAATTAAATGATATCAATATTTTTCTTTCAGCAAGTGAACAATGGCCTTACTCTTAGTGATCTTCCTTTACACATGCTGAACAACATATTATACAGATTCTCAGATGGATGGGACATCATAACTTTAGGTCAAGTGACTCCAACGTTATATATGCTCAGTGAAGATAGACAATTGTGGAAGAAACTTTGTCAATACCATTTTGCCGAAAAGCAGGTAAGGAACGATGACAGAGATGTTTTCTTGCAGATTCCATGAGTTTAGTAAATACTTCTTACAGTTCTCACTGAGTTGCTTTTCCAAGCACTCTTCTTCAAGTCCTTTTTTCCCCAAGTACATTTTTAAAGAATCCAGAATAATCATAATTCATTAAAATTGCTTATATTTCTTCTATAGATCATAAGGATTATTTTTCACATGTACAAAAATCTTTGTGTTAAAAGTAGCCCAACACTAAACAATAAAACAAAAATTTAGATCTTTTGTTGCCTATTTTAAAAATAATGGTATAACAAAATATTGATTTATTTTCTTTTCTCCTTAATTTGATGAATCAAATCCTAGTTCTGCCTCTATCAAGACATAATGTATTTTTTTAAACTGTGCATCTTTTAAAAAGTTATTTTTACTGTTTTGAGACTTTGTTTTCTGTCATCAATTGATAGCACACCATTCTTCAATTTCCAAAGAATACTTCTTCTCCTTTCTATATTTCCTACTGCCTTTAAGAACTGGTTGTGGGAACCAGCATAAAGCATGTGTTCTATGTAGTTTCTAGGGGTCTTCTCTCATGCAGTTTGCTTATTCATGATCCAAAGTTAAATTTTATTGCTCCTATTTCTAGATCACTGCAGAAATCATTCGTTCACTCATTTGATGCACAAATACTTAGTGAGTGCCTGTTTTGCACAAGGCAGAGTGAAAGGCAAGGAAAACATAGTAATGCACAAGGAAGATGTCCTTACTTTCATAGAGATCACTGTCTAGAGGGGCTTATGATACATATGTAGTATCATTGTAAATATTTCAGAAGTGGGCATTGTGTACTCTTGGTGGACAGGCCAGGGCTAAGGGAAATTCCTTGAGAAAATGAAGGTACTATAGGCAGTAATCAGAGGCAAGAAGATTCCAGGCAGAGATAACAATTTGTGTAAAGACTCTGAAATGAAGAGGAGCGTTGTACACTTGATTCGGAAGACAATAACTGTGATAGGAATGTGGATGTTGAGGGGAAAATGACATAAAATGAAGTTGGTGCAATAACCAAACTAGATTATGCAGACCTTACCCATTAAGAATCTGAGTTTTTCTTCAAAGAACTTAGAAAAGCCATTGAAGGGTTTTGAGCAAATTTCAGGTTTTTTGTATTAGCTAATAATTATTTTGTTGCTATTGTTGATTCAAAGCAAATAAATACTAATTCAAGTGTCTACATGAACAGTTTCATGAGATTGATTACATTCTGCAGGTTGTGCCACCATCCTCACCCTCCTTTTCTGATCGGTTCCTTCCTCATTAACATAACTTCACTGCTCCCTCAGGTTCTTGTCTATGCTTTCAAGTTACTGTGATCAGTTTGATCATATATAGATAGATCTTGAAAAAGCACAATGCTCAAGATCCTTCTTGCTCTTCTTTGAGGAATGAACTGAAGGAAATGCTCATTCAGAAACTATCAAAGAAAAACTAAACAGACTGTCATAAGAAGGAGTGTTGGCTAGGTAAATGTAGAAGTGGACAGATATGAAAGCTATTTAGGAAGTAAAATTGATAGGATTTAATTCTTGATTGGATATGGGGTTGAAGAGGAGAAACAGTGTTAGTTAGATTGCTGGCTTGATGTTGATGAGTTATAATTTTGGACAGGCTTCAGTGTCATGCCTTTCAAATATCTAAGTGAAAAAAGTCACATAGGCTGTTGGAGATTTTGAGGAAAAAGCTAAGACATAAATTGAGATATAAAGTGGTTTGGAAGAAATGGGCATGGATGCACTTTTCCAGTGAGAAAGAATAGATTGAGATGAGAAGGCCTGGGCAGAGTCTTGAGGAATTTCAGCATTAAGGGTTAAGTAAAGGAGCAGAAGCTAAAAATGACTAATGTGAAAAGGTACTGCAGAGTTAGGAGGAAAAACAAGATATTGACATTCCACAGAATTGAAGAAGAGTGTCCAAAGATGGAGAAAATGTCAGTCCTAGTTTGGAGCAATGTAGGATAAGCACTGAACTGCTAACCACAAATTCAGCAATTCAAGCCTACCAGCTGCTCCTCATAAACCTGAGAGTCGGAACAGACTAAATGGCACTTAACAACAGCAACAGAGATTAATTAAGGCTAAGACTAGAAAATGTGCATTTGATTTAAATACCAGAGAGGTTATTTGTGGCCTTAGCAGAAACTGTTTTCAGTGGACTTGTTAGGTAGGAGCAAAGAAATTCACATATTAATTTAATCAGAAAAGAAATTAGATTGAATTCTAAAAGTCAGCATATGAAGTGGTGGCGGTGCTAGTTCCGACTCATAGCGACCATGAAAAGGGTTTCTGAGGCTGTAAATCTTATCGGAGCCTAAAGCCTCATTTTGCTCCTGTGGAATGGCTGGTAGCTACAAAGCTGCTGACCTTGAGGTTAGCAGCCCCACTCATAACCACTACACTACCAGAGCATACGAAGTAGAGGTGGGTTGAATTTTTTGAAGGCAAGAGTTAGAACCCAGGAAAAGAGGATGAATTAATGTGTATATGGAGATGAGAAAGGTGGTACTCTCTGTTTACACAATTTACCTTATAACCTCCCTCTCATTTGGCACTGATGCTGTACAGAAGAGAGGAACCTCAGTAGAATTCATGTCTGTATTGGAGTACTCCTTAGCTTGCTTTTTGTCATCCTTGGAAACCTTATACAGGCTCGCTATGAGTTAGAACTGATTGATGGCACATAATAACAACAACAAACCATCCTTATGGAGTCCTGGTGTGGCACTGTGGGATAAAGCACTGGCACGAAAAGTCACTTTGAACCACAAGGTTCGTGGTTCAAACTCACCAGCTGCTCCTTGGAAACCCTATACAGGTTGCTGTGAATCCAACTTGAGGGCAATTAACAATAACAACAGCAGCCATCCTTATACCTCCATTACTATGTTCAGGCCTTAACTATTTACCAAAGATATTAACGATAGAGACTGTCTAAGCTTCTTTTATAAATCTATATTCTAAACATAGTCTAAGAATATCCATTGACTGTGAGTTATTTGCATTTGTGAGTTCATTTTATAAATGAGCCACTATAAAGAAGTTGTATGTTCGACACCAATATTTAATGTCATACCAGAACACCCAAGAAACCTACTGTCATTGAGTTGATTCCGACTCATAGCAACTCTGGGTAGTCTGTAAATCTTTATGGACCAGAAAGCCTCATCTTTCTCCTATGGAGCAGCTAGTGGGTTTGAACTGCTGACCTTGCAGGTAGCAACCCAGTGCTTATCCTACAGTGCCACCAGTGTTTCCACACCAGAATAATATAGATAGCAATTGGCACCTACAGGTGCACCTTTTTTAGCACATATTTCCTTGGAAAACACAGCATCAAAAAATAAAATACTTCTTTAGGGCTCAGTAAAAATAAGATCCTGAAAAAAGGGCAAGTATATTAAAGTAACATTATGAAAATGACATGGATTAGGATGCACCCTCCAAGTTAAATTTTAAGTGAAATGGAAAGGTTGGACTGATACAAATAATCTAAAATAATTTTGGAAGGAGAAGCTAATTAAATACTGTTGATTTGAGCATCTTGTGGATATTACATTTGAGTTTTTTAAAAAATTACAGTTGATTATTTAGGGGAAAAGTAATGTGGAGGCCAAGAAAATTCTCCATATAGTTGAATGAATGTTAGCATAGTACAGAATTAATGAGAAATACAAGTAACATTCAAATAGTTCTTTTTTACTCCCTAGGAGTTAATTTTGAACAGTTATTGAAGAATACCAAAATTAATATAAGTAGTCCTGTAATTATTTTTCAAGGTTGCCTTAAATTTTACTAGAAACAATTTCCTCATTGATAATCATCATAATTTCAAAGCAAAGTACTCAAAGCCATGATTGAAGATTGAGTATTTTATCCAAATGATTTTTTTTTTAGTTGTAGAAAGTGACATGCTTATTACAACAGCAAAATATCATAAAGACTAAGTACAGTGTTAAAAAGAAAAATAAAGTGTGAAAGTCACCTACCACACCTGAAGGGTAGCCACTAGAAATAGCTTAGTACATGTTGTTTCCAGATTTTATACAAGCATACTTATAAAATTGATCTCTGTATTTTATAATTGAAATCATTACTCTCTTATTTTTCGTAACAGCTTTATTGATGTATCATTCACATACCATACAGTTAACACAATTAAAGTGTATGGTTCAGTGGTTTCTAGCATATTCATATAGTTGTATAATCAATACTATCATTAATTTTAGAATATTTTATCATCTCAAAAAACTCCTGTACCTTTCAACTATCACTGTCCCTCCACCACCACCCTACAGCGCCCTCACCCCACTCTATCCTAAGCAATTACTGCTCTACATCTTTTTGATATCAATGTACATATTTGGGATATTTCATATAAAGAATTCACATAGTACATGATCTTTGTAATTGACTTCTTTCACTTAACATGTGCATTTAAGATCCATCATGTTATAGCATATATCAATACTTCATTTGTATAGCCAAATAATAGTTCATTTTGTGACTATACCACATTTTGTTAACAACACTTATCAGTTGATGGACATTTGGGTTGTTTCACTTTTTCGTTCTTATGAAGAGTGCTGCTATGAATATTTATGAACAAGTTTTTATATGGATATATGTTTTCATTGACTAGAATTGCTAGGTTGAATATTTTAAATTTTTGAGGAACTGCCAGACTGTTTTGCCGGGTGGCTCCACCATTTTAAATTTGTACCAGCAATGTATGAGGGTTCGTTTCTTTACACCCTCATGGTGGTGGTGGTAGTGATATGCCAGGGAGTTGGTTTCAACTCATAGCGACCCTGTATAGGGTTTCCAAGGCTGTAAATAGTTACCAGAGCAGAAAGCCTCATCTTTCTCCTGCGGAACCACTGGTGGTTTCAAACGGCTGACCTTGAGGTTAGCAGCCTGACTTGTAACCACTACACTACCAGAGCTCCTTCACATCCTTGTAAGCTCTTACTATTATCTGACTTTTGTATGTTTACCATCCTAGTGAATGTGAGGCGGTATCTAATGGTGGTTTAGATATGCTTTTTCCTGATGACTAATGATGGTGAGAATCCTGGTGTGGAGCTTTAGGATAGGTTCTGAATTGCAGACTTCAAGATCAGTGGTTCAAACCCACCAACCGCTCCTTGAAAACCGTATACAAGGTCCCTGTGAGTTGGCACCAGCTTGGTGGCACTTAACAATATAATGATGCTGAGCATCTTTTATATGCTTGATGGAAATTTGTGTATCTTTTTTGAAGAAATTTCTATCTAGATATGTGATGAAAATCTGTGTTTCTTTTTTGAAGAAATTTCTATCTAGATACATTTCCTATTGTTAAACTGGGTTATTTGTCTTTTTATTACTGAGTTATGCTTTCTCTTTGTCCTAGATGTTGTTAAGTGCCATCGAGTCAGTTCCGACTCAGAGACTGTATAGGGTTTCCAAGGAACCACCAACCTTGTGGTTTAAACTGACCTTGCAGTATAGTGTTTTATTCTAGAGTGCCACACCTGTACTCTTTAGGGTTTCTGAGGCTTTTTAAAATCTTCTCAGGAGCAAAAAGTCTCATCATTCTACTACAGAGTAACTGGTGGGTTGAACTGCCAAGTTATCATGTAAAGCCACCATGCTCCCCTTTTCCTAGATACTAGTCACTTATAAGATATTTGATTTGTGTGATTCATTTTTAATTTAATGATATGAATGTACATCTTTCCAGACTAAAATATTTAAAAATTTTAACAGTTGCTTGATATTCTATTGTAAAGACATGCTATAATTTGTGATTAGTCCCTTATTGATTTAATGCAAGTAAGTTGTTTAATTTCAAATAATTATATGTTTCATGTACTACATTTAAAACTGATTCTGTACTTAATCCTATGCTTGAAAATCGTCCTGTGCTAATCCTGAACAGAATTTTGTTTATGTCTAGTTTTGTAGACATTTGATCCTTTCAGAAAAGGGCCATATCGAATGGAAGCTGATGTATTTTGCACTTCAGAAATATTACCCAACAAAAGAACAATATGGAGACACATTGCATTTTTGTCGACACTGCAGCATTCTCTTTTGGAAGGTAATCATTTCAATTATACTAATGGAATGTGTAGACTTAAATTTGGTGAAATGATCTATGTATTTTATTTTACTGTGAATGATGTGGGTTTACATGGGAGAATATCAGTTTTACATTCATCCTATCATATTTCATTTCATTGCAATGATTACAATCCCCTCCATGCATCATCAAACAACCAAAGGGTACATACACCCCACAGGCATGCCCCCAGGCTGTCAGCACACAGCCCCTCTCCCTCCCTGAGTCCAGTATCCCCAACCCCTCCATCTGTCCACATCATCATCTCTGCCTCCATTTCCGGCATCACTGCTTCTCTAGGTAGGGTCTGCATCCGCTCTTCTCATTTGATGGTCCCAGGGACCTCTGCTCCTGAACTGCAAAGGCAGTCAGTCCCTTCCTTTTGTTACAAAACATCTACCTTTACATTTCTGACCCTCATAGTCAGTCCTGATAGCAATTATTCACTATTGTACCTCAAGAGTCTTATCCCCATCTCCTTTCATTAGCCCCGTCCCAACAGATTGGAAACCATTCAGTGGAGATTCTACCTTCCCTTGCCCCATCTAGAACTAGGCTCCCTCCTGAAAGCCTGTAAACCACTCACTTCTTGCCTTTGTAGCCCCCATTTTGGGTAGCCAATGTCTGAGTTGCCCAACTCTGTGTACTGAGGGGATGGGAGTGATCCTTGCTATAAAGATTTGTTTCCTTTTTTGAACGACTACATCCATAAATGTCGCTATGGGTTGGAACTGACTCGATGGCACTTAACAACAACAACAACAACACATCCATAAATACAGGTAAAGTTCATCAAATTGTAGTGGGTTACTTTTGTTTTCCTCTTCTTTCTTCTTCTAGTTGAGTTTTGATCGTCCAGCTGTTGAAGCCAGGTCAAGTGGGTATTATCTGCAAGTATGGGTGTTCTTGTGCATCTCACCTCACTTCATATCAGCTGGATGCTTCGCTCTCCGTTCTAGTCCTCTGTGGCAATGTCACTGCCTCTGGGCCTAGGAGTCCCCGGCTCTTGCTATACTACTGGCCAACCAGGTCTCTACCTGAGTTCACAGCAGTCTATTGAATGTAGTCCAAATTAGCTCCCAGCTTCATTGCTGTCCTTCCCCTTCTTCCCCTCATCAGTGGGTGACCAACGTAGTCACCAGCCAGACCACATGCCTGCTCGTGTATTCCCCTTGAGTCTTAATATTGGAAGGGAGTTTGCTCTGAGGGGACCCAACCATTTGCCTTGATGGTTCCCAGGCGAACAGCTTTCTTGTTCTTGTAGTAGTCAGTCAGACTGCCATTATTGTTTTTGATTTTTCCTGCTGTTCTTTCTCGAAGGAAGTATCTTATGTTCTTCTAGCTGCTCCAGGCTGGTTGACTTGCCCTTTCAAGTGGAAATTTCCCACCTCAGATGATTCTGGATGGGGTTCAGGATTCCACCTATGGTTTTATGCAGTGCAAAGGCTCCACAGGAAGCCTCTTTCACTAGGCAACTTCTATCCCCCTTTAAGGCATTCCAATCAGTTATAGGCTGAAGAAGGACTTACAAGCTTTCTATTGTGATGTTTCTAGCTATTCCTTTCTCTCCCCCTCAAGTGTCTATTTTACAATGGTAGGCAAGGGAAAACAAAATTCAAAAGACAGCCAAGCATCTTAACATTATTCCCCTCTTTTACCCATTCAAACCATGCCTCAATCCCTGTATCCTGGAGCCCTGTTTTTCTAAAGTTGTGCATACATCATCATTTACCTCTGACCCACTTAGCCCATGCAAACTTACTTAACTGTTCTCCCATCAGCCTTCTTCTTCCATTCCTCTCCCATTTCTTATGTATTGCCCCCCTACCCACCCCCCAGCACCCAAGCTATCCTATGTCTATTCCCTACCCTGTGCTCTGTCTTCCCCCTTTTCCCTCCCTCCCCTCACTCATCCCATACATCCCGGTGGTCAGCAAATATATATGTATTTTATATATATATATATATAATTTATTATTAGTTTATATATATATAATTTATTTTCCCCCTTTTAGGATGGGTTCTTTTTCTTAATCTTTTACAATAATGGTCCTATGCAGTATTTCTCCTTTTGTGACTGACTAATTTCACTCAGCATATATTTTAAGTGTAAAGGTAAAATAAAAACTAGAAAATACTGTAATGTGATAAGAAAGTTAATGAGATATATTTCAGCAAATATTGGGAATGGGGAACAGGTGTTTATAAAAGTAAAATGCACAACTTGTGTTTGAATCACCAGTGTTGAAAACTAAATTGCTCTGTTAACTTTTTTTTCCTCCTCAGAAAACTGTTTTCACTTTTATAGATGTTAGTATATAATTGGCATATCCTAGAGATCAAGTGAGATGAAAAAGCTACTTTCTGGCTCTCTCTCCAGATATTTGAGTCCTAAGGCTTTTACTTGGAGTCCTGGTATGGTGCTGTGGGTTAATGCGCTGGATGGTAAAGTCGGTTTGAACTGCAAGGTCAGTGGTTCAAGCTCATTAGCTGCTCCTCAGAAACCTTATACAGAGTCGCTATGGGTCAGAACTAACTTGATGGCACTTAACAGCAACAACAAGACTTTTACTCACAGCAGGCTCTAGAATGTCTATGCCAATCCTGTATCTGAAAATAAAGGGTTTTAAGATTTTTTTTCACCCTCTTCTTTAAACCTAAGGAAGAATTCTCCTGACTTATTTCCCAAAAAGGAGGCCTGCTAGGTACAGTGGTTAAACACTTGGCTGCTAACTGAAATGTTGACAGTTCAAACCCACACAGTGGCTCTGTCAGACAAAAGATCAGGTGATTGACTTCCACAAAGATTGTTGTTTTAAGTGCTGTTGAGTTGGTTCAGATGCATAGTGACCCTGTATAGGGTTTCCAAGGAGCAGCTGGTGGGTCTGAACTGCTGAACTTGTGGTTCACAGTCCAGAACTGATCCTACAGTGCCACACAAGGAGTCCTTTTACATCCTGGGAAAACCTATGGGCAGTTCTCTGTGAAATTGAGTTGCTAGTTGAAAACCTGTTTGGCACCTAAACAACAACAAACAATTCCCCCAAAAGTTGGCCTCTACCCTAAAACTGTCATAATTTAAATTCTTCATTTCCTTTTATTGTTTTCAGAGATAATCCCCCACCAGTGTCTTCAAATGGCAGTTTATTAGTTCTTAGCCTGTGTTTTCTCAGAGTCAAATTCTTATAGCAAAGAGGTAAATAAAGAAGTTACTCCACTGATACAAGGTCTTCAGTCACAGACTTTAAAATAAACATGTCATTTTCTCCTGTATTTAATCAAAACTTAACAAAGCAATCAATATTTGTCTACAGGTCTGATTCTTGGGTGAAAAATTTTTAGAAGCACCTTCAGTATCTAAAGTGTAATTTAGGAATCCATCAACTGCTACTTTCTTATTATTTGCTGTGCTTTTTACTGTCAGACTCTGTCTCTGATAAAAATATTTTCCATAGAAGTAAACCTATATATCATTTATTTGGTGCAGTTTTATTTTCTTACCATGTAAATATGGTTTTACAGTGAATGGGTTTCCATGATTTGGATTTCAATATACAAGGTGACTTCAAAAGTTCATGGAAAATTCCATTTGTCTCTGAAATTTTTGAATTGCCATCATATTTGATGTGACATTTTACTGGAGGGAAAGAAGGAAACCAGGCCCCTAAGGTGACTCAGCCCATGCAGTTCCCCATCTGAACCTGCCAATTCCTTGCCGTTTTCCAAGGGGGAGCAAGGAATACCATCACCCAGACAGATCCACAGTACCAGGAAATTTCAGTCCCTGTCATTCCAAACATGCGTGTCTCTACTTTCTGTGATGTAGAGAGAAGTAACATTTCTGCTTGACACACACCCATTACCTGTTTATTTCTTTGCCTAATGAATTTATTTATTTATAATTTGTTTTCAGGTGGAACATAGCAATCCCAAACTCTAGATTGCTGGAAAAGAGATAACTTTTTTTTTTTTTTCATTTCAAATTACATTTATAAAAAATTGTGACATGCTTTTTATTAAGTTATAACCCATAATTGAGCATAGAGTAAAAAGATTAGTTTTCCATATTTTTTTAAATAGAGCTTTATTTACAATATGAAAGGTACAAAATATCATGAATAATTACTGATGTCTCCATGTGTGAAAAACTTAGGAGATTTTTGTTGTTGTACCTTTATTATTTTATATCTAGGATAACTCCCCAATATTTTAAAATTTAGAAGATAGAAGACATGTTTTATCAGTAGTAAAACTGCTTTGTAGAACATTGTCCTGTAATAACAGGGGGCATTTTGAATTCAGATGTATTCTCACCTTAATACTAGGCACATGTAACTATTTAGTAAATGTCTAATGAATAAGTGAATCAGTAAGTCTGTAAATCAACTATCAGTGATTATAAATATACAGAAATGAGTTCTATTTTGTTTCCTGCTTCTCAAAGGTCACAGAACACAGCATGGGTGAATTGTCAATATATGCCGATGATATGAATAGGAAAAATTAAGACAAAGTGTTTAGGAATCTTGGCTTCTCACCCTAGCAGGGACTGTACTAACCATTCTCTGTGGTTCCTTCTAGAACTAATGTCCTGTGCTTCTCTGAAAAGTATCAATACTGACTGAAAACACATGAGGATATGTCTTTAGTGACATAGTAAGAGTGTTGATGTTAAGTGCCATCAAGTCAATTCCAACTCATAGTAACCCTGTATAGGGTTTCCAAGGAGCGGCTGGTGAATTTGAACTGCCAACCTTGTATTTCAAACTGAATTTGCGGTTCAGTGCTTTATTCTACAACGCTACACCAGGACTCCATAGTAAGAAGAGTTGTTGTTAAGTGCCATCAAGTTGATTCTGACCCATAGCGACCCTGTATAGGGTTTCTAAGGAGCAGCTGGTGAGCTTGAACCACCGACCTTGCAGTTCAAATGACTTTGCAGTCTGATGCATTAGCCCAAAGAGACATGCCAGAAGAGTAGGTGACATGAATTTTTATTTCGAATTAATTTTTCTCCTGGGGTTTTGTTTTTCAGTTTGAGCAACCTGTTTTATACTCTAGAAATATAAGAGGCAATAACACCTTTTTGTGGGCTATAAATTAGGGGAAAATACTATTGAAAGGCTAGAAACCTTCCAGTTTTCCATGTCATAGTCAATGTTCCCTAATTTTGGTGAAATTAAGCAGGATAAAAATATGTAGTGTAAATATTCTGAAATGTGGAAAATTAAGCAGGATAAAAATATGTAGTGTAAGTATTCTGAAATGTGGAAAATACGATTATTTTTTTTTAATTGAGAGATTTTTCTGGCTTACCAATAGAATTTGCCTGCAAATTCTTTTATTTACTGAACCTTTTTATTAATCATGTTATAAATACACCTACACACACAGTCGGCTTGTATGCTCACTTCTGAAATATTCACTATTTTGCTCTTGGAAAAGTATATAAAACACAATTCTGTAGCGACATGAATGGTCTTACTTCATTTTAGAGTCTTTGAAGCTGTAATCACATCATCATTTTTTATGCCGTATATGATTCCAAAAGACACTGTGGTTGCAATCAGCTGTGTTATTTTTGAATCTGTACACCGAAGTATATATATTTATATGTTGTTGTTGTTGCTGTTGTTGTTAAGTGCCGTTGAGTCGGTTTCGACCCATAGCCACCCTGTACAGGATTTCCGAGGGTGTAAATCTTTACGGGAGTAGAAAGCCTCATCTTTCTCCTGCAGAGCAGCTGGTAGTTTTGAACCACTGTCCTT